>NC_069502.1:834056617-834656617 GCF_027579735.1 Bombina bombina
ACAAAAGTTATAAGGGCTCAAAGATATGAGATCTCGGGTGTTAGACAGAAAAATAGTCGCCAAGGGGCTTTAACATTGAGATACATACATATACATGTCTAATTATGTATATGTTTGTATATAGACAGTGTCGTATGTTTTAGGCCTTTTTTTGGCCATAATATTTTTTGCTCAGGGAGTAACATGATTTTTTTTTCATGGAATTTCTAAAGTAAATGTTCACCAGGGCTTGAAAAACACTTGCACGCACACACACACACACACACACACACACATTATTATTATTATCATGTATTTATAAAGTGCCAACAGATTATGCAGAGCTATACAATAAATAGTAAAACATTACAGGGATACATTACATACACAAACAAACAAGTACAGTATTGGGGTACATTACAGTTGTAGGTGCAATAATTCAGTTATACAAAAGGAGATGAATGCCCTGCCCTTGAGCACAATCAGTAGTAGTTCACTTTAAATACAAAGTGTCCTGCAGGTAGAAAGGCTCTCAAGCTTACAATCTAAGGGAGAGGGAATGGACACGAAAGGTAAGGGAAATAAATCTGATATAAGGCAGGGTAAACAGAGTGGGTGAAGTGTGTGACGAACAAATGAGGGTTGGGAGAGTGTAACAGAATATGGTAAAGTGTCACTACAGAGGCTGTGAATATGAATTATTGTCTCTAACCTGGTTTGTTAGTGACAGCTGCATCTAATTGCTGTTAGGGGGTGTTCATATATTAAAGGTAAACACCAGGGTGGGAGGTGGAGGGAGTCTTGGAGGGCTAGTGCGTGCATATTTTCAGAGATATTGCTGTGGGTGTGAGCTGTAACAAAGAGAGGGATAAGGTAAAAACTTCCTGTTGATAAAGTGAAGGAATAGGGGGAGGTGTGTCTTGGAAAAGAGTAGAGGGGGAGAGGGAAGATTGGAATGTACAATAATAAAGGTTAAAACCAATTCCATATTAGCCCAACAGATATAAGGAAAAAAACAAAACCACTCCAAAAGTATCAAGCTCCGAATGGAGCTTGATGCCCCGTGTTTCTGGCGAGCCTGCAGGCTCACCAGAAACAGCAGTTATGAAGCAGCGGTCACAAAGACCGCTGCTCCATAACCTGTCCGCCTGCTCTGAGCAGGCGGCCAGACATCGCCGGAAATCAACCTGATCGAGTACGATCGGGTTGATTGACACCCCCCTGCTGGCGGCCTATTGGCCGTGAGTCTGCGTGGGGCGGCGTGAGCTGCTGGTGCAATGCTGTTTGAGAGATGCTGGGCATTGGTGAGTGTGCAGTTGTGACCTACCTGAGGGATTCAGGGCACAGGGGAGTACATGTGAGATGTGTCTAAGGGACACAGGGCACAGGTAAGTTTACATTCCTTGTGCAGTGCTAAAATGTGACCATATTTATATGATCTATGCAGGTGATGTTAAGACTGAAGTCACACTCAATGCTGAACAGACTAATGTTTTGAATCTCAATAGTCAGCTGGAAGCTGTGAAGCAGGAAATCATTGACAATAACAGTGCTGGTGAGTGCACGTGTGTGTTGTGTCTTAGGGGTACAGATCATCTGCCCCACTAGGCACAGGGACATTGTACACTACATTTTTATTTGCATATATGTTTTGTAGATGACCCATTTATATAGCCCACTTGGGAGTGTTTTTGTATAAATGTATAGTTTTGCTTATTTTTTTATAACATGCTGATTCTTCTAACCAAGCCCCAACGTTTTAGATATGTATACCTGTTTGTTTAATCTGTCTTTTCATATGCAAGGGAGGGTGTATCTTTTACTGGGTGTAAAATGTATGTATACTGTCCTTTTTAAACTATCCATTGGACAAAGTAATTGCATAATGTAACATTTAATTGATTATATTATAATTTGAGCCATAAATATTGAAAATATTTGGGGCTTGATTACAAGTTGAGCGCAGTAGTTTGCTCCATAGAGATAAGTAGTGTATCGCGAGGGTTTGCACTCATCGGGCTTGCGGCTCGTAATACAAGTTGAAAGCGATCATGTGAGCGCAATCGTAATTTATGTTAGAATCATTACCATGATTTCAGAGCTCTGGTTAACTGTTTGGCGAAAGTAACATTTTGCACAAAACACTTCAAAAATACATTACAAGGTACAGTTACACTTATAACAACACTGTCTAATAAAAATTATTTAAAAAAAATATTGCACACAAAAGTTATAAGGGCTCAAAGATATGAGATCTCGGGTGTTAGACAGAAAAATAGTCGCCAAAGGGCTTTAACATTGAGATACATACATATACATGTCTAATTATGTATATGTTTGTATATATGCAGTGTCGTATGTTTTAGGCCTTTTTTGGCCATAATATTTTTTGCTCAGGGAGTAACATGTTTTTGATGTTGGAAGGTTGAAAAATAGAATTACGTCCATAGACGGTAAAGACTCTTCTCTGCAATTCGATAATAGCATAGTTTTTACAACAGAATACACCAATCAGTTTTCTGATATTGTTGGAATATTGAAGAAGAATTTGTCAATATTAAGTGGTGATAATATTCTGCAGAACTATGTATCGAGTTGCAGATTTGTGTCAAAAAAGCCCGTAACTTTGGCTGCGAAGCTAGCTCCCAGTATGGTCACTAGTGGAGAAACCAATAGGGGAGATAATTGGTTAAGGAAACAAGGTTGTTTCAGATGTGGAGCAAGGACATGTCTGACATGTGATATGATGGAAAGGGCCACTACATTTAAATCTACTATAGATGGACAGGAGTACAAAATTCCCTTTTATGCCAACTGCAAAACTAAATTTGCAGTGTATTTGTTGGAATGCAAACTTTGCAAAATCCAATAGGTGGGAAAAACGACAAGAGAAGTCAATGTGAGGGTGAGAGAACATGTCAATGATGTTAAAAACTATTGTAAGGATTCCACAGTGGCAAGGCATTTTAACCTATTTAATTTTACCAATGAAGGAAACTTCAAGGTTAAAATTATTGATGTAGCTAAGGTCCCTTTAAGAGGTGGGAACAGGTACAAAATTTTAGACAGGAAAGAATTATACTGGATTTACCAGCTTAAAACCAGGATTCCTGATGGCCTGAACCTAGAATGGGACATTAGCTACTTCGTGTAACCAGCAAAGTCGTAGTAATTGGCATAAAGCGCCCTCTTAATAAATAGAAGGGATATCATAAGGGGGAGATGAGTAGTAATTTGGATGTGGTTCTTATTTCTCTCATATTTGAAGGGTCTATTAGGATTAATTTATATTAAACATATAGTCTATTGTTTTTAGAAATTCCCTGTATATATCTTAGAATAATACCTTATAACCTGACCAATATATTTAGATAGTGGGACTGTCAGGGTTAATTTATATTGAATAAATAGTCTGTTGTTATAATTTCCCTTTGTGTATATATATATATATATCTTAACATTGGGAATAATACCTAATAGCCTGATTAACATACCAAGGCTTATTTGCTATAATCTATGTTGAGGGCACAGGAAATATTATACACCTTGATATTAGCAATATTTTCAAGCCAAATTGTTATGTTAATCTAATATTTTTTCTTTCAATTTGATTCAGCATTGGATAATGCATACTGTAGCATATTTTATGTTAGTTACATATACTTTTAATTTTTGTTTGTTTTTGACATTAAGGGGTTAAATATGCATGTAATATGTCCCAGTATAAGAGGGCCATGTTTAGGAACACCTGTTGTCTCTTATGAAACGCCACTAGGGGGCGTGAAACGCGTCAGACGTTCATTCTGTGTCACATTTGTTTGCCTCAAAGGAAAACAAAGATTTTTTTTGAAGTATAATATTATATTAGCTGGTGCTGCCTTTTTCCATTTTTGTATTGCTGATTGTGGCAATCGATTCGTTGCCTATTTAGGCATTGCACCCAGTCACCGCATGCCCTACTTGCCCGTTTTGCCAATACCACGGAGGCGTCCGTGACGTCATCATCCTGAGCCGAAGTCCGGGCCGGCCTGAGAGTTTGGAGCGGCCGCTTGCCTCTTACCTGTATCACATAGTATTTATGTCATGACTTCGTAGTAGCATGACAGATTTAAGTAACGGTCAGAGTTGTTCTCCCAGGGGTTCCTTTTTCCTCTTTTTTCCTCTTAGGCCCCTTCTTTCTATTCTTGAGGTCTGGTTTGAAGAATTTTGTATTCTCTGTATTCGGTCATTGCCAGCCTTTTGGGCTGGGTCCGTTACCTCAGAGTGGGGGTCAGAGATCTGTCGGCTCTGAGTCTTGACCCTGTACTTTCAGTTGATCCCGTCCTCCTACCTTCAGTAGGGGGTTCTCGGTGACCATCCCTCCACTGGTTACATTTGCTGCTGGTGTTGGACGCTCTTCTAGGGTCTGGATTATTCTTGGACGGGAGTTGTTGCCGACATTTCTCTGTGGGATGGTGTCCCATGATGGCTTAGGGTCAGCTTTGCTGCCTTATGACTGGGCTTCGTAAGTTCTTGTTCAGAGATGGCTCTGTGTTCTCACAGAGAGCCTTTTTTATCTGCAAGGACAGTTAGACTACCTATGTTTGTCTAGTTTAATGGCTGTGTCGGCTATCCTATGGTACAGTGGGGAGCTTGCAGCTTCCTTGCAGCACCGTAAGTTATATGGTGCTGTGTTATGGATCTGAGGGTGGACTTTTGTTGTTCCTCATGATCACTATTTCTTGGGTGTGGAGTTATCTTCTGGTCCTTGTCCTTCTGGGTGTGGTTATCTATTAATTTAAAATATCTTTACTTTCTACTAAATATAATATACTAAATCTCTATGGTAAAACCACTAAAACCAACACAGATAAATTGTGAAATAAACTCTATGAGAGGGCCTCCATTATTTGTCAAACAGTTTATTTAGGAATCAATATATGCTAATAATAAGATAAATATTTACAGGTATATATATATATATATATATATATAAATCTATTTTACAGATACAGTCCACATTTTAAGATATAGGGCAACTTTTCTATACTAACCCCAATTGTGCAATACTGCTACAAAGAATATTATCCCAGAAATACTTAGCCAGATTCTCTGTGTCCAACATCATCCATCTTTTAGCAGGAGCAGGATACAAAAGAGACAGAGGCTCTGGTGTTACAGTATTTTATACCCCAATTCAAAAGGGAGTGGCTTATCAAATGTCACTCAAAAAGACCATTGGGTGTGTCTTTCTAGACAGACACTAGACAAAAGAACTACTTGAATAAACCAGCTATGTGAATTGCCAGTTATAAAATCTGTGAGCTATATTCCAATATCCCTGTGATAAAAATGTCACCACACTGGGGAGTTCATTCACCCGGAACAGTCTTGTAGCAACCTTGGGTTCACTTTAGTCTTTTGAGGGTTTTTCTTACCCTTGTTGGTGGTTCATTGGATCTCTTATTGGGTCCTCTGTTCTTCCCCTCAGGGGTGGAGGGAAGTTCTTTCCTTCGGGTCGGGGGCAAGTTTTGTTGGAGCCGAGAGCCATGGGGCTTTGCTCCTTAGAGGCCTTTATGCTCAGTGGACTCTAGGGATTCTGAGTGGTCTCTAGCATGGCTTTGCAGGCTGTTTAATTGATGGGCAGTTAATTGGTCCTTTCCAGTTTTTACCCCTTGTTTTCTAGTGACACAGTTTTTTATCGGGTGTTGGGTAATTTCAGGCAGTGGTGCCCTTCGAAGGGGGCGCCTTCTGTACCCGCCTTTTGTTTGCATTCAGTGTCCTCTATAGCTTGGGTATTGTTTTCCCAAAAGTAATGAATGCAGCTGTGGACTCTTCCCGTTTAAGAAGAAAAACTTAAATTATGCTTACCTGATAATTTTATATTCTTCTGACTGGGGCGGCCATATTCTTTGTTCTTCTGGCACCTTTTTCACCCTGATATTTCTCCTACTGTTCCTTGTTCTCTTGGCAGAATGACTGACCGGGGGATGAGGGAAGTGGGGGAGGTATTTAAGCCTTTAGCTGGGGTGTCTTTGCCTCCTCCTGGTGGCCAGGTTCTGAATTCCCAAAAGTAATGAATGCAGCAGTGGACTCTTCCCGTCAGAAGAAAAGAAAATTATCAGGTAAGCATAATTTAAGTTTTTACAGTTTCAGCTCCAGATCATTTTGGGGATGTTGTACCAAGATGCACCTGCTCCCCGGGCCGTGATGGGAGAGAGCAGAGTTGGAGCTACCCATTTCATTTTTAACTACCCCCCCCCCCCATTGCTGCAAAGCAGAAACCTCAAAAAAAAATAGTCTGTGCCAAGAGGGGGCAGAGAAAGGACACCATATATTACTGTCCTGATTGCCCTGGACAGCTAGGACTCTTAAATATGCCGTTTTATTTTGTGGTTATGTTCACTGTTAGGGGTTGTTTTTTTGTTTTGTTTTTTACTTTTTCCTGTGTCAGATTTTTACATTTCACTACTCTATTTTTTATAAGCTATAAAATTGGTGCTGTATTTTACCAAAACCCCTTTCAAACCTATGCATGGGGGGCATAGGTGTACTCAGGGGGCCTTGCAGAAAAAAATCTGGAGTATTTTTTTGCAATAACTTACAACAGGCTCTCCTAAATCATAGTCAAAATGCAATGTGTGTGTAAAAATGAAAATTGAAAAATTACCACATACTTTTTTTCCAATTTTGTTTGGCTAAAACGGTTGCATCAAAGCACACCATATACAATACCTTGGGGTGTCAACATTTCAATACTCTCACTTTCAACTAAAATTACAAGTCATAACATTGTAACATAACCTTCCCAAAATCCTTGCAAACCTATGCATTGGAGGCATAGGTGTACTCAGGAGGTCATGCAGAAAACAACCTTGAGTGTTTTTTGCAATAACTTACAACAGGCTCTCCTAAATCATAGTCAAAAAGCAATGGGTGTGTAAAAATGAAAATTGAAAAATTACCATCATACAATTTTTTTTTGGCTAAAACGGTTGCATCAAAGGCATCAATGCACACCATATACAATACCTTGGGGTGTCAACATTTCAAATATATACACTTTCATGGCAATAAGGTGGCATAGGTGTACTCAGGAAGTCTTGCAGAAAACAACCTGGAGTGGGTTTTTTTTTTTTTTTTTTTGCAATAATTTACAACAGGCTCTCTTAAATCATAGCCAAAAAGCAATGTGTGTGTAAAAATAAAAAAATTCCACCACACGCTTTCTCCAATTTTTTTGGCTAAAACAGTTACATCAAAGGCATCAAAACACCCCAAATACAATACCTTGGTGTCTCAACTTCTGAAATATATGCACGTTCATGCTGAGCAAATACATTGAGTTAGCCAAAGAAGATATGTTAAATTTCAAAAAAAATCACAAACATATGTCAGAAGTTTGGCATTGCAAACCCCAAACAACCCAAAAAATATATGCATGGTGGTATCACTGTACTCAGGATATCTTGCTGAACAAATATTGGGGAGTTCTTTGGCATTAACACATAATGGGAACTGAGAATCCATGCCTAAAGTATGATGTGTGTGAAAAATAGCACACAAAAAATGACTACCCAAAAGTTTGAAAAAGACTAGTGGTTGAATTAGTGCATGGAGCGTGTTAAAACACCAGCATTTCAAATATCCTAGGGTCTCTACTTTTCAAAAATATATGGTTTGATGAGGGTAAATTACATTGGCCAGCTTCAGAAATGTCCCAAATAGGACATGGGTTCATGATGACAGGTGTTAAAATTCCAAGTTGGAAAACTGGAATGCACCACCTACAAATAAGACCTTTTAGCCCACTGATAATCCACAAACCTATTCATGGGTGGTATCACTGTACTCAGGAGATGTTGTTGAACACATAACAGGAACAGTTCCTGTTCAGTAACACAGAACAGGAACTGAGAATCCATGCCTAAAGTACAATGTGTTTGAAAAAATACCACAAAAAAATTACCCAAATGTTTGACAAAGACTGGTGGTTGAATTAGTGCATGGAAAGTTTTTAAATATCAGCATTTCAAATACCCTAAGGTGTCTACTTTTCAAAAATATAATGTTTGCTGGGGGTAAATTACATTGGTCGACTTCAGAAAATACCCAAATAGGACAAGGGTGCATGATGAAAGATGTGAAAACTCAAAGTTTTAGCCCCCTGAGAACCCAACAAACCTATACATGGGTGGTATCACTGTACTCCGGAGATGTTGCTGAACACATATTGGGGTGTTATTTGGTAGTTACCCTTAACGTTCTCAGTAAATGTCTTCTTAATTTGCTATTTTGTCAATAAATCACCACTTTTGTTCCCCTCCAACTTTGGCATGGATTGGTGGTAAAATGGTTGCATGAAAAGAGTCAAAATACCCCAAGTTTAATACCTTAGGTTGTCTTCTTTTAACAAAAATATATACATGTGAAGGGTTATTCAGGGATTCCTGACAGTTATCAGTGTTCCAATGTGACTATCGCTAATTTTAAAAAAAAAATGGTTTGAAAATAGCAAAGTGTTACTTGAAAGTATTGCCCTATAACTTGTAAAAAATCAAAGAACATGTATTGGGTATTTCTAATCTCAGGACAAAATGTAAAAACTTTTTAGCATGGGTGGTTTTTGGTGGTGGTAGATGTGTAGCAGATTTTGGGGGTCACAATTAGAAAAAGTGTGGGGGGTTTTTGCATTTTTTCATCATATTTTATTTATTTTTTTATAGTAAATTATGATCTGATGAAAATAATGGTATCTTTAGAAAGTCCATTTAATGGCGAGGAAAAACGGTATATAATATGTGTGGGTACAGTTATGTGTAAAAGGAAAATTACAGCTAAACACAAACATTGCAGAAATGTAAAAATAGCCCTGGTCCCAAACGGTCAGCAAATTGAAAAGTGCTGTGGTCAATAAGGGGTTAAAGGGACACTAAACCCAATTTTTTTATTTCATGATTCAGATAGAGCATGCCATTTAAGCAACTTTCTAATTTACTCCTATTATCAATTTTTCTTTATTTTCTTGCTATCTTTATATGAAAAAGAAGGCACCTAAGCTAAGGAACCAGCCAATTTAGGTTCAGCCCTGGACAGTACTTGTTCATTGGTGCTGTCCAATCAGCAAAGACAACCTAGGTTGCGAACCAAAAACCAAAAATGGGCCGGCTTCTAAACTTTCATTCTTGCTTTTCAAAAAAAAATGGCAAGAGAATGAAGAAAAATTGATAATAGGAGTAAATTAGAAAGTTGCTTAAAATTGCACGCTCTATCTAAATCACAAAAGAAAAAAAATTGGGTTCAGTGTCCCTTTAAGCACACTAAAAAGGCTTATATTGCCTAGACATTTAACAGAATAGCATGTAGCAAAGAGAAAGCGAGTTTTACCACGTCTGTAAAAATAAAAGGCATTGCATTATGAGAGCAAAAAAAAAAAACAACTAAAAAAAATACTCAAGCAAACACAAACAATAGTTATAATTAGTTTTGTGACTGATGTCATTTTATTAATGACATTTTGGGTGTCATTTTCAATGCAATATTTTTTAAAAAAAATTACAATACAAAAAATGTAATAGCCACATTAATTCCATAAAAAATTGTTTATGTTCACTACATACATAATTTTAAATATTATACATTACTTTTTTACATTAAATAATAATCTGATGTGTAGAAACGCTTATTACAAGGAAAGGATGTGGTATAAATGCAACATTTGAAAAAAAATGAAGCTAAATGCTTTATGCGCATAAGCAATAGTTATAAACTGTAGTTTTGGATCTAAAATAATTACATTACTAACATTGTCTATGAAGGAAATTTTAAAAGCTCTACATTTATTTAAAAATAATAATAGTTCTAAAAGTACATTAATTTATTTTTATTTTACTGATTAACAAATATGGAATGCAGAGGCATCCTTAAAAATAGTACATTATGTCCAGTAAACTGACCTTAAGCCTTAGCATGGAGGCTGGTAAACAATCTAGGAGTCATAGCCTGTCTTGTACTTTTGTGGTAGACACTCATTCAGGACAGTTAAAATGCTCTCAAAAGAAAATAATTATGCAATTAATAAATAACATTACTCTTATTTTTCTTATTAACAGGTGAATTCATAAACTGCAGTAATCCTAGTCATGGTCAGACTACAAATGCTTCTTGCACTCTTCTCCAAATTAAAAAAACAGGAGAAAATAAATCAGGTCTTATTGATCATCAGAAAATTCACAGAAGATTAAAAGTATTTTCATGTCCTGACTGTGGGAAATGTTTTACTTGGAAATCAGATCTTATTAAGCATCACAAAATTCACACAGGAGAAAAAGCATTTTCATGTCCTGACTGTGGGAAATGTTTTACTCGGAAATCAGATCTTATTAAGCATCATAAAATTCACACAGGAGAAAAAGCATTTTCATGTCTTGACTGTGGGAAATGTTTTACTCAGTCATCACATCTTATTATGCATCACAAAATTCATACAGGAGAAAAAGAATTTTCATGTTCTGACTGTGGGAAATGTTTTTCTCGGAAATCCGTTCTTATTATCCATCAAAAAATTCACACAGGATTAAAAGCATTTTCATGTTCTGAATGTGGGAAATCTTTTACTCAGAAATCAGTTCTTATTAGGCATAAAAAAATTCATACAGGATTAAAAGCATTTTCTTGTTCTGACTGTGGGAAATGTTTTACTCAGAAATCAAGTCTTATTGATCATCAGAAAATTCATGCAGGAGAAAAAAGCATTTTCATGTTTTGACAGTGGAAGATATTTTACTTCAAAATCAGATCTTATTACACATCACACAATTTACACAGGAGAAAAAGCGTTTTCGTGTTTTGACAGATTATTTAAAAAAAATGTTTATTTATGATCATGTTACAGCAAAAAGAATAGGCAAGTCAATAGTACATATTAAAGACCAATACATGGTTAGAAAGAAAAACAACATTCATATACAGATAAAGTAAATAGATAATATCAACCAGTATTTTGTTGGTAAAAAGAAAGTTCATGGACAAAAAATATATATATAAATATGTATGTTATCTTACCTAAAAGATATAGACACAATTTTGTAACCTTTTTATATTTGAACTTCCCCCCCCCCCAACAAAAAAAACTGGTTCTTTAGTTGTCAGAAACCCAATGAAATTCTCCTCTTAGAATGGAACCCTGCACATAGCTGGAGTTGAAGAAAGGTGTTACAACCTGTTTCTGGACAGTGAGCTAATGAAATGTTCCCACTTTTGGAAGAATAGAGATATGTCTGCTTCTGGATTTATCACAAAGTCAAGTTGTTCAATTATCATTTTGTTCTCCAATTTTCTTAGGAACTATGGGAAACTTAGAAATGTCCCTTTCTAGATATCCAGGAACCAAAAGTAATGTTTCTCCCGCAGAGTATCAGAACATTTTAAAATCTGCTATTAGCTAGCCTCCGACTTCCTTCTATAAGAAATATAATCTCTTTGTAATGAGAAATTTTGCCTTATTATCTTGGTGAGCCAGAAAGAAATCTTATACCAAATTTGTTTCACTTTCAGACAATCCCAGAAACAATGCATAAAATTAGCAGCTTGAAGACTACATCTCGGGCAGACTCCAAATTTATCAGTACCCCACAAGGCCATCCTGCTAGGTGTAATATATGACCTGTTTATGAGTTTGATATGTTACTCCCACCACAGCATTAGCAGAGTAGCTTTCCATACCATGAAAAAATACTCTTTTAGATTAGAACTTTATTTACTGAGCTAACATCACGTGACAACCTTATAGTTAAATTATTCAAGTTCACATTCCTTTTGCATTAATAAAGATATAGAATATACTCCTGTTTTAAATAAATTGAAAAGTGGGTCACAAATAACCCAGGTATCACCCAAATTGGCCCCTATGGTGCTGGCAAAATGTCTCAACTATAGGTATACAAAAATATCTTTGTTACTCATTTCCTTCTAAATACAGGGAGAGTCCACAGCTCCATTCATTACTTGTGGGAATACAGAACTAGGCCACCAGGAGGAGGCAAAGACACCCCAGCCAAAGGCTTAAATACCCCCCCCACTTCCTCCATCCCCCAGTCATTCTTTGCCTTTCGTCACAGGAGGTTGGCAGAAAAGTGTCAGAATTTTTCGGAGTAGTTCCTTATGGAGGGTAGTACTCTTTGAGATGGAAATTGAGTTTTAGGTAATCTTGTCAGCCTCTCAGTGAGAGCATTGACAAAAGAATCTGGAGATGCAGGGAGAGTCTTTCTGCGTACCCATCCAGACTCATATTAACAGCTCCTTAAGCAATCAGCGTTGACGAGTTTCGATGACTGCTTCTTTACTCAAGTGCATGTCAGAGGCGCTGCTATAATCTGTGAAACTTGAAGGACCTTGTCACTGTTCCACGGCATAGATTCTGGTAAGATCGTTTCATTATTTAATACACTTGTTAATGATAGAAGACAGGGTCTTAGTGGGACTCCTTTATCTTTATGGAATCATAGGGTTAATATCTCCTAAGGGGGATTATTGAACAGGGGGACTTTTTAATCGTATACTGTAATGTGATTTGACTGCTTATGTGCAAGAAAGTTTGGGCTACTAGGCTGATACTGAACATACGGGTTATTTCTTTTGGAGAGCAGCGCAGTTTCTTTTTATTAAGATGACACACTTTTTCCTTAGCGGGGCTAGGTCCTGCATGAGCACCATGTGACTGGGAGTTGTCATTTTTTTCCCATCTTCCGATTCATGACAGGGTGTCTGCGGAGAGGAGCATCTTCTCTATCTGTCTGGGTCATAGGAGGTGGTGAGTGCCCCAGCCATTGGAGGTATAAGGTGCCAGTTGTTTTTTCTTTTCTATAAATTGATATAGACAAGCTATGGAGGATTCTGATATAGAGGATTCCTCCGATACAGATTTTGATACCTGTGTATATTGTGAGGAGGCCCGGGTAAACCAGCTCTCTCTATGCTCCGTAAGCCGCAATAGGGTGTGCTCAGCAACCAATGTTGAACTGTTAGAGATCACTGAGCCATCCACCTTTGAGGATTCTTCATCCAGTGAGGTGTGTTCCCTAGATTCTGTTCCTGTATATGCAGTTGTCCCGGGTTCCAACCCTCCTTCGACTGTAAGGGGTTTGTTTACACCAGAGGTTACTACGTAGTTCCACATGGCCATCTCTACGGCCTTAGCTATGTTACCTATCCCTGCTACGCGCAAGCAAAGGGGTAATCCGGGCTCTCCTGCCCATGGACACTTGTGTAAAATAGTGGTTGTGTCTGATCAGTCCTCTGGGGATGCGGTTCCCTCTGAGGCTTCAGAGGAAGTTCCTCCTTGGTCGGAGTCTGCTGACTTGGGTCCTTCGACTGCGGAGGCATTAGCATTTAGAATTAGATTTGCACGCCTGCGTTTGCTCCTGAGAGAGGTTTTGGTGATGTTAGAGGTGTCTAGTACTGATCCATCTGTTGCATCTCAGTCCTCTGAATCTGATAACGATCTTAACTAGATGTGGGAAGGAGGGGATCCTATTCCTTGTCTTGTTACCTTTTTTTGTTTATTGTTTATTTAGAATCCCAGTTCCGAGCTCTATGGGGGATTGTGTTGTATTACAGGCCAGACCTGTTTTTTATTTACACTCTCTTTTTCAGGACGATTGCCTGTTTTTACTTTGGTTTCCTATTCTGTTTCGGATAGTTTTCTTTTAGCGCTCTGGGTTGTTATAGAAATTCTTCTTAGAAGGATGTTTCATCTAATGTGATTTTTGGTACTATCGACTTTGAGATTGTTGGAGTTTTCCAATGGAAGCTTCTAGTTCTTTGGTCGGTGTGATGTTCCCTCGATTTCTAGAATTGAAGTTAAGCCGCTGATCTTATTTCCGTGTGGTTATTCTCAGTTTCCTAGCACTGCTGGGACTTAAGAATTTTCCTTTTTCTTTATGTTTTTTATGACAGACGTGCCGTGCCCTTGATGATGGGAAGGACCCGTTTTTGGGTAATAGTCAGGTCTGTTCTTTCCTTCTACTAGAGAAGGAGCTTTCTCTTGTAAGGTGTATCCAGTCCACGGATCATCCATTACTTGTGGGATATTCTCCTTCCCAACAGGAAGTTGCAAGAGGATCACCCACAGCAGAGCTGCTATATAGCTCCTCCCCTAACTGCCATATCCAGTCATTCTCTTGCAACTCTCAACAAGCATGGAGGTAGTAAGAGAGAAGTGGTGTAATATAGTTGTTTTTTTTTCTTCAATCAAAAGTTTATCCTGCTATGAGGTATGTGCAGTTAAAATTTTTTCTAGAAGATGTGAATGCTAGAAAATGCTGCTGATACCAGATTTATGTAAGGTAAGCCTGAATACAGTGATTTAATAGCGACTGGTATCATGCTTACTTTCTGAGGTAATACTCTTATATATTTACAATATAAAACGTTTGCTGGCATGTTTTAACGTTTTTATATATACTTTGGTGATAAAACTTTATTGGAGCCTAGTTTTTTTTTTTCCACATGGCTGGCTTAAATTTGCCTAGAAACAGTTTCCTGAGGCTTTCCACTGTGTTACTATGAGTGGGAGGGGCCTAATTTAGCGCTTTTTTGCGCAGCAACTTTTACAGACTGAGACATCCAGCTTCCTCCAGGAGTCCCCTGAATGCTATAGGACCTCTCTCAAGGGCTCTTAGGCTTTCCAAAATCGTTTGTTGGGGAAGATAGGCCCACAGCAAGGCTGTGGTAGTTTATTGTGACTGTTAAAAAACGTCTATATCGTTTTTTTGATCCGTTTTTTGAACTAAGGGGTTAATCATCCATTTGCAAGTGGGTGCAATGCTCTGTTAGCTTATTATACACCCTGTAAAAATTTCGTTTGATTTACTGCTTTTTTTCACTGTTTTTCAAATTCTGACAAAATTTGTTTCTCTTAAAGGCACAGTACCGTTTTTATTTTTTGCTTGTTAACTTGATTTAAAGTGTTTTCCAAGCTTGCTGGTCTCATTGCTAGTCTGTTTAAACATGTCTGACATAGAGGAAACTCCTTGTTCATTATGTTTAGAAGCCATGGTGGAACCCCCTCTTAGAATGTGTACCAAATGTACTGATTTCACTTTAAGTAATAAAGATCATATTCTGTCTTTAAAAAATTTATCACCAGAGGAATCTGACGAGGGGGAAGTTATGCCGACTAACTTGCCCCACGTGTCAGACCCTTTGACTCCCGCTCAAGGGACTCACGCTCTAATGGCGCCAAGTACATCTAGTGCGCCCATAGCGTTTACTTTACAAGACATGGCGGTGGTCATGGATAATACCCTGTCAGCGGTATTATCCAGACTACCTGGGTTTAGAGGAAAGCGAGACAGCTCTGGAGTTAGAAGAAATACAGAGCATACTGCCACTTTAAGAGCTATGTCTGATACTCCCTCACAATATACAGAAGCTGATGAAGGAGAGCTTCTTTCTGTGGGTGATGTTTCTGATTCAGGGAAAAATATTCAACCTGATTCTGATATGTCTACATTTAAATTTAAGCTTGAACTCCTCCGCGTGTTGCTCAGGGAGGTTTTAGCTGCTCTGAATGACTGTGATACAATTGCAGTGCCAGAAAAATTGTGTAGATTGGACAAATACTATGCAGTGCCGGTGTGCACTGATGTTTTTCCAATACCTAAAAGGTTTACAGAAATAATTACTAAGGAATGGGATAGACCAGGTGTGCCGTTCTCTCCCCCTCCTATTTTTAAGAAAATGTTTCCAATAGATGCCACCACACGGGACTTATGGCAGACAGTCCCTAAGGTGGAGGGAGCAGTTTCTACTCTAGCTAAGCGTACTACTATGCCTGTCGAGGACAGTTGTGCTTTCTCAGATACAATGGATAAAAAGTTAGAGGGTTACCATAAAAAAAATGTTTATTCAACAAGGCTTTATTCTACAGCCCCTTGCATGCATTGCCCCAGTCACTGCTGCTGCGGCTTTCTGGTTTGAGTCTCTGGAAGAGGCTTTACAGGTAGAGACCCCATTGGATGACATACTTGACAAGCTTAGAGCACTTAAGCTAGCCAATTCTTTTGTTTCTGATGCCATTGTTCATTTGGCTAAACTAACGGCTGACGTTACTTAAAAGTCTAAGCTGCTTAACATTCCTTACAAGGGGCAAACCCTATTCGGGCCTGGTTTGAAGGAGATCATTTCTGATATCACTGGAGGAAAAGGTCATGCACTTCCTCAGGATAGGTCCAAATCAAGGGCCAAACAGACTAATTTTCGTGCCTTTCGAAACTTCAAGGCGAGTAGGGCATCAACTTCCTCTAATGCAAAACAAGAGGGGACTTTTGCCCAGTCCAAGTCTGTCTGGAGACCTAACCAGACCTGGAACAAAGGTAAGCAGGCCAAAAAGCCTGCTGCTGCCCCTAAGTCAGCATGAAGTATCAGCTCGCTATCTGGTAACGGATCTAGTTGGGGGCAGACTTTCGCTCTTCGCCCAGGCTTGGGCAAGAGATGTCCAGGATCCCTGGGTGTTGAAAATTGTATCCCAGGGATATCTTCTTGACTTCAAAGCTTCTCCTCCAAAAGGGAGATTTCACCTTTCACAATTATCTGCAAACAAGATAAAGAGAGAGGCATTCTTACACTGTATTCAAGACCTCCTAGTTATGGGAGTGATCCATCCTGTTCCACAGGAGGAACAAGGACAGGGATTTTACTCAAATCTGTTTGTGGTTCCCAAAAAAGAGGGAACCTTCAGACCAATTTTAGATCTCAAGATTTTAAACAAATTCCTCAGAGTTCCATCATTCGTACCATCCTACCTATGATCCAGGAGGGTGAATACATGACTACAGTGGATTTAAAGGATGCTTATCTTCACATTCCGATACACAAAGATCATCATCGTTTTCTCAGGTTTGCCTTCCTGAACAGGCATTACCAGTTTGTAGCTCTTCCCTTTGGGTTAGCTACAGCCCCAAGAATCTTTACAAAGGTTCTGGGGTCACTTCTGGCGGTCCTAAGACCGCGGGGCATAGCAGTGGCCCCTTATTTAGACGACATTCTGATACAGGCATCAAATTTCCAAATTGCCAAGTCTCATACGGACATAGTTCTGGCATTTTGGAGGTCGCATGGGTTGAAGGTGTCTCTCTTTTCTGGGAACTCTAATAGATTCTGTAGAAATGAGGATTTACCTGACAGAGTCCAGGTTATCAAAACTTCTAAATTCCTGCCGTGTTCTTTATTCCACTTCTCGCCCTTCGGTGGCTCAGTGTATGGAAGTAATCGGCTTAATGGTAGCGGCAATGGACATAGTGCTGTTTGCACGTCTACATCTCAGACCGCTGCAACTATGCATGCTCAGTCAGTGGAATGGGGATTACACAGATTTGTCCCCTCTACTAAATCTGGATCAAGAGACCAGGGATTCTCTTCTCTGGTGGCTATCTCGGGTCCATCTGTCCAAGGGAATGACCTTTTGCAGGCCAGATTGGACAATTGTAACGACAGATGCCAGCCTTCTAGGCTGGGGGGCAGTCTGGAACTCTCTGAAGGCTCAGGGATCGGGGACTCAGGAGGAGACACTCCTTCCAATAAACATTCTGGAACTGAGATCGATTTTCAATGCTCTTCAGGCTTGGCCTCAGCTAGCGACAATGAGGTTCATCAAATTTCAGTCGGACAACATCACGACTGTGGCTTACATCAACCATCAAGGTGGAACAAGGAGTTCCCTAGCGATGTTAGAAGTCTCAAAGATAATTCGCTGGGCAGAGTTTCACTCTTGCCACCTATCAGCTATCCATATCCCAGGTGTAGAGAACTGGGAGGCGGATTTTCTAAGTCGACAGACTTTTCATCCGGTGGAGTGGGAACTCCATCCAGAGGTGTTTGCACAATTGATTCATCGTTGGGGCAAACCAGAACTGGATCTCATGGCGTCTCGCCAGAACGCCAATCTTCCTTGTTACGGATCCAGGTCCAGGGACCCCAAGGCAACGCTGATAGATGCTCTAGCAGCGCCTTGGTCCTTCAACCTGGCTTATGTGTTTCCACCGTTTCCTCTGCTCCCTCGTCTGATTGCCAAAATCAAGCAGGCGAGAGCATCAGTGATCTTGATAGCTCCTGCGTGGCCACGCAGGACTTGGTATGCAGATCTGGTGGACATGTCATCCTTTCCACGATGGACTTCTACTTCAAGGTCCATTCAACCATCCAAATCTAATGTCTCTGAGGCTGACTGCCTGGAGATTGAATGCTTGATTTTATCAAAGCGTGGTTTCTCTGAGTCAGTCATTGATACCTTAATTCAGGCACGAAAGCCTGTCACCAGGAAAATCTATCATAAGATATGGCGTAAATATATTTATTGGTGTGAATCCAAGGACTACTCATGGAGTAAGGTCAGGATTCCCAGGATATTATCTTTTCTCCAAGGATTGGAGAAAGGATTGTCAGCTAGTTCCTTAAAGGGACAGATTTCTGCGCTGTCTATTCTTTTGCACAAGCATCTGGCGGATGTTCCAGACGTTCAGGCATTTCGTCAGGCTTTAGTTAGAATCAAGCCTGTGTTTAAACCTGTTGCTCCACCTTGGAGTTTAAATTTGGTTCTTCAGGGGGTTCCGTTTGAACCTCTTCATTCCATAGATATCAAACTTTTATCTTGGAAAGTTCTTTTTTTTGGTAGCTATTTCCTCGGCTCGTAGAGTTTCCGAGTTATCTGCCTTACAATGTGATTCTCCTTATCTGATCTTCCATGCAGATAAGGTAGTTCTGCGTACCAAACCTGGGTTTTTACCTAAGGGGGTATCTAATAAGAATATCAATCAGGAGATTGTTGTTCCATCATTGTGTCCTAATCCTTCTTCAAAGAAGGAACGTCTATTACACAATCTTGACGTAGTTCGTGCTTTAAAGTATTATTTACAAGCTACTAAAGATTTTCGTCAAACATCTGCTTTGTTTGTTGTCTACTCTGGACAGAGGAGAGGCCAAAAGGCTTCGGCAACCTCTCTTTCGTTTTGGCTAATAAATATAATCCGCTTAGCTTATGAGACTGCTGGCCAGCAGCCTCCTGAAAGGATTACAGCTCATTCTACTAGAGCTGTGGCTTCCACATGGGCCTTTAAAAATGAGGCTTCTGTTGAACAGATTTGCAAGGCGGCGACTTGGTCTTGACTTCATACCTTTTCAAAATTCTATAAATTTGATACTTTTGCTTCTTCGGAGGCTATTTTTGGGAGAAAGGTTTTACAGGCAGTGGTACCTTCCATTTAAGTACCTGCCTTGTCTCTCCCTTCATCCGTGTACCTTAGCTTTGGTATTGGTATCCCACTAGTAATGGATGATCCGTGGACTGGATACACCTTACAAGAGAAAACATAATTTATGCTTACCTGATAAATTTATTTCTCTTGTGGTGTATCCAGTCCACGGCCCGTCCTGTCATTTTAAGGCAGGTATTTTTTAATTTTAAACTACAGTCACCACTGCACCCTATGGTTTCTCCTTTCTCTGCTTGTCTTCGGTCGAATGACTGGATATGGCAGTTAGGGGAGGGGCTATATAGCAGCTCTGCTGTGGGTGATCCTCTTGCAACTTCCTGTTGGGAAGGGGAATATCCCACAAGTAATGGATGATCCGTGGACTGGATACACCACAAGAGAAATAAATTTATCAGGTAAGCATAAATTATGTTTTTCTGGTCCAGGCAGAGCAGGTCCGTCTATACCGGAGGACAGGCAGGACCTGTCTTAGGTTCTATTGGATGGGTGCGGGATGCTGGATCATGGGGGTTTGGGAGTCCTGGAGGACGGAGTTGAGCTTTTCCGTCCGGCCTTCTGGACTAGGTGACATTTGGTGTCTTGTTCCGGTACCCTTCACAGTTTTTTCACTGTTGATGTGGGGAGGGGTTTTCCCCATCCTTCTAGGTCCAATGTTTTTAGGTAGAGCTTATGGATCTCTTTGGTCAGTGGGAATTCACAGTCCTTTCTCCTGGGATTTAAGCTAAGGATATCTTTCTGGCTTAGAGCAGTCCAGTGTAGCCTGGTTACCTATATGGCTTGCAGCTCAAAGGTTGAGGGTTCGAATCCAGCTGCTGTTGCTGGATACCCATTTCTTCCTTGTTTAAGCAGGTCCGGGTCCTAAGGACCGTTTTTTCTTCTGGAACCTCTTTGGATTCTAAGTTTTCTTTAGGATTTGAGGTTTAATGTGAGGTTTTAATGTGTCCTAGGTGTTGCGGGGGCTCCCGAGTCTTGATGGTTCTGTTTTTTCCAGCTTCTACTAGTAGACTTTTTTTTGTGGGGGATTGCTTCCCCACCTTAGAGGTGGACCTAGACCGGAGTTCTGGTGTTGGCACCAGGCTGACTCCTTTTGGATACAGCTTGGTCTTTTCAGACAGGAAGGCTCTTAGCCTTTGAACTTGCAACGTTAGAATACTTCATCTGTTTCTGCCCTCCAATTCACCTTCAGGCCTTCATTGGCATGGTGGAGGGGGTGATGGATTGAGCCCAGGCCGCGTCTTCGACATTGCAATGGGGTTTTTGGTTTCTGTCTGAGCAGTCTTTCCTTTGGACACCGGTTGGGGATTCGTTCTGCAGTGTTCATTTCTGATCTCCTGGTGTTGGGGGATTTGTATCCTAGTACACCGGGCAGTTTTGTCTTGGTCTTTTCCCCGTCAGCAGGGTGAGAGTAGGGCTGAGAATTTTCCTTCCAATTATCTTGGGGGTTTCTCTTTCCAGTCGAGCATTTTGTTCTAAGGTCTGGTTTGCTAGCTTCATACCAGTCAGGACCTCTTAGTGAGTGAGGTATTTGTGACTTAGTGAGTCCCTCCTGTGTAGACAGGAGGGTCTCGATTTGGTGGTGGGAGGCCCACCACAGCGCTTGGTGGCACTTCATTCTCTGAGTGTGCTCTTTCAGAGCGGATGTTACTTATGATTGTCAGTTTTGTTCTGTCTATCCAGAGGTTATAGACTGTGGATCTGAGGAAAGCAGATTGAGTTCTCATCTGAGGTCCTCTGGCCTTCATGGCCTCAAAGATTGTTTTTCCGGTTTAGTAAGCAGTAGGCTTGGGGTTTTGATTCCTGCTATGAAAGGTTTCTTACATTTTGAGGAGGTCTTTTGTAACCTTCTTATTTTTTGCCATGTCGTTCTTATTAGAGGATGGCCCAATTCTCTCTGTAGTGGAAGTCTGATGAGACTGTTGTCCTTTTTATGCCCGGGAGTGCGTCTTCACGGTCAGAGGCTTCGCTATCTGAGTGTTCCCTTGGGGTTGGAACCTACAGGGTTAAGGTTTCTTACACCTTCCTGGGCGATTTGCGAGGGTTCGCTGGGACCTAGTCGAGAGAAGGTTTCAGCTGTAGTAACCTGATGGTTAGCTTAGCTGCCCAGTAAGCGGAAGGTTTGCAGTTAGATACCTGCTGCAGCTACTTGCACCTTGTATGTGTGCCTGCAACTGTTTTAATCGGGCTTCCCTTCTGTTTGTTCTGGTTCCTCGTCTCCTATCTTCTGGTGTCGGGAGGAACTAGCTTGTCTGGATTCCCTTCTGGTTTCTAGAGTATCTTCTTCCCCTCTAAAATGAGCTGGTGAAGGGTTTGTCTTTCTAGTTCTTGTTCAAGGGGCTGCCTGCCAACATAATCTGGGTTGGCCTAGCTGCCTGGCAAGCGGAAGGTTGCAGATGGACCCAGATATGGTTCCTTTTTCTGGTTGTTTTCACAGGTAGTTTTTCCTATCTGTTCTTGGTTCAGAAATCTTTGATCTTCTAAGTGTTAAGTTATTTTGTTAGGGCACTGCCTGCGACAGGGTTGGCAGGTCTTTTTTTCCCTCCTCCTTTGGGGTTGGATTTGTCCTTCAGGAGTTGCATCGGTTTCCTTTGTACCTGTACAGGAGGTGGGTTTTGAATCTTATTCAAGGACCTATTTCTTCTGTTGTGGTGGTTCCACGTGTTGTAGTTCAAGTGTTGCATTTATTACAATTTTGTTTTCCGTCTTGGGTTCTCCCTTCTAATAGGACTATCCATTGTCCAAATGGGATGAGGTTCTCCTCTTTTTTGGGGGAATCTCACCTTGAAGTTTCTGTCAGACTTTATTAGAACGTTCTGTTTTTTCATTAAGGTCTGGGGAGTGTAAGGTTTGGATGCTGATTAACTTCTTTCTTGTTGGAGGAGGTGTGTGTTTAGCTGGCTTTAGGAGACAGCAGGACACAAGCCTCCTCAGAGGTCTATGACTCAGTTTGAGTGCAGTGACATCTTTGGGGGTCTCTGACATGAGTTCCTATGGTTCTGATTGTTGGACGGCTACTTGGTCCTCCTAACATTCTACATTCTTTTTCTGTAAGTTTCGCTTCTATGAAAGCCTTTGGGAATTGTGATTTTTTTGCAGGCTGTGGTGCCCTCAGATTTGTCCCTCCCGTTAGCATTCAGTGTCCTCTGTAGCTTGGGTATAATTTTCCCACAAGTAATGAATGCAGCTGTGGACTCTCCCTGTATTTAGTAGGAAAATTATGACTTAATTTTCTTTCCTTTAATACAGGGAGAGTCCACAGCTCCCGCCCGTGCTCTCCGACGGGCAGCCCTAAATTTAAATTGTTTTTCTTCTGGCACCTTTTTCACCCTGATATTTCTCCTACTTTTCCTTGTTCCCTCGGCAGAATGACTGGGGGATGGAGGAAGTGGGGGAGGTATTTAAGCCTTTGGATGGGGTGTCTTTGCCTCCTCCTGGTGGCCAGGTTCTGTATTCCCACAAGTAAAGAATGCAGCTGTGGACTCTCCCTGTATCGAAGGAAAGAAAATTATCTGGTAAGTCATAATTTATGTTATTAAAAAATCTTGTTATGTTTCAAACAATTTGACATGATTCCGAGATTGATCCTACAGTTGATGCACCTATTCTAGGTTTTCTATTCTTTAGATATTTTAGAGTTAAGGGCTTCAGGGAAATCGGGGGTTACCTAATATAGGCAGGTATTTTGAGAAATATGGGTTAATCTTTAATTATTTGAATATTTTTTGCCAAGCAAGAATTGGATTTTTAAAGGTTATCATTCTCTTAGCCCTGAGAGGTAGGCTTTTTATTTCTAAATGAGGTAATACTTTTAACAAATCTGGTTCCAGCATATTCTGCTCCACTTCCAAAAAACTCTTTTAATACTCTATGAAAATTCTTTATATGCTTTGGCCTTAAAAAAAAAAAGAGGCAGATTATACATAAAATATAGAAACCTTGGAAAAACAATCATTTTGATAATATTTATTTTGCCAGATAAAGTAAGTAGTAAGTTTGACAATTTTCTGAGATCCTCCTTGATTTTTTCTTTTTTTTAAAAGAGGTTCAGAATTAATCTCATACCAGCTTTCCGGGGATAAACTAATATTCCCAGATATCTCATGTCATTTTTAACTGAAAGGATTAGATACAGTTGGGCCCTTGGTTTTTGTAATCCACAGAATTTCTGATTTCTGTTTATTTTGTATCCTGAAAAAGAACTAAAGATATTAAAAATGTCAAGCAGTTTAGGAATATTTTTTTTTTAGATTATTAATAAAAATCAAGTCATCCATGTATAGAGCAATCTATACTTCCTTAGACCCCAGTTCTATTCTGGGTCTACTGTTTTCCAAAGGAAAGTGACATCATCAGCATCATGTGGGCCCTAAAGGAGACGCCGCTAAATATACGGACCACCGGAGCAGAACGCTGTGAGTAAAGACTGGTGGATTAGCGTGTCTCAAGCAACCGATAATATCACATTTTTTTCAGACCTAAAAGTGTAATCAGTGCCGACAGACGGGATTCGTTTTATAGGTTCACATACTGATAAAGGTGAACCTTGAATCTATAAACTGACCTGTGCTGACAGGCAAAAGCAGTTATAGCGGTTAACATAATATATCTGGATGTAACTATGTTCTATATGGATATGTGTCCTTAATATTGTCCATATAGACTCAATTTAGTGTTAAGTCAGTTCTCAAGGTGGAATCAGATTTGTTTTATTTTGTGTTTCGTTATTTTTAAACTTGCCCAAGGGTACATTTTACTTTGGTCTCCATACGAGTACCATTATTAGTATTAAAGTATATTTTAATAGAGGGAGACATCCCTATATGTTGCACAATCTGTTTTATGAACAATAACTTTTTATAATAAACATATAATAAACATATCATTTGTTTTATATACATTAGGACTGTATTTTTATTATCCTCCAGGATTCCTTCGCTTTTAGTGCTCCCTCACTACTGTCTATACTATTGTTCTATCATTTTTGGTTACCTTTAGGAAGAGTTAGCCTGTAAGGGAGCTTAGGATTCCACACCTGGCGCCATACTTAGTCTTGTAAATTAAAAGCATTTTTCTTTCCTTGCTCTTTCTGAGCCTAAGTAAAGGCAGCCTAGTAATGGAGGATGATATATTTGCATGGAGAGACAAGGTTCTGTAGGATATTACTGATAATGAACCAACTACATTTGATACATAACCTATAGACATTAATTCTATTATTTAAAATTAAAAAAGAATATGACTAAGTGAATTTCAGAATAAATGGGATACAGCCCTTGAAAAAACATCACTAACTTTAATTGATATATTGAACGTTATAATTAAAAAATCTAAACAAAGAACTACAAGAGATTTCATTTAGGATATATAGGAGAGATGAAGAAGATTATTTAGAGATAGGCAAAGAGATTGAAACTGAAGTGAGGGAAGACACACAGACACAAAGAATTAAACCTGGAGGCTCAGTATCTCAGGACACACTAGTTATTCCTTGTAATCAACAATTACTTCACAAAAAAGACAATCATCAAGGCCCTAGGCATTATGAACACAATGAGAATAGGAATAATAGGACTAATTATTGGAATAGGACAAACTTTAATCACTGGAATAAGTCCTATAATAGGAGAGATCACTACACAAGGGAAAGAGAATATACAGATTATACCAACCACAATAGGAGATATACAGGGTATGATGGAAACTATACATATTACAGATATAGATACTTTGGAAGTAATGGACCTAGAAGATGGCACCCACACAGAGGAGAAAAACAGTCACAACATCACAGTTGTTATAAAAACCACTATAATAGACCTAATGACAGATTTAGTGGTGATATGAGTCCAGTGTATAGGGTCCAAACCCATGGAGGTTCAACTCGGGTAAATAGAAACCCAGAATGGAGAATTGAAACAAATAATTGATTTGAGAGGCTAAATATAGAGACATGTCCCCCAAGAAATAAGGATCACTTTTTAGGTGGGGGGTCCTCAGGGACCAGATACATTGAGAAATCTGTTTGCACCAAATGCCCCACCAATAAGAAAAAGAAACAGAGAGGGTCAAGAGTAGGAAGAACAAGAAAGAAACACAAAGAGAACCACATAGATTCACCATCAGGAATATTCAAACTAAACAGTAAAGAACTTACTAAGGAATAAGAGAATGTACTCAAGTCAGGTCTTAGTTTTGCACCAACAGCAAGAATTAATAAATTCAACACACATATACATGTAAGTCAATATGTCAGAAAACACCCTAAAAAGATTATTTGCAAAAAACCTATAGAAAGAAATATTACTCAGTTTAAAACATATAGTAATGAAGATACAACTACTCCGGAGATAAAACATACTGACCTAAAATTGGAGTTAAGGTTTTACCCTTCAAATTAAAAAGGTAGGAACTTAGAACTGTTTGAAAAAATGGTACAGAAAGATATATCAAAAATAAAATGTAACAAATATACCACAAGAAATATGACAAGAAAGGAAAATGAAATAATTAGAAATCTACAAAATAATAAAGATCTGATAATTAAGGCAGCAGATAAGGGAGGAGGAGTAGTTGTTTGTTACGCATTTAAATATGTCAATATAGCTAACAGATTACTTAACGATACAGACACATATAAGGAAATAAAATTAGATCCAACAACATTTTTGTTTAGACTAACAAATATGCTTGAAGGTGCATGAAAACTGAAAAAAATTAAAAAAAGAATGATTTTCTCTGTCCCAGATTTCTATAAATACCGGTATTTTACTATCTACCGAAGATCCATAATGATCTGATCAATCCTCCGGGAAGGCCCATAATATCGGGCATAGGGTCCATAACCTCCAATCTGTCCCAGTACATAGACAGATTCCTACAACATTATGTAAAAAATTGACCCTCTTATCTAAAAGACACCACTGATATACTTAAATGTCTAAAAAATCTAAATTGGGAAGATAATTATATAATGGGGACATGCAATGTCTCTTCATTATATACCAGTATCCAACATACCCTGGGTATAGAAGCAACTGATATGTATATGACCAGAGATAATACACTAAACAGAGAGAGTTTATACTGAAGGGAATCTAATTTATCTTAAGAACTATTTATCTTTCAATGGAAAGTTTTTACTGCAAATCAGAGGTACAGCTATGGGTACCAAGCTATGCGAACCTGTTCTTAGGAAAGTGGGAGGAAGAATTTATCTCCACGCATAGGTTTAGTGCAAATCTCGTACTATATAGAAGGTATATCGACAATATATTCTTTGTGTGGAAAGGAACTACAATTGATGTAGAGGATTTCCGTTTGGAAATTAATGAAAATAATATAGGATTGAGTTTTACACACACATATAGTAGAGAGAAAATTACTTTCTTTAATGTAATTGGCAAGAGTCCATGAGCTAGTAACGTATGGGATATACAATCCTACCAGGAGGGGCAAAGTTTCCCAAACCTCAAAATGCCTATAAATACACCCCTCATAACACCCACAATTCAGTTTTACAAACTTTGCCTCCTATGGAGGTGGAGAAGTAAGTTTGTGCTTGATTTTCTTCTGTGATATGCGCTTCTCAGCATTTTGAAGCCCGTTTCCTCTCAGAGTACAGTTAATGTCAGAGGGATGTGAAGAGAGTATCGCCTATTGATTTTATGGTTTTCCTCACAGGAAATCTTTTCAAAGGTTCTCTGTTATCGGTCGTAGAGATTCATCTCCTACCTCCCTTTTGAGATTGAAGATATACTCTCATATTCCATTACCTCTACTGTTACTGTTTCAGTACTGGTTTGGCTATCTGCTATATGTGGATGGGTGTCTTTCAGTAAGTATGTTTTCATTACTTAAGACACTCTCAAGCTATGGTTTGGTACTTTATGTATTAATATAAAGTTCTAACTATATGTATTGTACTTATATTTGCCATGAGTCAGGTTTATGTATATTCCTTTTGCAGAATTTCAAAATTGGGAAACATATTTAGGAAGTAATTTTTTCTTACCTGGGGTATAGTCTTTTTTCAAATTGACTGCTTTTTCATTAATTTTCGCAGGCAAAATTAGGCTCGCGAGGTCGCAAAATGCTGATGTTTATTGCGTCATTCTTGGGGCAAGAATTTTTTTGGCGCAAAGGTACGTTCGGTGACGCAAATTTGTCATTTCCTTGCACAAGGTTGCGTCTGCAATGACGCGAGTTGCGTCTGCAATGACGCGAGTTGCGTCATTTCCGGATGTTGTTAGCGCCAAAAAATGTCATTTTGCATTGTGCGTCATACATGGTGCCAAATTATTTATTTATTTAAAACCCCACTTCCTATATACCTCTTGTTTTTTTTCTATGCTCAGAGGGCTATGCTGTTTGCATTTTTTTCCTATTCCTGAAACTGCCATATAAGGAAATTGATCATTTTGCTTTATATGTTGTTTTTTTCTCTTACATTTGCAAGATGTCTTAATCTGAACCTGTCTCAGAAACCACTGTTGGAACCCTGCTGCCTGATAACAGTTCTACCAAAGTTAAGTATATTTGTTGTTAATTTGTGGAGATGATAACTCCAGCTGTGGTATGTAATAGTTGTTATGTTAAGCTTTTACATGCAGATAATGTATCCATCAATACTAGTTCAATGCATGTTGTTTCTTCAACATCTAATGTACATGATATCCCTGTGAATATTAAAGATTTTATTGCTGATGCGATTCAGAAGGCTTTGTATGCTATTCTGCCTTCTAATAAACGTAAAAGGTCTTTTAAAACTTCTCATAAGTTGATGAAATTTCAAAATGACCGACAACATACTAAATTATCCTCCTCTGATGAGGATCTATCTGATTCAGAAGATCCTACCTCAGATATTGACTATGACAAATCTACTTATCTGTTTTAAATGGAGCATGTTCGTTCTTTGTTAAAGAAGTGTTGATTACTTTTGGATATTGAGGAAACTAGTCCTCTTAATACTAAAACTAGTAAATGTTTAAAATCTGTTTATAACCCTCCTTTGGTTACTCCAGAGGTTTTTCCAGTTCCTGATGCTATTTCTGATATGATTTCAAAAGAATGGAATAGGCCTGGTACTTCTTTTATACCTTTTTCTAGGTTTAAAAAAGTTGTATCTTTTGCCAACAGTTAGATTGGAGTTTTGGGAAAAAATCCCCACAGTTGATGGGGTTATTTCTGCTCTTGCCAAACGTACTACTATCCCTATGGAAGATAGTACTTCCTTTAAGGACCCTTTAGATAGGAAACTTGAATCTTATCTAAGGAAAGCTTATTTATATTCTGGCTATTTTCTCAGGCCTGCCATTTCTATAGCTGATGTTGCAGCTGCATCAACTTTTTGGTTGGAAAGCTTAGCACAACAGGAAGCAGATCCTGATTTGTCTAGCATTGTTCGCTTGCTGCAACATGCTAATCATTTTATCTGTAATGCCATTTTTGATATTATCAAATTTGATGTTAGATCTATGTCTTTGGATATTTTAGTCTGTGAAAAGAAAGCAGACAGGCGCAGCCCAATTCAAGTGTAGTATTCTTTAATTCAGTGTAAGTGCACACATACAAATGGCTACTTACAAAAGGCACAAATAAAATCTGCATATAAAGGTATCTTTACATCCAAACTGTGTTATAGTATAACATACAGCTATGAAACAAACTCTACGCGTTTCGTCTGAGAACGCCCAGACTTTCTCAAGAAATGAAAAAATTAGAAGTGTTGCAAGCATGGTGCCTACCGGCTTTATAAAAGGGACCATTAATTGCATGATTGATTACCAGCCAGTCAGAGTGTGGTGAAACTGATTGGCAGGTGAGCTTGTTAAGTAGGAAAAAAGCTTTGCATTATTGTATGTTTGAAAAACATATACAATTTGTTCAGTGTTATCACCTTAAATGCAATAATAAACGTTAAAATATAAACATAGATAAGAAAATGGACAATAAGCTTTATGTTAAAAAACCTTGTATATTAAAAACTAAAAAAAAAATTTTTTAAAAGCAATATGTAGTTGTATACACTAAAATTAAAAATCTGATGTTGTGTTTTTTTAAAAAGGTGTTTTTTAGTAAAACTACATGAAAGCTTGCAGGTCTAATTCTAGGTTTAGACCTGATGGTTGTATGGTGTTTAGTTGGTAAATCCACCATGATTCTCTGCGTCTGAGTGTTAGAAGCCTGTTTGGAAATTTATTGGGGGGTATCCAGTCTATGACTTGGATTTTGAGGGATGCAGGATTTGAATTGTGATGTAATTTAAAATGTTCTGGCACACTGTGTGTCATGAGGCCATTTTTTATATTATTGACATGTTCTCCCAGCCTTGTACGTATACTTCTTTTGGTTCTTCCTATGTAAATCAAATTGCAGCTACAATTTAGCAAGTAAACTACATAGGTGGTACTGCAGTTGCTCTTATATTTCTGTTTGAATGTAATGTCTCCCCCTGAGTTGGTAAAGGTAATCTCTCTATTTACATATTGGCACATGCCACATCTGGATACCCCGCATTTGTAGGTGCCGGGTTTTTGTTGTAACCAGTGTGTTTTATCCTTAATTATACAAGGTTTATTAGAATTACGCAATCTTGTGGGTGCTAAAATGTTTTTAAAATCCATATTTTTTCTGAAAGTTACCAATGGGTGATCTGGTAAAACATCGCCCAGTATGGGATCTGCCTTTAACACACCCCAGTGTTTCTTTAGGATATTTTGTATTTCTATAGAGCCCTGACTGTATGTTGTGATGAATCTGACATTGTTTAATGTATTAGATTGTCTCCTTCGTTTTGACTTGTCAGTAGGGAGTAAAAGAGTTTTCCTGTCCATTAGAGAAACTTTAGTTTTAGCCTGTTCTAATAACTCAACGGAATAGCCCTTTTCAATGAATCTAGGGTCTAGTAGAGCGCACTCTTGATTGTAGTCGCTTGTTTTGGTGCAGTTTCTCTTTACCCTTTGGTATTGCCCCAGAGGAATGTTAATCTTCCATCTGGGTAAATGGCCACTACTTGCGTTGAGGAACCCATTCTTATCAGTTGGTTTTCTAAAATTCTTCACTGCTACCTTGTTTTGTTCATCGATATATAAAATTAAATCAAGAAACTCTATTTGTTTGGTATCTATTTTTGACGTAAATTTTAAATTATAATTATTGGTGTTGATGTGTTCTATAAACTCCTTACATAGTGTTTCACTTCCTCTCCAGATGATAATTACATCATCTATATACCGAAAATAACGTATTAGGTGGCTGTGATAAGGGTTATTTGTCCAAATGTGATTGTTCTCAAAATGATGCATGTAGAGATTGGCATACGATGGGGCAAATGTGGTCCCCATCGCAGTGCCCTGTATCTGTCTATAAAACTGTTTGTCAAATGTGAAATAATTATGTGAAAGTATGAATTTAATGCCTGTTAAAATAAACTGAAGGTGTTGATGGGGTGAGTCTTCAATAAGTATTTCTTTAATAGCCTTAATTCCTTGGTCGTGCGGTATACAAGTGTATAGCGACGATACGTCGCAGGATACCCACAGAAAGTCATTAGACCAATCTAACCCTTCAAATGTGTTGATTGTGTGGATTGTATCCCTGAGGTACGCCTTGGTAGATTGTACTACAGGCTGTAAGTAATGATCTATGTATACAGATAGGTTGTTGGTTAGTGATCCGATCCCAGAAATTATGGGTCTACCTGGTGGAGATATTAGGGTTTTATGCACCTTGGGAAGGTGATAAAACGTGGGTATGGTGGGGTGGTTTTCTGTTAAGAAATTGAATTCATCATTATTAAGTATGTTGTTATTTTTTGCTTCTTTCAAAATAATATTGAGTTCCTTTTTGAATTTAAGGGTGGGATCAAAGTTTAATTTTTTGTATGTGCTTTGATCATTTAATATATTGGAAGCCTCTTTAAGATAGTCTTCTCTGTTCTGTATCACCACCCCACCACCCTTGTCCGCTGCCCTGATGATGATATTATGATTATTTTCTAAATCTTTAAGTGTTTTTCTTTCACTTGTTGTTAAATTATCATTATGTTTGTGTATCCAATTGTCTCCTTTCTTTTCCCAAAGTCTAGTGAGATCATCACATATTAGTTTATTAAAAGTATTTACAAATTGGCCTTGGGATGTGTAGGGGTAAAAACTAGATTTACGTTTAAAATCACTGTGTTTGATACTTTCCTCGAGGTCATGTGTGCTAAGATCTAACAAAACTGATTGATTTTGGGTCAATGTATCAGTTAAAGTCACCCCCGTATCTAATTCATTGAGAGTCGCCAAAGCAGATTGGTCAGAATGGTCCAAGGTGATAGGCAATGTCGGTGTGATTCTGGGTGTGTTTTTTAAAAAATACCTTTTTAGGGTCAGGTTTCTAATATATTTTTGTATATCTATGTAAGTCTGGAATTTGTTTGGGGCTTTTTTGGGGGCAAAGTTGAGGCCTTTCGCCAAAAGATTAATTTCTTTATTGCCCAATGGTACAGTGGAAAGATTAAATATATTAGCTCTATTTCTCCAACATAGGTGTGTCCGGTCCACGGCGTCATCCTTACTTGTGGGATATTCTCTTCCCCAACAGGAAATGGCAAAGAGCCCAGCAAAGCTGGTCACATGATCCCTCCTAGGCTCCGCCTACCCCAGTCATTCTCTTTGCCGTTGTACAGGCAACATCTCCACGGAGATGGCTTAGAGTTTTTTAGTGTTTAACTGTAGTTTTTATTATTCAATCAAGAGTTTGTTATTTTGAAATAGTGCTGGTATGTACTATTTACTCAGAAACAGAAAAGAGATGAAGATTTCTGTTTGTATGAGGAAAATGATTTTAGCAACCGTCACTAAAATCCATGGCTGTTCCACACAGGACTGTTGAGAGCAATTAACTTCAGTTGGGGGAACAGTGAGCAGTCTCTTGCTGCTTGAGGTATGACACATTCTAACAAGACGATGTAATGCTGGAAGCTGTCATTTTCCCTCTGGGATCCGGTAAGCCATGTTTATTACGATTGTAAATAAGGGCTTCAAAAAGGGCTTATTAAGACTGTAGACTTTTTTTGGGCTAAATCGATTGATTATTAACACATATTTAGCCTTTCTGAAGGCGTCATTTGGTATCGTATTCCCCTTGGGGCTTGGTTGGGTCTCAGCAAAGCAGATACCAGGGACTGTAAAGGGGTTAAAGTTCAAAACGGCTCCGGTTCCGTTATTTTAAGGGTTAAAGCTTCCAAATTTGGTGTGCAATACTTTTAAGGCTTTAAGACACTGTGGTGAAAATTTGGTGAATTTTGAACAATTCCTTCATGTTTTTTCGCATTTGCAGTAAAAAAGTGTGTTCAGTTTAAAATTTAAAGTGACAGTAACGGTTTTATTTTAAAACGTTTTTTGTACTTTGTTATCAAGTTTATGCCTGTTTAACATGTCTGAACTACCAGATAGACTGTGTTCTGAATGTGGGGAAGCCAGAATTCCTATTCATTTAAATAAATGTGATTTATGTGACAATGACAATGATGCCCAAGATGATTCCTCAAGTGAGGGGAGTAAGCATGGTACTGCATCATTCCCTCCTTCGTCTACACGAGTCTTGCCCACTCAGGAGGCCCCTAGTAATACTCCTTACTATGCAACAATTAACGGCTGTAATGGATAATTCTGTCAAAAACATTTTAGCCAAAATGAACACTTATCAGCGTAAGCGCGACTGCTCTGTTTTAGATACTGAAGAGCATGACGACGCTGATATTAATATTTCTGAAGGGCCCCTAACTCAGTCTGATGGGGCCAGGGAGGTTTTGTCTGAGGGAGAAATTACTGATTCAGGGAACATTTCTCAACAAGCTGAACCTGATGTGATTGCATTTAAATTTAAGTTGGAACATCTCCGCATTCTGCTTAAGGAGGTATTATCCACTCTGGACGATTGTGACAAGTTGGTCATCCCAGAGAAACTATGTAAAATGGACAAGTTCCTAGAGGTGCCGGGGCTCCCAGAAGCTTTTCCTATACCCAAGCGGGTGGCGGACATTGTTAATAAAGAATGGGAAAGGCCCGGTATTCCTTTCGTCCCTCCCCCCATATTTAAAAAATAGTTTCCTATGGTCGACCCCAGAAAGGACTTATGGCAGACAGTCCCCAAGGTCGAGGGAGCGGTTTCCACTTTAAACAAACGCACCACTATACCCATAGAGGATAGTTGTGCTTTCAAAGATCCTATGGATAAAAAATTAGAAGGTTTGCTTAAAAAGATGTTTGTTCAGCAGGGTTACCTTCTACAACCAATTTCATGCATTGTCCCTGTCGCTACAGCCGCATGTTTCTGGTTCGATGAGCTGATAAAGGCGGTCGACAGTGATTCTCCTCCTTATGAGGAGATTATGGACAGAATCAATGCTCTCAAATTGGCTAATTCTTTCACCCTAGACGCCACTTTGCAATTGGCTAGGTTAGCGGCTAAGAATTCTGGGTTTGCTATTGTGGCGCGCAGAGCGCTTTGGTTGGAATCTTGGTCGGCTGATGCGTCTTCCAAGAACAAGCTACTTAACATTCCTTTCAAGGGGAAAACGCTGTTTGGCCCTGACTTGAAAGAGATTATCTCGGATATCACTGGGGGTAAGGGCCACGCCCTTCCTCAGGATCGGCCTTTCAAGGCAAAAAATAAACCTAATTTCTCCAACATAGGTGTGTCCGGTCCACGGCGTCATCCTTACTTGTGGGATATTCTCTTCCCCAACAGGAAATGGCAAAGAGCCCAGCAAAGCTGGTCACATGATCCCTCCTAGGCTCCGCCTACCCCAGTCATTCTCTTTGCCGTTGTACAGGCAACATCTCCACGGAGATGGCTTAGAGTTTTTTAGTGTTTAACTGTAGTTTTTATTATTCAATCAAGAGTTTGTTATTTTGAAATAGTGCTGGTATGTACTATTTACTCAGAAACAGAAAAGAGATGAAGATTTCTGTTTGTATGAGGAAAATGATTTTAGCAACCGTCACTAAAATCCATGGCTGTTCCACACAGGACTGTTGAGAGCAATTAACTTCAGTTGGGGGAACAGTGTGCAGTCTCTTGCTGCTTGAGGTATGACACATTCTAACAAGACGATGTAATGCTGGAAGCTGTCATTTTCCCTATGGGATCCGGTAAGCCATGTTTATTACGATCGTAAATAAGGGCTTCACAAGGGCTTATTAAAACTGTAGACTTTTTTTGGGCTAAATCGATTCATTATTAACACATATTTAGCCTTGAGGAATCATTTTATCTGGGTATTTTGATATAATAATATCGGCAGGCACTGGTTTAGACACCTTATTCTTTAGGGGCTTTCCCAAAGCATAAGCAGAGCCTCATTTTCGCGCCGGTGTTGCGCACTTGTTTTTGAGAGGCATGGCATGCAGTCGCATGTGAGAGGAGCTCTGATACTTAGAAAAGACTTTCTGAAGGCGTCATTTGGTATCGTATTCCCCTTTGGGCTTGGTTGGGTCTCAGCAAAGCAGATACCAGGGACTGTAAAGGGGTTAAAGTTCAAAACGGCTCCGGTTCCGTTATTTTAAGGGTTAAAGCTTCCAAATTTGGTGTGCAATACTTTTAAGGCTTTAAGACACTGTGGTGAAAATTTGGTGAATTTTGAACAATTCCTTCATGTTTTTTCGCAATTGCAGTAATAAAGTGTGTTCAGTTTAAAATTTAAAGTGACAGTAACGGTTTTATTTTAAAACGTTTTTTGTACTTTGTTATCAAGTTTATGCCTGTTTAACATGTCTGAACTACCAGATAGACTGTGTTCTGAATGTGGGGAAGCCAGAATTCCTATTCATTTAAATAAATGTGATTTATGTGATAATGACAATGATGCCCAAGATGATTCCTCAAGTGAGGGGAGTAAGCATGGTACTGCATCATTCCCTCCTTCGTCTACACGAGTCTTGCCCACTCAGGAGGCCCCTAGTACATCTAGCGCGCCAATACTCCTTACTATGCAACAATTAACGGCTGTAATGGATAATTCTGTCAAAAACATTTTAGCCAAAATGAACACTTATCAGCGTAAGCGCGGCTGCTCTGTTTTAGATACTGAAGAGCATGACGACGCTGATAATAATATTTCTGAAGGGCCCCTAACCCAGTCTGATGGGGCCAGGGAGGTTTTGTCTGAGGGAGAAATTACTGATTCAGGGAACATTTCTCAACAGGCTGAACCTGATGTGATTGCATTTAAATTTAAGTTGGAACATCTCCGCATTCTGCTTAAGGAGGTATTATCCACTCTGGATGATTGTGACAAGTTGGTCATCCCAGAGAAACTTTGTAAAATGGACAAGTTCCTAGAGGTGCCGGGGCTCCCAGAAGCTTTTCCTATACCCAAGCGGGTGGCGGACATTGTTAATAAAGAATGGGAAAGGCCCGGTATTCCTTTCGTCCCTCCCCCCATATTTAAAAAATTGTTTCCTATGGTCGACCCCAGAAAGGACTTATGGCGGACAGTCCCCAAGGTCGAGGGAGCGGTTTCCACTTTAAACAAACGCACCACTATACCCATAGAGGATAGTTGTGCTTTCAAAGATCCTATGGATAAAAAATTAGAAGGTTTGCTTAAAAAAATGTTTGTTCAGCAAGGTTACCTTCTACAACCAATTTCATGCATTGTCCCTGTCGCTACAGCCGCATGTTTCTGGTTCGATGATCTGATAAGAGCGGTCGATAGTGATTCTCCTCCTTTGGAGGAGATTATGGACAGAATCAATGCTCTCAAATTGGCTAATTCTTTCACCCTAGACGCCACTTTGCAATTGGCTCGGTTAGCGGCTAAGAATTCTGGGTTTGCTATTGTGGCGCGCAGAGCGCTTTGGTTGAAATCTTGGTCGGCTGATGCGTCTTCCAAGAACAAGCTACTTAACATTCCTTTCAAGGGGAAAACGCTGTTTGGCCCTGACTTGAAAGAGATTATCTCTGATATCACTGGGGGTAAGGGCCACGCCCTTCCTCAGGATCGGCCTTTCAAGGCAAAAAATAAACCTAATTTTCGTCCCTTTCGTAGAAACGGACCAGCCCAAGGTGCTACGTCCTCTAAGCAAGAGGGTAATACTTCTCAAGCCAAGCCAGCTTGGAGACCAATGCAAGGCTGGAACAAGGGAAAGCAGGCCAAGAAACCTGCCACTGCTACCAAGACAGCATGAAATGTTGGCCCCCGATCCGGGACCGGATCTGGTGGGGGGCAGACTCTCTCTCTTCGCTCAGGCTTGGGCAAGAGATGTTCTGGATCCTTGGGCGCTAGAAATAGTCTCCCAAGGTTATCTTCTGGAATTCAAGGGACTTCCCCCAAGGGGGAGGTTCCACAGGTCTCAGTTGTCTTCAGACCACATAAAAAGACAGGCATTCTTACATTGTGTAGAAGACCTGTTAAAAATGGGAGTGATTCATCCTGTTCCATTAAGAGAACAAGGGATGGGGTTCTACTCCAATCTGTTCATAGTTCCCAAAAAAGAGGGAACGTTCAGACCAATCTTAGATCTCAAGATCTTAAACAAGTTTCTCAAGGTTCCATCGTTCAAGATGGAAACCATTCGAACTATTCTTCCTTCCATCCAGAAAGGTCAATTAATGACCACGGTGGATTTAAAGGATGCGTATCTACATATTCCTATCCACAAGGAACATCATCGGTTCCTAAGGTTCGCATTCCTGGACAAACATTACCAGTTCGTGGCGCTTCCTTTCGGATTAGCCACTGCTCCAAGGATTTTCACAAAGGTACTAGGGTCCCTTCTAGCTGTGCTAAGACCAAGGGGCATTGCTGTAGTACCTTACTTGGACGACATTCTGATTCAAGCGTCGTCCCTTCCTCAAGCAAAGGCTCACACGGACATTGTCCTGGCCTTTCTCAGATCTCACGGATGGAAAGTGAACGTGGAAAAGAGTTCTCTATCCCCGTCAACAAGGGTTCCCTTCTTGGGAACAATAATAGACTCCTTAGAAATGAGGATTTTTCTGACAGAGGCCAGAAAAACAAAGCTTCTAGACTCTTGTCGGATACTTCATTCCGTTCCTCTTCCTTCCATAGCTCAGTGCATGGAAGTGATCGGGTTGATGGTAGCGGCAATGGACATAGTTCCTTTTGCGCGCATTCATCTAAGACCATTACAACTGTGCATGCTCAGTCAGTGGAATGGGGACTATACAGACTTGTCTCCGAAGATACAAGTAAATCAGAGGACCAGAGACTCACTCCGTTGGTGGCTGTCCCTGGACAACCTGTCACAAGGGATGACATTCCGCAGACCAGAGTGGGTCATTGTCACGACCGACGCCAGTCTGATGGGCTGGGGCGCGGTCTGGGGATCCCTGAAAGCTCAGGGTCTTTGGTCTCGGGAAGAATCTCTTCTACCGATAAATATTCTGGAACTGAGAGCGATATTCAATGCTCTCAAGGCTTGGCCTCAGCTAGCGAGGGCCAAGTTCATACGGTTTCAATCAGACAACATGACAACTGTTGCGTACATCAACCATCAGGGGGGAACAAGGAGTTCCCTAGCGATGGAAGAAGTGACCAAAATCATTCTATGGGCGGAGTCTCACTCCTGCCACCTGTCTGCTATCCACATCCCAGGAGTGGAGAATTGGGAAGCGGATTTTCTGAGTCGTCAGACATTGCATCCGGGGGAGTGGGAACTCCATCCGGAAATCTTTGCCCAAGTTACTCAGCTGTGGGGCATTCCAGACATGGATCTGATGGCCTCTCGTCAGAACTTCAAAGTTCCTTGCTACGGGTCCAGATCCAGGGATCCCAAGGCGGCTCTAGTGGATGCACTAGTAGCACCTTGGACCTTCAAACTAGCTTATGTGTTCCCGCCGTTTCCTCTCATCCCCAGGCTGGTAGCCAGGATCAATCAGGAGAGGGCGTCGGTGATCTTGATAGCTCCTGCGTGGCCACGCAGGACTTGGTATGCAGATCTGGTGAATATGTCATCGGGTCCACCTTGGAAGCTACCTTTGAGACGAGACCTTCTTGTTCAGGGTCCGTTCGAACATCCGAATCTGGTTTCACTCCAGCTGACTGCTTGGAGATTGAACGCTTGATTTTATCGAAGCGAGGGTTCTCAGATTCTGTTATCGATACTCTTGTTCAGGCCAGAAAGCCTGTAACTAGAAAGATTTACCACAAAATTTGGAAAAAATATATCTGTTGGTGTGAATCTAAAGGATTCTCTTGGGACAAGGTTAAGATTCCTAGGATTCTATCCTTCCTTCAAGAAGGATTGGAAAAAGGATTATCTGCAAGTTCCCTGAAGGGACAGATTTCTGCCTTGTCGGTGTTACTTCACAAAAAACTGGCTGCTGTGCCAGATGTTCAAGCCTTTGTTCAGGCTCTGGTTAGAATTAAGCCTGTTTACAAACCTTTGACTCCTCCTTGGAGTCTCAATTTAGTTCTTTCAGTTCTTCAGGGGGTTCCGTTTGAACCCTTGCATTCCGTTGATATTAAGTTATTATCTTGGAAAGTTTTGTTTTTAGTTGCAATTTCTTCTGCTAGAAGAGTTTCAGAATTATCTGCTCTGCAGTGTTCTCCTCCTTATCTGGTGTTCCATGCAGATAAGGTGGTTTTACGTACTAAACCTGGTTTTCTTCCAAAAGTTGTTTCTAACAAAAACATTAACCAGGAGATTATCGTACCTTCTCTGTGTCCGAAACCAGTTTCAAAGAAGGAACGTTTGTTGCACTATTTGGATGTTGTTCGCGCTCTAAAATTCTATTTAGATGCTACAAAGGATTTTAGACAAACATCTTCCTTGTTTGTTGTTTATTCTGGTAAAAGGAGAGGTCAAAAAGCAACTTCTACCTCTCTCTCTTTTTGGATTAAAAGCATCATCAGATTGGCTTACGAGACTGCCGGACGGCAGCCTCCCGAAAGAATCACAGCTCATTCCACTAGGGCTGTGGCTTCCACATGGGCCTTCAAGAACGAGGCTTCTGTTGATCAGATATGTAGGGCAGCGACTTGGTCTTCACTGCACACTTTTACCAAATTTTACAAGTTTGATACTTTTGCTTCTTCTGAGGCTATTTTTGGGAGAAAGGTTTTGCAAGCCGTGGTGCCTTCCATTTAGGTGACCTGATTTGCTCCCTCCCTTCATCCGTGTCCTAAAGCTTTGGTATTGGTTCCCACAAGTAAGGATGACGCCGTGGACCGGACACACCTATGTTGGAGAAAACAGAATTTATGTTTACCTGATAAATTACTTTCTCCAACGGTGTGTCCGGTCCACGGCCCGCCCTGGTTGTTTTAATCAGGTCTGATAATTTATTTTCTTTAACTACAGTCACCACGGTACCATATGGTTTCTCCTATGCTAATATTCCTCCTTAACGTCGGTCGAATGACTGGGGTAGGCGGAGCCTAGGAGGGATCATGTGACCAGCTTTGCTGGGCTCTTTGCCATTTCCTGTTGGGGAAGAGAATATCCCACAAGTAAGGATGACGCCGTGGACCGGACACACCGTTGGAGAAAGTAATTTATCAGGTAAACATAAATTCTGTTTTTCGTCCCTTTCGTAGAAACGGACCAGCCCAAGGTGCTACGTCCTCTAAGCAAGAGGGTAATACTTCTCAAGCCAAGCCAGCTTGGAGACCAATGCAAGGCTGGAACAAGGGAAAGCAGGCCAAGAAACCTGCCACTGCTACCAAGACAGCATGAAATGTTGGCCCCCGATCCGGGACCGGATCTGGTGGGGGGCAGGCTCTCTCTCTTCGCTCAGGCTTGGGCAAGAGATGTTCTGGATCCTTGGGCGCTAGAGATAGTCTCCCAAGGTTATCTTCTGGAATTCAAGGGACTTCCCCCAAGGGGGAGGTTCCACAGGTCTCAGTTGTCTTCAGACCACATAAAAAGACAGGCATTCTTACATTGTGTAGAAGACCTGTTAAAAATGGGAGTGATTCATCCCGTTCCATTAAGAGAACAAGGGATGGGGTTCTACTCCAATCTGTTTATAGTTCCCAAAAAAGAGGGAACGTTCAGACCAATCTTAGATCTCAAGATCTTAAACAAGTTTCTCAAGGTTCCATCGTTCAAGATGGAAACCATTCGAACTATTCTTCCTTCCATCCAGGAAGGTCAATTCATGACCACGGTGGATTTAAAGGATGCGTATCTACATATTCCTATCCACAAGGAACATCATCGGTTCCTGAGGTTCGCATTCCTGGACAAACATTACCAGTTCGTGGCGCTTCCTTTCGGATTAGCCACTGCTCCAAGGATTTTCACAAAGGTACTAGGGTCCCTTCTAGCTGTGCTAAGACCAAGGGGCATTGCTGTAGTACCTTACTTGGACGACATTCTGATTCAAGCGTCGTCCCTTCCTCAAGCAAAGGCTCACACGGACATTGTCCTGGCCTTTCTCAGATCTCACGGATGGAAAGTGAACGTGGAAAAGAGTTCTCTATCTCCGTCAACAAGGGTTCCCTTCTTGGGAACAATAATAGACTCCTTAGAAATGAGGATTTTTCTGACAGAGGCCAGAAAAACAAAACTTCTAGACTCTTGTCGGATACTTCATTCCGTTCCTCTTCCTTCCATAGCTCAGTGCATGGAAGTGATCGGGTTGATGGTAGCAGCAATGGACATAGTTCCTTTTGCACGCATTCATCTAAGACCATTACAACTGTGCATGCTCAGTCAGTGGAATGGGGACTATACAGACTTGTCTCCGAAGATGCAAGTAAATCAGAGGACCAGAGACTCACTCCGTTGGTGGCTGTCCCTGGACAACCTGTCACGAGGGATGACATTCCGCAGACCAGAGTGGGTCATTGTCACGACCGACGCCAGTCTGATGGGCTGGGGCGCGGTCTGGGGATCCCTGAAAGCTCAGGGTCTTTGGTCTCGGGAAGAATCTCTTCTACCGATAAATATTCTGGAACTGAGAGCGATATTCAATGCTCTCAAGGCTTGGCCTCAGCTAGCGAGGGCCAAGTTCATACGGTTTCAATCAGACAACATGACAACTGTTGCGTACATCAACCATCAGGGGGGAACAAGGAGTTCCCTGGCGATGGAAGAAGTGACCAAAATCATTCTATGGGCGGAGTCTCACTCCTGCCACCTGTCTGCTATCCACATCCCAGGAGTGGAAAATTGGGAAGCGGATTTTCTGAGTCGTCAGACATTGCATCCGGGGGAGTGGGAACTCCATCCGGAAATCTTTGCCCAAGTCACTCAGCTGTGGGGCATTCCAGACATGGATCTGATGGCCTCTCGTCAGAACTTCAAAGTTCCTTGCTACGGGTCCAGATCCAGGGATCCCAAGGCGGCTCTAGTGGATGCACTAGTAGCACCTTGGACCTTCAAACTAGCTTATGTGTTCCCGCCGTTTCCTCTCATCCCCAGGCTGGTAGCCAGGATCAATCAGGAGAGGGCGTCGGTGATCTTGATAGCTCCTGCGTGGCCACGCAGGACTTGGTATGCAGATCTGGTGAATATGTCATCGGCTCCTCCTTGGAAGCTACCTTTGAGACGAGACCTTCTTGTTCAGGGTCCGTTCGAACATCCGAATCTGGTTTCACTCCAGCTGACTGCTTGGAGATTGAACGCTTGATCTTATCGAAGCGAGGGTTCTCAGATTCTGTTATCGATACTCTTGTTCAGGCCAGAAAGCCTGTAACTAGAAAGATTTACCACAAAATTTGGAAAAAATATATCTGTTGGTGTGAATCTAAAGGATTCCCTTGGGACAAGGTTAAGATTCCTAGGATTCTATCCTTCCTTCAAGAAGGATTGGAAAAAGGATTATCTGCAAGTTCTCTGAAGGGACAGATTTCTGCCTTGTCTGTGTTACTTCACAAAAAGCTGGCCGCTGTGCCAGATGTTCAAGCCTTTGTTCAGGCTCTGGTTAGAATTAAGCCTGTTTACAAACCTTTGACTCCTCCTTGGAGTCTCAATTTAGTTCTTTCAGTTCTTCAGGGGGTTCCGTTTGAACCCTTGCATTCCGTTGATATTAAGTTATTATCTTGGAAAGTTTTGTTTTTAGTTGCAATTTCTTCTGCTAGAAGAGTTTCAGAATTATCTGCTCTGCAGTGTTCTCCTCCTTATCTGGTGTTCCATGCAGATAAGGTGGTTTTACGTACTAAACCTGGTTTTCTTCCAAAGGTTGTTTCTAACAAAAACATTAACCAGGAGATTATCGTACCTTCTCTATGTCCGAAACCAGTTTCAAAGAAGGAACGTTTGTTGCACAATTTGGATGTTGTTCGCGCTCTAAAATTCTATTTAGATGCTACAAAGGATTTTAGACAAACATCTTCCTTGTTTGTTGTTTATTCCGGTAAAAGGAGAGGTCAAAAAGCAACTTCTACCTCTCTCTCTTTTTGGATTAAAAGCATCATCAGATTGGCTTACGAGACTGCCGGACGGCAGCCTCCCGAAAGAATCACAGCTCATTCCACTAGGGCTGTGGCTTCCACATGGGCCTTCAAGAACGAGGCTTCTGTTGATCAGATATGTAGGGCAGCGACTTGGTCTTCACTGCACACTTTTACCAAATTTTACAAGTTTGATACTTTTGCTTCTTCTGAGGCTATTTTTGGGAGAAAGGTTTTGCAAGCCGTGGTGCCTTCCATTTAGGTGACCTGATTTGCTCCCTCCCTTCATCCGTGTCCTAAAGCTTTGGTATTGGTTCCCACAAGTAAGGATGACGCCGTGGACCGGACACACCTATGTTGGAGAAAACAGAATTTATGTTTACCTGATAAATTACTTTCTCCAACGGTGTGTCCGGTCCACGGCCCGCCCTGGTTTTTTTAATCAGGTCTGATAATTTATTTTCTTTAACTACAGTCACCACGGTACCATATGGTTTCTCCTATGCAAATATTCCTCCTTAACGTCGGTCGAATGACTGGGGTAGGCGGAGCCTAGGAGGGATCATGTGACCAGCTTTGCTGGGCTCTTTGCCATTTCCTGTTGGGGAAGAGAATATCCCACAAGTAAGGATGACGCCGTGGACCGGACACACCGTTGGAGAAAGTAATTTATCAGGTAAACATAAATTCTGTTTTTTATCTATCTCATTCTTTTTGTGTTTGAGAAGTTGGATCTTTCTCCCCCCTCTACATCCCCGCTTGCTCTTCTTCTTTTGTCTGGCAAAAGCCTTGGGTTTTCTATTGTGTTTTCGTGTGTTTGGTTTCGAAATCTTCCTGTTGGGGAAGTGGCGAGATCTAAAAAATGCAATTGGTGACTTCTATTATCCTGATTGGATGTATTATGTGTTGAATGTGTGAACTTAGGTTTCGCCCCCTGTATTTGCCAGTTGGGCTTTAAAACTGTATTTGAATTGCCATTTCCTAGGTGCCCCAGAGTATTGAATCTATTTGTGGTTGGAATGTTAAATCTAGATTCTTTAAGATATGGTGGAGTAAAGCAGCTGGAATTATTTCTGCTTCGCCAGGATTCCTTCCTGGCAGTGTGGAAGCCTGTATTTGTAGTATGATGTGCAATGTGGTTTCCTGTGTTGGAATTTCTCCTAAAATTACCATTTTTATTATCACGATAATGATTGTTGTTAAATTGATGATTATCATTTCTGTGTTCTGTGTTACCACCTGTATGGGGAACTGAGAGAGGCCTATTGAAAGTGTTTGTGTTTTGATTTCTATTCCTATTTATTGAGTGTGAGCTCGTATTAAAACTCCGTTGTCCATTGTGTTGCATGGTTTGTTGATGGCCTTTATTGTAATTTTCAGTTGAGTGTCTGTTGTAGTTTTCATTCTGTTGGGGCTGATATGTGTTGCGATTTGTGTGTGGATTTCTAGTGTAATGATTGGAAGGTCTTTGTTCACATACGTCATTCCTAGTATCATTCTCAGATATGGTATGAGTGATTTCTTTTGTTTTATAAGTATAGACCCTATCATTTTGATAGTCTTCCATATCTCTGCAAAGTTTTTTGTATTTTGCACTCATTAGGTCAGACCCATATTTATTATTTCTTTCTTGAATACTATCATTGAGTTTCTTCCAATGATCAATATTCTGAAAGTTCTGAATTTTAGGGAACAATTTATCTAGATCTACTTTAATTTTGTCCAGTTTGTATTCTCTATATTTGATGAGGATTTTAATTAAGGTAAGTGAGCAGTCATGGAACGCTTTATCCCACTCCGTGCTAAATTCTACCTCCTCTAGTTCAAAGGCTGGTTTCTTATACAGTGTACTGAGGGGTGTGATCAACCTGCGCTGGGAAAGTTACCAATAAACCACTGGGTAAATGGAGTATCCTCAAACTCCACAGAGAAGAATACAATCATACAATAGTAATAAGGATATTACTATAATAACCCCTGGCGCTAACGTGTAGCTAAAATTGGTAATGCAAAGGTTTTAATTATTGTATACTATAAACAATAAATTACCTTAGTACGATGGAAATTATAATTCCTTGCAAATATGTGAAAACTGGGTAGTTGATTAATAAACCCAAATTAAGGGATGTGCTTAAGGATGAACCAGAGTAATGGTGCAAGTAAAAAATAAACAAATTTTATTACAATCTTAATCGTGCACAGAAATACTTTTAAAACCAAATTTAAATAACACTCTGATCAGGCGTTTGACAATGTAGTATCAATAAAATCCCTAAAACCTCAAAATAAAATTGCATAAATAAAATAACAATAAAACAACAATGAGACAATCACTATCACAAATGGTTAATTCGAGATAGAGAACAAAGATCCCATTGGAAACCAAGGAAGATCCACGTCAGCTGGAAGTTAGTGGTATTTTAACCGGAGCTGTAACGAGATGAGATCCAAATGAACAGACAGGAAGAGAGCCAAAATTTAAGGTGTTCACTTATTACTTACACCGAAAATGCTCTATGAAGTCCCAGCTGTCTCTCTATAGTGGTCCTGGATTAGATCACTGCTGGATGGATCCCCGAAATGAAGGAAACCTCTTGTCTTTTACAATCCGTATCAGCACTCACGCCAGATAGACCAAACTGTGCTCTGGGTCTCTGTGCGGTCTCGGCGCTGGTAATTAGTTCCAGTCACCTGTGTGTTAGAAAAGTGGGCGGAGCAACGCGTTTCAGCCCGGTCTGGGCCTTTGTCAAGCTCCTGATAGATGGGAGGTCAGGTCTTTTATACCGTCACCCCTGCATATGATTGGTTAGGCATTAATTCAAAACAAAGGGAATTGCGATACAGATACAAAATGATACATTTTTTACTTTCTGCTCTTATTCATAATACATTTAAAGATGCACAATTTGCCCTTCAAATTTCAGCTTATTTGATGATCAATTTTAGATTCTTTTAAGATTAACAATCATTTTTATTTATAATAGATTCGTAGAGACATACAGAAAGGGGAAATTTATTTTCATTTTTCACTTGCACCCCCTATATTATCCCGTCCAAAGCACATCCCGCAGGGAAAAACAGGTTTTTTAAAAGTTTTTTTAAAATTATATAATAGTCAAAAAACAACTCTCTATGTCAATTAGATTGTCCCAGTATCAATTTATATTGCTTAAGTATAACCTAATAGAGAACCATACAGTAATCTAAACGGATATATTCAACAAATATAATTTTAAGTCCGCAATATAAATAAAAAAGTTAAGATAATTTACAAAACAAGCAAAACTAAAGGGAAAGGAACAAATAGGATTTATTCTCTAAGGAAACACCCTATATCGAAATCTAAGTTTAGGCCGTTCGGTTTAAGCGATTTTAGATCAAAAATCCATTTGGTCTCTTTTTTAAGTAATTCTGACTGTGCATTTCCCCCTCTCCAGTTCTTTTTCAACTTGTCTATACCCATATATGAAAAACACTTCATATCTCCCCCATTGCAGGTAATGAAGTGTTTTGGTATAGGGAGATCTTTGTTCCTATCTAAATCGTGATTTTCAATCGACCAGATATGTTCACGAATTCGGTCTCGTAGGGGTCTTTCTGATTCCCCTATATATTGCTTGCCACATTTACACTGTATTAGATAGATAACCGATTTGTCTGAGCACCTTATGGTGTCTCTAATTTTATAGGATTTTCCTGTGACAGTTGATTTGAATTCCTTTTCCTTTTTGGAGTGTTTACACGCCTTACAGGTTAGGCATGGAAAAAAAACCTTCTAAGGTGTTACCTTTTAAATCCATTTGTTTTTCTTTATTCATAATCTTATGTCTATTTTTATTTTTATTTTCAGTTGGTGCTAGAATGGACTTTAGGTTTCGAGCCTTCTTATAAATAATTTGTGGTTTTTTAGGGAGTAGAGAGCCTATGAGCTCATCGTTCTTTAGTATTCCCCAATGTTTTTTTAGTATTTTTTCTATCAGAAATTTATTATTACTATAATTTGTGATAAATGGAATAAATAAGTTATCCTCTGCAGCTTGTTGAATTCTTTTAGGGTTTTTTTTATATTTAAATCCATTTTTATTTACCAAATCACATCTATTTACTTGTCTTATTTCTTGTCTTATTTCCTCTATCTTTTTATCATTATAGCCCCTATCTACAAATTTCTGTTTTAATTTTTCAGACTGACTGTCAAAATCGGTTATATTTGTACAATTTTTCTTTATACGTAGGAACTGTCCTTTAGGAATATTATCAATCCATCTTGGATGGTGACAGCTCGTGTGGTGGATATAGCTATTTGCATCCACATTTTTAAAATGTGTTTTTGAATGTATTTGATTGTTCACAGGGAATAGTTCTAGATCTAAGAAATTCACACTTTTTTTGCTTTTTTCACAAGTAAAACAGAGATTCATCTCATTATTATTCATACTTTCAATAAACTCATTTAACCTAACTTCATCACCCCTCCAAATAATAAGGATGTCATCTATATAACGCTTGTAAGACACCAGGTTTGCTCCAAAGTTGGTATTGCTGAGAAAAAAATGTTCCCAAAAACCCATAAATAAATTTGCATAACTTGGAGCAAACCTGGTGCCCATTGCTGTTCCTCTTTCTTGATTAAAAAACTGAGAGTCATAACTGAAAAAATTATGTGTTAAAATGAATTTGATAGAGTCTATAAGGAAACCTTTTTGTTCCTCTTTCAAGGTCTCATCTTTGTCTAAGAAGTGTTTTACGGCTAATATACCGTCATGGTGATTTATACAGGTATATAATGACGTCACATCACATGTGGCAAGGAGGTAATCCTCCTGCCAGGTGATGGTGTCTACTAATTTCAGAACATCTGTAGAATCTTTTAAGTATGACGGTAATGTCCTGACATATTTTTGTAAAAAGATATCCAGATATTCCGATAAATTTGCTGTCAGGGATCCGATTCCTGAGATAATCGGCCTACCTGGAGGGTTAATAAGTGTTTTGTGAATTTTTGGCAAGCAATATAGTAGGGGAATTTTTGGAAATTTGGGTACTATATAGCCTCTCTCTTTGTCATTAAGTATTCCTTTGTCATGTGCAGAATCTATTAATTTTATTAATTCCTCATTGTATCTTTTCGTTGGATCACTCAGTAATTTTTTATAAGTGTCGTTATCTTTTACAATATTTTCACACATTATTTGATAGTCTGCCCGATCTAAGATGACTATTCCCCCGCCCTTGTCTGCGGGCTTTATAATTATATCATCCATCTCCAATTCGCTAATGATCATTAGTTGTTTCCTACTTAAATTGCTATATGTTTTATTTATTTTATCCTCAGTCAGGTTTTCAATGTCCCTCAGGATCAATTTCTCAAATGTCTCTATTATAGGGCCTTTCTCATGCTTGGGATAAAATACAGACTTGCTTCTTAGGTCTGTATGTATATATTCACTATTATTGGTTAAAGTATCCCCAGCCATTTTTTCTATTTCACTTTTTTGAAACCATCTCTTTACAGTTAATTTTCTGACAAACTTATGTGCATCATAAAATCGGGTCTTTTTTGAGGTGGAAGCAGGAGACTCAAAAAAGACCCGATTTTAGAGAAACCAGGTAATAACTTAGGTATCTTTAATCTTAGTAAGAAAATACTGAATTCAGAACATGAGGAACTATTGGGAAAAGGTCTATCTTTTGCACCAAGTTGCAAACTTAATAGATTCGAGACATATATTGATGCACATAAGTTTGTCAGAAAATTAACTTATGTGCATCATAAAATCGGGTCTTTTTTGAGGTGGAAGCAGGAGACTCAAAAAAGACCCGATTTTAGAGAAACCAGGTAATAACTTAGGTATCTTTAATCTTAGTAAGAAAATACTGAATTCAGAACATGAGGAACTATTGGGAAAAGGTCTATCTTTTGCACCAAGTTGCAAACTTAATAGATTCGAGACATATATTGATGCACATAAGTTTGTCAGAAAATTAACTGTAAAGAGATGGTTTCAAAAAAGTGAAATAGAAAAAATGGCTGGGGATACTTTAACCAATAATAGTGAATATATACATACAGACCTAAGAAGCAAGTCTGTATTTTATCCCAAGCATGAGAAAGGCCCTATAATAGAGACATTTGAGAAATTGATCCTGAGGGACATTGAAAATCTGACTGAGGATAAAATAAATAAAACATATAGCAATTTAAGTAGGAAACAACTAATGATCATTAGCGAATTGGAGATGGATGATATAATTATAAAGCCCGCAGACAAGGGCGGGGGAATAGTCATCTTAGATCGGGCAGACTATCAAATAATGTGTGAAAATATTGTAAAAGATAACGACACTTATAAAAAATTACTGAGTGATCCAACGAAAAGATACAATGAGGAATTAATAAAATTAATAGATTCTGCACATGACAAAGGAATACTTAATGACAAAGAGAGAGGCTATATAGTACCCAAATTTCCAAAAATTCCCCTACTATATTGCTTGCCAAAAATTCACAAAACACTTATTAACCCTCCAGGTAGGCCGATTATCTCAGGAATCGGATCCCTGACAGCAAATTTATCGGAATATCTGGATATCTTTTTACAATAATATGTCAGGACATTACCGTCATACTTAAAAGATTCTACAGATGTTCTGAAATTAGTAGACACCATCACCTGGCAGGAGGATTACCTCCTTGCCACATGTGATGTGACGTCATTATATACCTGTATAAATCACCATGACGGTATATTAGCCGTAAAACACTTCTTAGACAAAGATGAGACCTTGAAAGAGGAACAAAAAGGTTTCCTTATAGACTCTATCAAATTCATTTTAACACATAATTTTTTCAGTTATGACTCTCAGTTTTTTAATCAAGAAAGAGGAACAGCAATGGGCACCAGGTTTGCTCCAAGTTATGCAAATTTATTTATGGGTTTTTGGGAACATTTTTTTCTCAGCAATACCAACTTTGGAGCAAACCTGGTGTCTTACAAGCGTTATATAGATGACATCCTTATTATTTGGAGGGGTGATGAAGTTAGGTTAAATGAGTTTATTGAAAGTATGAATAATAATGAGATGAATCTCTGTTTTACTTGTGAAAAAAGCAAAAAAAGTGTGAATTTCTTAGATCTAGAACTATTCCCTGTGAACAATCAAATACATTCAAAAACACATTTTAAAAATGTGGATGCAAATAGCTATATCCACCACACGAGCTGTCACCATCCAAGATGGATTGATAATATTCCTAAAGGACAGTTCCTACGTATAAAGAAAAATTGTACAAATATAACCGATTTTGACAGTCAGTCTGAAAAATTAAAACAGAAATTTGTAGATAGGGGCTATAATGATAAAAAGATAGAGGAAATAAGACAAGAAATAAGACAAGTAAATAGATGTGATTTGGTAAATAAAAATGGATTTAAATATAAAAAAAACCCTAAAAGAATTCAACAAGCTGCAGAGGATAACTTATTTATTCCATTTATCACAAATTATAGTAATAATAAATTTCTGATAGAAAAAATACTAAAAAAACATTGGGGAATACTAAAGAACGATGAGCTCATAGGCTCTCTACTCCCTAAAAAACCACAAATTATTTATAAGAAGGCTCGAAACCTAAAGTCCATTCTAGCACCAACTGAAAATAAAAATAAAAATAGACATAAGATTATGAATAAAGAAAAACAAATGGATTTAAAAGGTAACACCTTAGAAGGTTTTTTTCCATGCCTAACCTGTAAGGCGTGTAAACACTCCAAAAAGGAAAAGGAATTCAAATCAACTGTCACAGGAAAATCCTATAAAATTAGAGACACCATAAGGTGCTCAGACAAATCGGTTATCTATCTAATACAGTGTAAATGTGGCAAGCAATATATAGGGGAATCAGAAAGACCCCTACGAGACCGAATTCGTGAACATATCTGGTCGATTGAAAATCACGATTTAGATAGGAACAAAGATCTCCCTATACCAAAACACTTCATTACCTGCAATGGGGGAGATATGAAGTGTTTTTCATATATGGGTATAGACAAGTTGAAAAAGAACTGGAGAGGGGGAAATGCACAGTCAGAATTACTTAAAAAAGAGACCAAATGGATTTTTGATCTAAAATCGCTTAAACCGAACGGCCTAAACTTAGATTTCGATATAGGGTGTTTCCTTAGAGAATAAATCCTATTTGTTCCTTTCCCTTTAGTTTTGCTTGTTTTGTAAATTATCTTAACTTTTTTATTTATATTGCGGACTTAAAATTATATTTGTTGAATATATCCGTTTAGATTACTGTATGGTTCTCTATTAGGTTATACTTAAGCAATATAAATTGATACTGGGACAATATAATTGACATAGAGAGTTGTTTTTTGACTATTATATAATTTTAAAAAAACTTTTAAAAAACCTGTTTTTCCCTGCGGGATGTGCTTTGGACGGGATAATATAGGGGGTGCAAGTGAAAAATGAAAATAAATTTCCCCTTTCTGTATGTCTCTACGAATCTATTATAAATAAAAATGATTGTTAATCTTAAAAGAATCTAAAATTGATCATCAAATAAGCTGAAATTTGAAGGGCAAATTGTGCATCTTTAAATGTATTATGAATAAGAGCAGAAAGTAAAAAATGTATCATTTTGTATCTGTATCGCAATTCCCTTTGTTTTGAATTAATGCCTAACCAATCATATGCAGGGGTGACGGTATAAAAGACCTGACCTCCCATCTATCAGGAGCTTGACAAAGGCCCAGACCGGGCTGAAACGCGTTGCTCCGCCCACTTTTCTAACACACAGGTGACTGGAACTAATTACCAGCGCCGAGACCGCACAGAGACCCAGAGCACAGTTTGGTCTATCTGGCGTGAGTGCTGATACGGATTGTAAAAGACAAGAGGTTTCCTTCATTTCGGGGATCCATCCAGCAGTGATCTAATCCAGGACCGCTATAGAGAGACAGCTGGGACTTCATAGAGCATTTTCGGTGTAAGTAATAAGTGAACACCTTAAATTTTGGCTCTCTTCCTGTCTGTTCATTTGGATCTCATCTCGTTACAGCTCCGGTTAAAATACCACTAACTTCCAGCTGACGTGGATCTTCCTTGGTTTCCAATGGGATCTTTGTTCTCTATCTCGAATTAACCATTTGTGATAGTGATTGTCTCATTGTTGTTTTATTGTTATTTTATTTATGCAATTTTATTTTGAGGTTTTAGGGATTTTATTGATACTACATTGTCAAACGCCTGATCAGAGTGTTATTTAAATTTGGTTTTAAAAGTATTTCTGTGCACGATTAAGATTGTAATAAAATTTGTTTATTTTTTACTTGCACCATTACTCTGGTTCATCCTTAAGCACATCCCTTAATTTGGGTTTATTAATCAACTACCCAGTTTTCACATATTTGCAAGGAATTATCATTTCCATCGTACTAAGGTAATTTATTGTTTATAGTATACAATAATTAAAACCTTTGCATTACCAATTTTAGCTACACGTTAGCGCCAGGGGTTATTATAGTAATATCCTTATTACTATTGTATGATTGGTTTCTTATACAACCTTAGTCCCCTGGGAACTATGTCATGTAAGACATAGGTATCAAGCAACACTAGGTCCTGCCATTCTCTGGTGTCATTATTTAGTAGTTTCTCTAGGTCTTTGAATAGGGCATTTGGGTCTAAGTTTTCAGAATTGGTTGAAACAATGTTAGTCTGATTAAGTAAATTCAGTGCCCTTTTTCTCAGATGTCTATCCGGGCAGTCCCCAAATTCAAAATTGTTCATGGCTGCCTGGAGGTGCCTAACTGCAATGTGGTTGATAAGTGAGTATCTAAGAAATGCCAATGATATAATATATGAAGAAAAACAAATAAACACTTGTGTGAAGTATGAGAAAAACAGATTAGTTTCTATATATGCCTGTAAGCCATTTAAACTTCAATGTGAACTACCTGAGCTACTCCCCCTATTTGTATTTAGTATAGCACAAATAAGTTGCAGTCTGGTAATTATATGCTTGTATGAAATCAGCTGAATGAGGGAATACTGAATTCAAAAAGGCTTATACCTACCTGAGTGTTGGTTTCAGTGGGCACTATACAGTAATAATAACAACAAGTCTTATGTACATCCCTCTGTTAAAATAAAAATGGATTAAAATTTATCAAAGTTAGTTAAAGTAAATGAAAATGCAAATAACAAATACAACATCAAAAGACGAAAAATTGCCACTACGAATGAGTGTTCACCTTGTTAGATCCTGTTCTTAAGTACTAGTACGTGACTAGAAGCAAGGTATTAAGTAAACGCTGCAGCGGTTGTATACTGAGAGAGTGATTAGGCTCTCTAAATGGTGACCGCAGCACAAGAAACCAAAGTATCAGAGAAGCTGGATCACTGCGCTAAACACAAATTCTTGACAAGCGGTCCCAACAAAACAGATTGAATATGCGAGAGTCAGTATATTCAAATTACACAGGTATGTGGCGATTAGGATCTGCAAGTGGTGACCGCAGCACAAGGAACCAGTGAATTAAAAAAAAGCTGGATTATTGATACATTTGCACTAAACATAAATTCTTAACAAGCGGTCCCAACAAAACAAAACAAATCAGATGTGCGAGTGTTAGTATAATCAAATTACACAGGTATAATTGATACGCTGAAAAAAGAAGAAATGGGTTATATTGAAGGCGTAACAAACTTGCCACAATTAAAGTTCGTGATGAACAATGTCTGCCGGTATTTACATAAAGTTCAGTCACTTGGCATTTAGAGGTGTACTCCAAGAGAAATGTAGCAGCCCCAAAGGACTAGGAAAAAGTTAATGTAGAAAAACAGAAAAGCTGAGGGGCGCTTACGTTCCTGGGTTAAGTCTGTGAGCTGTAGAAAAGCCGGTTGCTCTGTTGAGCAGGAAGTGGATCCACTGTGATAGCGTGTTGCAGGTGTCAGTGATAGTCTGCTTCCTGTGTCACTGTAGTGATGAGCGCTGCCTGAGACAGAGGGGGGTGTATTCTCCAAACACCTCCAGCAGGTAGTAGTCTGTGAAAAGAAAGCAAAGACAGGCGCAGCCCAATTCAAGTGTAGTATTCTTTAATTCAGTGTAAGTGCACACATACAAATGGCTACTTACAAAAGGCACAAATAAAATCTGCATATAAAGGTATCTTTACATCCAAACTGTGTTATAGTATAACATACAGCTATGAAACAAACTCTACGCGTTTCGTCTGAGAACGCCCAGACTTTCTCAAGAGATGAAAAATTAGAAGTGTTGCAAGCATGGTGCCTACCGGCTTTATAAAAGGGACCATTAATTGCATGATTGATTACCAGCCAGTCAGAGTGTGGTGAAACTGATTGGCAGGTGAGCTTGTTAAGTAGGAAAAAAGCTTTGCATTATTGTATGTTTGAAAAACATATACAATTTGTTCAGTGTTATCACCTTAAATGCAATAATAAACGTTAAAATATAAACATAGATAAGAAAATGGACAATAAGCTTTATGTTAAAAAACCTTGTATATTAAAAACTAAAAATTTTTTTTTTTAAAAGCAATATGTAGTTGTATACACTAAAATTAAAAATCTGATGTTGTGTTTTTTTAAAAAGGTGTTTTTTAGTAAAACTACATGAAAGCTTGCAGGTCTAATTCTAGGTTTAGACCTGATGGTTGTATGGTGTTTAGTTGGTAAATCCACCATGATTCTCTGCGTCTGAGTGTTAGAAGCCTGTTTGGAAATTTATTGGGGGGTATCCAGTCTATGACTTGGATTTTGAGGGATGCAGGATTTGAATTGTGATGTAATTTAAAATGTTCTGGCACACTGTGTGTCATGAGGCCATTTTTTATATTATTGACATGTTCTCCCAGCCTTGTACGTATACTTCTTTTGGTTCTTCCTATGTAAATCAAATTGCAGCTACATTTTAGCAAGTAAACTACATAGGTGGTACTGCAGTTGCTCTTATATTTCTGTTTGAATGTAATGTCTCCCCCTGAGTTGGTAAAGGTAATCTCTCTATTTACATATTGTCACATGCCACATCTGGATACCCCGCATTTGTAGGTGCCGGGTTTTTGTTGTAACCAGTGTGTTTTATCCTTAATTATACAAGGTTTATTAGAATTACGCAATCTTGTGGGTGCTAAAATGTTTTTAAAATCCATATTTTTTCTGAAAGTTACCAATGGGTGATCTGGTAAAACATCGCCCAGTATGGGATCTGCCTTTAACACACCCCAGTGTTTCTTTAGGATATTTTGTATTTCTCTAGAGCCCTGACTGTATGTTGTGATGAATCTGGCATTGTTTAATGTATTAGATTGTCTCCTTCGTTTTGACTTGTCAGTAGGGAGTAAAAGAGTTTTCCTGTCCATTAGAGAAACTTTAGTTTTAGCCTGTTCTAATAACTCAACGGAATAGCCCTTTTCAATGAATCTAGAGTCTAGTAGAGCGCACTCTTGATTGTAGTCGCTTGTTTTGGGGCAGTTTCTCTTTACCCTTTGGTATTGCCCCAGAGGAATGTTAATCTTCCATCTGGGTAAATGGCCACTACTTGCGTTGAGGAACCCATTCTTATCAGTTGGTTTTCTAAAATTCTTCACTGCTACCTTGTTTTGTTCATCGATATATAAAATTAAATCAAGAAACTCTATTTGTTTGGTATCTATTTTTGACGTAAATTTTAAATTATAATTATTGGTGTTGATGTGTTCTATAAACTCCTTACATAGTGTTTCACTTCCTCTCCAGATGATAATTACATCATCTATATACCGAAAATAACGTATTAGGTGGCTGTGATAAGGGTTATTTGTCCAAATGAGATTGTTCTCAAAATGATGCATATCAGCCCCAACAGAATGAAAACTACAACAGACACTCAACTGAAAATTACAATAAAGGCCATCAACAAACCATGCAACACAATGGACAACGGAGTTTTAATACGAGCTCACACTCAATAAATAGGAATAGAAATCAAAACACAAACACTTTCAATAGGCCTCTCTCAGTTCCCCATACAGGTGGTAACACAGAACACAGAAATGATAATCATCAATTTAACAACAATCATTATCGTGATAATAAAAATGGTAATTTTAGGAGAAATTCCAACACAGGAAACCACATTGCACATCATACTACAAATACAGGCTTCCACACTGCCAGGAAGGAATCCTGGCGAAGCAGAAATAATTCCAGCTGCTTTACTCCACCATATCTTAAAGAATCTAGATTTAACATTCCAACCACAAATAGATTCAATACTCTGGGGCACCTAGGAAATGGCAATTCAAATACAGTTTTAAAGCCCAACTGGCAAATACAGGGGGCGAAACCGAAGTTCACACATTTAACACATAATACATCCAATCAGGATAATAGAAGTCACCAATTGCATTTTTTAGATCTCGCCACTTCCCCAACAGGAAGATTTCGAAACCAAACACACGAAAACACAATAGAAAACCCAAGGCTTTTGCCAGACAAAAGAAGAAGAGCAAGCGGGGATGTAGAGGGGGGAGAAAGATCCAACTTCTCAAACACAAAAAGAATGAGATAGATAAAAATAGAGCTAATATATTTAATCTTTCCACTGTACCATTGGGCAATAAAGAAATTAATCTTTTGGCGAAAGGCCTCAACTTTGCCCCCAAAAAAGCCCCAAACAAATTCCAGACTTACATAGATATACAAAAATATATTAGAAACCTGACCCTAAAAAGGTATTTTTTAAAAAACACACCCAGAATCACACCAACATTGCCTATCACCTTGGACCATTCTGACCAATCTGCTTTGGCGACTCTCAATGAATTAGATATGGGGGTGACTTTAACTGATACATTGACCCAAAATCAATCAGTTTTGTTAGATCTTAGCACACATGACCTCGAGGAAAGTATCAAACACAGTGATTTTAAACGTAAATCTAGTTTTTACCCCTACACATCCCAAGGCCAATTTGTAAATACTTTTAATAAACTAATATGTGATGATCTCACTAGACTTTGGGAAAAGAAAGGAGACAATTGGATACACAAACATAATGATAATTTAACAACAAGTGAAAGAAAAACACTTAAAGATTTAGAAAATAATCATAATATCATCATCAGGGCAGCGGACAAGGGTGGTGGGGTGGTGATACAGAACAGAGAAGACTATCTTAAAGAGGCTTCCAATATATTAAATGATCAAAGCACATACAAAAAATTAAACTTTGATCCCACCCTTAAATTCAAAAAGGAACTCAATATTATTTTGAAAGAAGCAAAAAATAACAACATACTTAATAATGATGAATTCAATTTCTTAACAGAAAACCACCCCACCATACCCACGTTTTATCACCTTCCCAAGGTGCATAAAACCCTAATATCTCCACCAGGTAGACCCATAATTTCTGGGATCGGATCACTAACCAACAACCTATCTGTATACATAGATCATTACTTACAGCCTGTAGTACAATCTACCAAGGCGTACCTCAGGGATACAATCCACACAATCAACACATTTGAAGGGTTAGATTGGTCTAATGACTTTCTGTGGGTATCCTGCGACGTATCGTCGCTATACACTTGTATACCGCACGACCAAGGAATTAAGGCTATTAAAGAAATACTTATTGAAGACTTCTCACCCCATCAACACCTTCAGTTTATTTTAACAGGCATTAAATTCATACTTTCACATAATTATTTCACATTTGACAAACAGTTTTATAGACAGATACAGGGCACTGCGATGGGGACCACATTTGCCCCATCGTATGCCAATCTCTACATGCATCATTTTGAGAACAATCACATTTGGACAAATAACCCTTATCACAGCCACCTAATACGTTATTTTCGGTATATAGATGATGTAATTATCATCTGGAGAGGAAGTGAAACACTATGTAAGGAGTTTATAGAACACATCAACACCAATAATTATAATTTAAAATTTACGTCAAAAATAGATACCAAACAAATAGAGTTTCTTGATTTAATTTTATATATCGATGAACAAAACAAGGTAGCAGTGAAGAATTTTAGAAAACCAACTGATAAGAATGGGTTCCTCAACGCAAGTAGTGGCCATTTACCCAGATGGAAGATTAACATTCCTCTGGGGCAATACCAAAGGGTAAAGAGAAACTGCACCAAAACAAGCGACTACAATCAAGAGCGCGCTCTACTAGACTCTAGATTCATTGAAAAGGGCTATTCCGTTGAGTTATTAGAACAGGCTAAAACTAAAGTTTCTCTAATGGACAGGAAAACTCTTTTACTCCCTACTGACAAGTCAAAACGAAGGAGACAATCTAATACATTAAACAATGTCAGATTCATCACAACATACAGTCAGGGCTCTAGAGAAATACAAAATATCCTAAAGAAACACTGGGGTGTGTTAAAGGCAGATCCCATACTGGGCGATGTTTTACCAGATCACCCATTGGTAACTTTCAGAAAAAATATGGATTTTAAAAACATTTTCGCACCCACAAGATTGCGTAATTCTAATAAACCTTGTATAATTAAGGATAAAACACACTGGTTACAACAAAAACCCGGCACCTACAAATGCGGGGTATCCAGATGTGGCATGTGCCAATATGTAAATAGAGAGATTACCTTTACCAACTCAGGGGGAGACATTACATTCAAACAGAAATATAAGAGCAACTGCAGTACCACCTATGTAGTTTACTTGCTAAAATGTAGCTGCAATTTGATTTACATAGGAAGAACCAAAAGAAGTATACGTACAAGGCTGGGAGAACATGTCAATAATATAAAAAATGGCCTCATGACACACAGTGTGCCAGAACATTTTAAATTACATCACAATTCAAATCCTGCATCCCTCAAAATCCAAGTCATAGACTGGATACCCCCCAATAAATTTCCAAACAGGCTTCTAACACTCAGACGCAGAGAATCATGGTGGATTTACCAACTAAACACCATACAACCATCAGGTCTAAACCTAGAATTAGACCTGCAAGCTTTCATGTAGTTTTACTAAAAAACACCTTTTTAAAAAAACACAACATCAGATTTTTAATTTTAGTGTATACAACTACATATTGCTTTTAAAAAAAAAAAATTTTTAGTTTTTAATATACAAGGTTTTTTAACATAAAGCTTATTGTCCATTTTCTTATCTATGTTTATATTTTAACGTTTATTATTGCATTTAAGGTGATAACACTGAACAAATTGTATATGTTTTTCAAACATACAATAATGCAAAGCTTTTTTCCTACTTAACAAGCTCACCTGCCAATCAGTTTCACCACACTCTGACTGGCTGGTAATCAATCATGCAATTAATGGTCCCTTTTATAAAGCCGGTAGGCACCATGCTTGCAACACTTCTAATTTTTCATCTCTTGAGAAAGTCTGGGCGTTCTCAGACGAAACGCGTAGAGTTTGTTTCATAGCTGTATGTTATACTATAACACAGTTTGGATGTAAAGATACCTTTATATGCAGATTTTATTTGTGCCTTTTGTAAGTAGCCATTTGTATGTGTGCACTTACACTGAATTAAAGAATACTACACTTGAATTGGGCTGCGCCTGTCTTTGCTTTCTTTTCACAGACTACTACCTGCTGGAGGTGTTTGGAGAATACACCCCCCTCTGTCTCAGGCAGCGCTCATCACTACAGTGACACAGGAAGCAGACTATCACTGACACCTGCAACACGCTATCACAGTGGATCCACTTCCTGCTCAACAGAGCAACCGGCTTTTCTACAGCTCACAGACTTAACCCAGGAACGTAAGCGCCCCTCAGCTTTTCTGTCTTTGGATATTTTAGCCAGAAGAGTTTTCTGGCTCAAATATTGGAATGCTGACATGGTATCAAAGTCTAGATTACTATCTCTTTTTTTTCTAAGGTAACAATTTATTTGGTTCTCAGTTGGATTTGGACTGGGGGGGAAAGGAGTTTTCTCCAACATTGGTGTGTCCGGTCCACGGCGTCATCCATAACTTGTGGGAATATTCTCTTCCCCAACAGGAAATGGCAAAGAGCACAGCAAAAGCTGTCCATATAGTCCCTCCTAGGCTCCGCCCACCCCAGTCATTCTCTTTGCCGCTGAACAAGCAGCATCTCCACGGAGATGGTGAAAAATATGTGGTGTTTAGTTGTAGTTTTTTATTCTACTATCAAGAGTTTGTTATTTTAAAATAGTGCTGGTATGTACTATTTACTCTGAAACAGAAAATGATGAAGAGTTCTGTTTGTGAGAGGAGTATGATTTTAGCAGCAGTAACTAAAATCGTTTGCTGTTTCCACATAGGACTGTTGAGATGAGATAACTTCAGTTGGGGGAAACAGTTGGCAGACTTTTCTGCTTAAGGTATGACTAGCCATATTTCTAACAAGACTGTGTAATGCTGGAAGGCTGTCATTTTTCCCCTCATGGGGACCGGTAAGCCATTTTCTTAGTCTCAAACAGAATAAAGGGCTTAATATGGGCTATAAAACTGGTAGACACTTTTATGGGCTAGATCGATTGCTTTATTTGGGCTTTTTATACAGTTTGATGTTGAAATTCACACTTTATTACTTTGGGGAACGTTTTTTTACGTCAGGCACTGGTTTAGACACCTTCCCAGTCAGGAAGGGCCTTCTATGTAGTAGGCAGAGCCTCATTTTCGTGCCATTACTGCGCAGTTACTTTTGAGAGCAGAACATGCAGCTGCATGTGTGTGGGTCTGGAAGTAGTTGAAAAGGTCCCTAGAAGGCTTCATTTGGTATCGTATACCCCCCTGGGTTTGGTAAAGTCGCAGCAAAGGCTGTAGCTGGGACTGTAGAGGGGTTAAAACTATAAATGGCTTTATTTTAAGGGTTAAAGGTCTGAAATTTGGGGTGCAATGCTTTGAATGCTTTAAGACACTGTGGTGAAAATTTGGTTAAAATTGATCAATTCCTTCACAGTTTTTCACATATTCAGTAAAAAAGTGTGCCCTGTTTAAAATTTAAAGAAACAGTAACGGTTTTGTTTTAGAACGGTTTTTGTACTTTATTGACAAGTTTAAGCCTGTTTAACATGTCTGTGCCTTCAGATAAACTATGTTCTGTATGTATGGAAGCCAATGTGTCTCCCCCTTCAAAATTGTGTGATAATTGTGCCATAGCGTCCAAACAAAGTAAGGACAGTACTGCCACAGATAGTAAAGTTGCCCAAGATGATTCATCAGATGAAGGGAGTAGACATAGTTCTACATCATCTCCTTCTGTGTCTACACCAGTTTTGCCCACGCAGGAGACCCCTAGTACTTCTAGCGCGCCAATGCTTGTTACTATGCAACAATTGACGGCAGTAATGGATAACTCCATAGCAAATATTTTATCCAAAATGCCTGCATTTCAGAGAAAGCGCGATTGCTCTGTTTTAAACACTGTAGAGCAGGAGGGCGCTGATGATAATTGCTCTGTCATACCCTCACACCAATCTGAAGTGGCCATGAGGGAGGTTTTGTCAGATGGGGAAATTTCTGATTCAGGTAGAATTTCTCAACAGGCAGAACCTGATGTTGTGACATTTAAATTTAAATTAGAGCATCTCCGTGCACTGCTTAAGGAGGTGCTATCTACTCTGGATGATTGTGACAACCTGGTCATTCCAGAAAAATTGTGCAAGATGGACAAGTTCCTAGAGGTTCCGGTGCACCCCGACGCTTTTCCTATACCCAAGCGGGTGGCGGACATAGTGAATAAGGAGTGGGAGAAGCCCGGCATACCTTTTGTCCCCCCTTCTATATTTAAGAAATTATTTCCTATGGTCGACCCCAGAAAGGACTTATGGCAGACAGTCCCTAAGGTCGAGGGGGCAGTTTCTACACTAGCTAAGCGCACTACTATTCCTATCGAGGATAATTGTGCTTTCAAAGATCCTATGGATAAAAAATTGGAGGGTTTGCTTAAAAAGATTTTTGTACAGCAAGGTTACCTCCTGCAACCTATTTCGTGCATTATTCCTGTCACTACAGCAGCGTGGTTCTGGTTCGAGGAACTAGAAAAGTCGCTCAGTAGAGAGACTCCGTATGAGGAGGTTATGGACAGAATTCACGCACTTAAGTTAGCTAATTCCTTTATTTTAGATGCCGCTTTGCAGTTAGCTAGATTAGCGGCGAAAAATTCAGGGTTTGCAATCTGGCTAAAGTCTTGGTCAGCGGATGTATCTTCCAAGACAAAATTGCTTAATATCCCTTTCAAGGGTAAAACCCTTTTTGGGCCAGAATTGAAAGAGATTATCTCAGACATCACTGGGGGTAAGGGCCACGCCCTCCCACAAGATAGGCCTTTCAAGGCCAAGAATAAGTCTAATTTTCGTTCCTTTCGCAATTTCAGGAACGGACCGGCCTCCAACTCTGCAGCCTCTAGACAAGAGGGTAATGCTTCGCAAACCAAACCAGCTTGGAAACCAATGCAAGGCTGGAACAAGGGTAAGCAGGCCAAGAAGCCTGCTGCTGCTACCAAGACAGCATGAAGGAGTAGCCCCCGATCTGGGACCGGATCTAGTAGGGGGCAGACTCTCTCTCTTCGCTCAGGCTTGGGCAAGAGATGTTCAGGATCCCTGGGCACTAGAAATAGTTTCTCAGGGTTATCTTCTGGAATTCAAGGAACTACCCCCAAAGGGAAGGTTCCACATGTCTCACTTATCTTCAAACCAAATAAAGAGACAGGCATTCTTACATTGTGTAGAAGACCTGTTAAAAATGGGAGTGATACACCCAGTTCCAACTATGGAACAAGGAATGGGGTTTTACTCAAATCTGTTTGTAGTTCCCAAAAGAGAGGGAACTTTCAGACCAATTCTGGATTTAAAGATTCTAAACTAATTTCTCAGAGTGCCATCGTTCAAAATGGAGACTATTCGAACGATTTTACCTACAATCCAGGAGGGTCAATTTATGACTACCGTGGATCTAAAGGATGCGTATCTACATATTCCTATCCACAAAGATCATCATCAGTTCCTAAGGTTCGCCTTTCTGGACAAACATTACCAGTTTGTGGCTCTCCCATTGGGGCTAGCCACTGCTCCAAGGGTTTTCACAAAGGTACTCGGGTCCCTTCTAGCGGTTCTAAGACCAAGGGGCATTGCAGTGGCACCTTACTTGGACGACATTCTGATACAAGCGTCGTCTCTTTCAAAGGCAAAGGCTCACACAGACATCGTTCTGGCCTTTCTCAGATCTCACGGGTGGAAGGTGAACATAGAAAAGAGTTCCCTGTCTCCGTCGACAAGAGTTCCTTTCTTGGGGACAATAATAGATTCTTTAGAAATGAAGATTTTCCTGACAGATGTCAGAAAGTCAAAACTTCTAAACGCTTGTCAAGTTCTTCACTCTGTTCCACGACCTTCCATAGCTCAGTGCATGGAAGTAGTAGGGTTGATGGTTGCAGCAATGGACATAGTTCCTTTTGCGCGAATTCATCTAAGACCATTACAACTGTGCATGCTGAAACAGTGGAATGGGGACTATACAGACTTGTCTCCAGTGATTCAAGTAGATCAGAAGACCAGAGACTCACTCCGTTGGTGGCTAACCCAGGATCACCTGTCCCAGGGAATGAGCTTCCGCAGACCAGAGTGGGTCATCGTCACCACCGACGCCAGTCTAGTGGGCTGGGGCGCGGTCTGGGACTCCCTGAAAGCTCAGGGTCTATGGTCTCGGGAAGAGTCTCTTCTCCCAATAAACATTCTGGAACTGAGAGCGATATTCAATACTCTCAGGGCTTGGCCTCAACTAGCAAAGGCCAGATTCATAAGATTCCAATCAGACAACATGACGACTGTTGCTTATATCAACCATCAGGGGGGAACAAGGAGTTCCCTGGCGATGAGAGAAGTGACCAAAATCATAAAATGGGCGGAGGATCACTCCTGCTATCTATCTGCGATCCACATCCCAGGAGTGGAAAACTGGGAGGCGGATTATCTGAGTCGTCAGACATTCCATCCCGGGGAGTGGGAACTCCACCCGGAGATATTTGCCCAGTTGACTCAATTATGGGGCATTCCAGACATGGATCTGATGGCGTCTCGTCAGAACTTCAAGGTTCCTTACTACGGGTCCAGATCCAGGGATCCCAAGGCGACTCTAGTGGATGCATTAGTAGCGCCTTGGGCCTTCAACCTAGCTTATGTGTTTCCACCGTTTCCTCTCATTCCCAGGCTGGTAGCCAGGATCAAACAGGAGAGGGCCTCAGTGATCTTGATAGCTCCTGCATGGCCACGCAGGACTTGGTATGCAGACCTGGTGAATATGTCATCGGCTCCACCATGGAAACTACCTTTGAGACAGGATCTTCTAGTATAGGGTCCATTCGAACATCCAAATCTAGTTTCTCTCCAGCTGACGGCTTGGAAATTGAACGCTTGATTTTATCTAAGCGTGGGTTTTCGGATTCTGTGATAGATACTCTGGTACAAGCCAGAAAACCTGTAACTAGAAAAATTTACCATAAAATATGGAAAAGATATATCTGTTGGTGTGAATCCAAGGGATTCTCATGGAGTAAGATCAAAATTCCTAGGATCCTTTCCTTTCTCCAAGAAGGTTTGGATAAGGGATTATCAGCGAGTTCTCTAAAGGGACAGATTTCTGCTTTATCTGTCTTGTTACACAAACGACTGGCAGCTGTGCCAGATGTTCAAGCTTTTGTTCAGGCTTTGGTCAGGATCAAGCCTGTTTACAGACCTTTGACTCCTCCCTGGAGTCTGAATTTAGTTCTTTCAGTTCTTCAAGGGGTTCTGTTTGAACCTCTACATTCCATAGATATCAAGATGTTATCTTGGAAAGTTCTGTTTTTGGTTGCTATTTCTTCTGCTAGAAGAGTTTCTGGGTTATCTGCTCTGCAGTGTAATCCGCCCTATCTGGTGTTCCATTCAGATAAGGTTGTTTTGCGTACTAAACCTGGTTTCCTTCCAAAGGTTGTTTCTAACAAGAATATTAACCAGGAAATAGTTGTGCCTTCTTTGTGTCCGCATCCAGTTTCAAAGAAGGAACGTTTGTTACACAATTTAGATGTAGTTCGTGCTTTAAAGTTCTATTTAGAAGCAACAAAGGATTTCAGACAAACGTCTTCTCTGTTTGTCGTTTATTCTGGCAAGAGGAGAGGTCAAAAAGCTACTGCTACCTCTCTTTCCTTTTGGCTGAAAAGCATCATCCGATTGGCTTATGAGACTGCCGGACGGCAGCCTCCCGAACGCATCACAGCTCACTCTACTAGGGCTGTGGCTTCCACATGGGCCTTCAAGAACGAGGCTTCTGTTGATCAGATATGTAAGGCAGCGACTTGGTCTTCCCTGCACACTTTTGCCAAATTCTACAAATTTGATACTTTTGCTTCTTCGGAGGCTATTTTTGGGAGAAAGGTTTTGCAAGCCGTGGTGCCTTCCATTTAGGTAACCTGATTGGCTCCCTCCCTTCATCCGTGTCCTAAAGCTTTGGTATTGGTTCCCACAAGTTATGGATGACGCCGTGGACCGGACACACCAATGTTGGAGAAAACAGAATTCATGCTTACCTGATAAATTACTTTCTCCAACGGTGTGTCCGGTCCACGGCCCGCCCTGGTTTTTTAATCAGGTTTGATGAATTTCTTTCTTTAACTACAGTCACCACGGCACCCTATAGTTTCTCCTGTTTTTTCTCCTGTCCGTCTGTCGAATGACTGGGGTGGGCGGAGCCTAGGAGGGACTATATGGACAGCTTTTGCTGTGCTCTTTGCCATTTCCTGTTGGGGAAGAGAATATTCCCACTAGTTATGGATGACGCCGTGGACCGGACACACCGTTGGAGAAAGTAATTTATCAGGTAAGCATAAATTCTGTTTTTTTTACCTCAGGATTAAAGATCTAAGGGTAAATCTTAAGCTTCTAATCATTTTCGTTCTTTTCGACAGAATAAGGAACAGAAAGCCAATCCTTCCCCCAAAGAATCTGGTTCCAATTGGAAACCTTCTTCAAGTTGGAATAAATCCAAGCCGTTTAAGAAACCAGAGCCAGCCCCCGAATCTGCATGAAGGTGCAGCCCTCATTCCAGCTCAGCTGGTGGGGGGAAGATTAAAATTATTCCAAAACATTTTTACAGATTCTGTCCAAAATAAATGGATTCAGAGTATTGTCTCTCAAGGTGTCAGAACTGTCACTTTAATCAGTCTCCTCCTACTCAGTCTACAAATCTCCCTTGCTTAGCAATTTGGTAGCAACTCCCTAGAGTAGCAGATCTAGTTTCTAAGCTCCTCTAAAGCAACTATCAAAGTCTTACTAAATTCGGATGTTATTGAGTTCTCCTAAACTCTGCCCTGCCAGTTTCTTTACAAGCTTGAATCAAGATTCCTAGTGCGTGACTACATTTAGACAGAAAGCAGCGTGTAAAGCAAACAAACCTTCACAGTGAATTTCATCTGAGCAACAGGTAATTGGAAGCAAACCGCAACTAATTCAAAGCTCCTCTCACCTCCGTTTACTCTGGATCAGCCTTCAAGCTTTTCTCCACAGGAATCTCACAGACTAACGGTCCTCCGTTCTACTCTGGTGACCGGAGTTAAGCCACGCCCCCTGTGACGTAACAGGGGAGTACTGAGCCACACGGATCAACGCTGCAAACTGCCTTTACAAGATACTTCAGGTCAGTAGTACACGAGTTGTCTGGGACATAATAGTGCATAATTAGGAGTACTTAACTGTGAATACAGAGTGAGTAAATAAGGCACCAAGGGGAATTAACCACGTCTCCTCACGCATATAAAGTGTCATTCTTTTTCTGTTCTTGTCTGCAAATCACAGGATTCAGCTCTCCTGACCTAGCACGCTCTCACAGTATCTGATTCATTACTCCAACACTTCTCAGTATATGCCAATAGCTGTGCTGTCTACTCAAACAATCTTTACAGCAATTCACTGAGAGATACAGTTACCTAGTTCCTTATACTAGTAACAGTTATTCTTTGTGATACATTCTATTTCTCTTGTTAAGTGTGTTCAGTCCACGGGTCATCCATTACTTATGGGATATATTCTCCTCCCCAACAGGAAGTTGCAAGAGGATCACCCAAGCAGAGCTGCTATATAGCTCCTCCCCTCACATGTCATACCCAGTCATTCTCTTGCAACCCTCAACAAAGAAGGAGGTCGCGGGAGGAGTTGGAGTTTTTACTTAATTATTCTTCAATCAAAAGTTTGTTATTTTAAATGGCACCGGAGTGTGCTGTTTTTTCTATCTCAGGCAGTATTTGGAAGAAGAAACTGCCTGCGTTTTCTATGATCTTAGCAGGCGTAACTAAGATCCACTGGCTGTTCTCGACATTCTGAGGAGTGGGGTAACTTCAGAACATGGGAATAGCATGCGGGGTCCACCGCAAATTAGGTATGTGCAGTACAATATTTTCTGGGAATGGAATTGACTAAGAAAATACTGCTGTTACCCGTATGATGTAAGTACAGCCTTAAATGCAGTAGTAGTGACTGGTATCAGGCTGATAAATGTATGCACAGTAGAGTTATTTTCTAGGGACTAGAATTTGACTGTGAAAATACTGTTAATACTGAAATAATGCTTAAGCCTTATCTGCAGTGGTAGCGAGTTTATTTTCAAAACGTTTACTGGCATGTTATTCGTTTTGTGAGGTACTTTGGTGATAAATCCTTTGGGCATGAATTTTTTTCCACATGGCTAACGTATATTTCTGCATAGAAACCGTTATATCAGGTCTCCCACTGTTGTAAATGAGCGGGAGGGGCCTCTTTTTAGCGCCTTGTTGCGCAGTTAAAATTCTAGCACAGTCTTCCTGCTTCTTCCTCCTTGATCCAGGACGTCTCTAGAGAGCTCAGGGGTCTTCAAAATTCGTTTTTTGAGGGAGGTAATCAGTCACAGCAGACCTGTGACAGTGTGTTAGACTGTGATAAAAACGTTTTATATTAATTTGATATCCGTTTTTTTGGGTACTGAGGGGTTAATCATCCGGTTGCTAATGGGTGCAATCCTCTGCTAATTAATACATTTAAAGAATTGTTGACTATAGCTGAATTATTCTTTAGTTACTCAACTGTGTTTTTAAAAGCGCTGCAGCGTTTTTTATATTGCTTGCAAACTTATTGAAAGTATTTTCCAAGCTTGCTAGCTTCATTGCTAGTCTGTTTAAACATGTCTGATACAGAGGAATCTGCTTGTTCATTATGTTTAAAAGCCGTTGTGGAGCCCAATAGAAATATGTGTACCAATTGTATTGATGTTACTTTGAAAAATCAATCTGTACCGCTTAAAAAATTATCACCAGACAACGAGGGGGCAGTTATGCCGTCTAACTCTCCTCACGTGTCAGTACCTTCGTCTCCCGCTCGGGAGGTGCGTGAGATTGAGGCGCCAAGTACATCAAGGCCCTTACAAATCACTTTACATGATATGGCTAATGTTATGAAAGAAGTGTTATACAATACGCCAGAGTTAAGAGGCAAGCGCAACAGTTCTGGGTTAAGGACAGAGCGCGCCGATGACACGAGAGCCATGTCTGATACTGCGTCACAATTTGCAGAACATGAGGACGGAGAGCTTCATTCTGTGGGTGACGGTTCTGATTCGGGGAGACCGGATTCAGAAATTTCAAATTTTAAATTTAAGCTTGAGAACCTCCGCGTGTTGCTAGGGGAGGTGTTAGCGGCTCTGAATGATTGTGACACGGTGGCAATCCCAGAGAAATTATGTAAGCTGGATAAATACTACGCGGTGCCGGTGTGTACTGACGTTTTTCCTATACCAAAGAGGCTTACAGAGATTATTAGTAAGGAGTGGGATAGACCCGGTGTGCCTTTTTCCCCTCCTCCGATATTTAGAAAAATGTTCCCTATAGACGCCACCACAAGAGACTTATGGCACACGGTCCCTAAGGTGGAGGGAGCAGTTTCTACTTTAGCCAAGCGTACCACTATCCCGGTGGAGGATAGCTGTGCTTTCTCAGATCCAATGGATAAAAAATTAGAGGGTTATCTTAAGAAAATGTTTATTCAACAAGGTTTTATATTACAGCCTCTTGCATGCATTGCGCCTGTCACTGCTGCAGCGGCATTCTGGTTTGAGTCTCTGGAAGAGGCGATTCGCACAGCACCATTGGATGAGTCTCTGAGCAAGATTTGAACCCTTAAGCTGGCTAATGCGTTTGTTTCGGATGCCGTAGTGCATTTAACCAAACTTACGGCTAAAAATTCTGGATTCGCCATACAGGCGCGCAGAGCGCTTTGGCTTAAATCCTGGTCAGCAGATGTAACTTCTAAGTCTGAATTACTAAACATTCCTTTCAAAGGGCAGACCTTATTCGGGCCCGGCTTGAAGGAAATTATTGCTGACATTACTGGAGGTAAGGGCCACACCCTTCCTCAGGACAGGGCCAAATCGAAGGCCAAACAGTCTAATTTTCGTGCCTTTCATAATTTCAAGGCAGGAGCAGCATCAACTTCCTCCGCTCCAAAACAGGAAGGAACTACTGCTCGTTACAGACAGGGTTGGAAAAGCAACCAGTCATGGAACAAGGGCAAGCAGGCCAGAAAGCCTACTCCCGCCCCTAAGACAGCATGAAGACAGGGCCCCCTTTCCGGAGACGGATCTAGTGGGGGGCAGACTCTCTCTCTTCGCCCAGGCTTGGGCAAGAGATGTGCAGGATCCCTGGACGCTGGAGATTATATCTCAGGGATACCTTCTGGATTTCAAGGCTTCTCCTCCACAAGGGAGGTTTCATCTGTCAAGGTTATCAACAAACCTAGTAAAGAAAGAGGCATTTCTACAATGTGTACAAGACCTCTTAGTGATGGGAGTGATCCACCCAGTTCCGCGGACAGAACAGGGGCAAGGGTTTTATTCAAATCTGTTTGTGGTTCCCAAGAAAGAGGGAACCTTCAGACCAATCTTAGATTTAAAAATCTTAAACAAATTCCTAAGGGTTCCATCGTTCAAGATGGAAACCATTCGAACCATCCTACCCATGATCCAAGAGGGTCAATATATGACCACAGTGGATTTAAAGGATGCCTACCTTCACATACCGATTCACAAAGATCATTATCGGTACCTAAGGTTTGCCTTTCTAGACAGGCATTACCAGTTTGTAGCGCTTCCCTTCGGGTTGGCTACGGCCCCGAGAATTTTTACAAAGGTTCTGGGCTCTCTTCTGGCGGTACTAAGACCACGAGGCATAGCGGTGGCTCCGTACCTAGACGACATTCTGATACAAGCGTCAAGTTTTCAAAATGCAAAGTCTCATACAGAGATAGTTCTAGCATTTCTGAGGTCGCATGGGTGGAAAGTGAACGTGGAAAAGAGTTCTCTGTTACCACTCACAAGGGTCCCTTTTCTATGGACTCTTATAGATTCTGTAGAGATGAAGATTTACCTGACAGAGTCCAGGCTATCAAAACTTCTCAATGCTTGCTGTGTCCTTCACTCCATTCCAAGCCCATCAGTAGCTCAGTGCATGGAAGTGATCGGCTTAATGGTCGCGGCGATGGACATAGTGCCATTTGCGTGCCTACATCTCAGACCGCTGCAACTATGCATGCTAAGTCAATGGAACGGGGATTACTCAGATCTGTCCCCTTTGCTAAATCTGGACCAGGAGACCAGAGATTCTCTTCTCTGGTGGTTATCACGGGTTCATCTGTCCAAAGGAATGTCCTTTCGCAGACCAGATTGGACGATTGTAACAACAGATGCCAGCCTACTAGGCTAGTTTTTTAACATATCACTTTATAAGACACAATGGAGCACTATCACTAAAGTAACACCAAAAGTTGATGTTGGTACACACACAGTTTGCGAGAGCACTTTTAGATATATAACACTAAGCAAGGTATTCAATAAGTAAAAGAGAATAACCTAAGATAAATATTGTAAGCACACCGACCCAATGTAAGACAAAATAATGACACCAAAGGCACTTTCACCATATGCAAAGAACCAATAGACACAATTCACAATAATACAAACCACAATAAGACCAAGTTAGATGGGAATATAAAAAATAAAAAATAAATTTAAAAAAAAGGGTATTGTTTCCTTTCAATATGAACACATGGTCACAAATAGGCACAGAAGAAAGCACTAAGCAAAGATATGGAAGGATATTAGTTTTTTTCACAATGAGCACACAGGCAACATTCTCACCGAAGGATATTAGTTTCTTTCACAATGAGCACATAGGTAACATTCTTACTGAAAATCACAATCAAATACAAAAATCTATCTCAGAATAGTATTCACATAGGCAATTGAACACAAAAAGTAATTCAAAAATAAGATTTGACAGAAAAAAGAAAAAATGCAGGAAATATATAATCTAAGAGGAATCATGTAAATGACAGATAGTGAAAAATAGCAAATATAGATATAGACAGGAAATTATTGTACTATCTTATGCAGACGAATAATATTACCAATGCCATAATATTAAAGTCATCTATCATAGCTGTGCTATTGTTAATCATGTTATTAAAAATTAAAGTATTTGGATCTTGACACCTAAAATATATGAGAGAAGAGAACAACTCAAGAACGCAACATCATCCAATAATAACACTTCTTCTTAGAAGAAGATATGACATCAATAAGGACAAAAATAACATAAACCCACTGTTAAGAAAAAGAGAAAAAAACATCCACACAATAGTACAACAAACGGTACATCTATGATCTATTAAACCAGCAGTAAAAAATGAGCATTGACATATAAATAGAATATCCGGGAATCGAGCAAATGAATAGGTCCACCTTAAGTTAAAAAATCAGTAGTCGACCTTAAAATGAAAGACAACATTAGATACATTGATCCTAACAGGCTGTACATACAAGATTGACAGCCGAGACCAACAAACGAAAATAGGGTAGAGGCGGAACTTCCGCAACTGAAAATAAATAAAGGCTTTGAAAATCGGCGGCCCGCCACCTTTGATAAAGCCGTAACTGGCGAAACGCGTCAGGGGGGTTGAGTGGGATGATGGGGTCCCACTAAAGTGTGATATATGTGTTTTAATTCAATCTATCTCTAATAGTGCATAATCTAAATAGTAATGGGAAATATAGTAGACAGTGCGTGAATGCATGTTAGCGTTTAAGGGCTAATCCTGATAAGAACCGAAATAGAATTTAGGGGTAACTTTATCTAAACGAATAACCCTAGCGTAACCTTACTAGGGTCACAAGGGGGCCCGACCAAGTAGAGGTATCGGGTGCTAACAAATTCATAACCGAACCAGACTTTGTATTAGTGATACACTGCCATACTCAGCTGTAGTGAAAACAGCGTAGAGCGGCAGTCAGGGAATCATTGTAAATATTATTACAAGTAATCCATAATGACATAGTACCGGGTGTTGGCAAAGACTCACATAAAAGTATAACCAATAGTTACTGTTAAGAGTATTGAGTGAAAACCGAACTCAGAGGTGAACCACATCTATAACCAAAAACATCTGAGTCCTCAGTAAGGAAACAGAGTTAGAGTGTTGCAAAATTGTGAACTTATAATAACATTTCAGAATTACACAACACGTGTGATATAAGAGTAAAAATAAATAATAAAGCTTCTATTACAAAGATAACTAGTGCCTGAATTTCTAGCAAAGAACCGGAATCAGAGTGTGGCAACACTGTGCACTTAAAGGGACAGTAAAGTCAAAACTAAACTTTCATGATTCAGATAGGGCATGCAATTTTAAACAACTTTCCAATTTACTTTTATCATCAAATTTGCTTTGTTCCCTTGGTGGTATTTTTGAAAAGCTAAACCTAGCTAGGCTCAAACTGATTTCTAAACAGTTGAAAACCGCCTCCTAGCTCAGAGCATTTTGAAAGTTTTTCACAGTTATACTGTGCTAGTTCACATGTGTCATATAGATAACATTGTGCTCACTCCCGTGAAGTTATTTAGGAGTCTTCACTGATTGACTACACTGCATGTCTGTCAAAGGCACTTAGATAAGGAGGCTGTCTGCAAAGGCTCAGATACAAGGTAATCACAGAGGTAAAAAGTATATTAATATAACTGTGTTGGTTATGCAAAAACGGGGAATGGGTAATAAAGGGATTATCTATCTTTTTAAATAAGAAAATTTTTGGTGTAGACTGTCCCTTTAAAATAACACTGCAGATCCGCATAATAGGTGTGATATACAAACAACATAGCAACCCAATTATCCCACAAATAAGGGTAATCTCTAAGACAGGATTGTTACAGGGGAGCTTACACAGTATATCATCAAGCAAAGAAACATATGTATTTAGGCAGTAATATTTAATAAGTGACTGAACAGTGTTGGAGCAGATACGAGCGACACATACACACAATAGTTTCCAAGTAAAGAAACATATGTATTCAGACAGTAATATTTAACAAGTGACTGAACAGTGTTGGAGCAAGCACGAGCGACACATACACACGATTACGGTATCACCAAGTAGGAAAGAACAAAACAATCTAGATTATATGAACATAGAATCTATATGGTTACCCGGGAACACACCCAATACAAAGAATTAAAGCATCATTAAGTGATAAAAATCTCAGGTGGATGCTGAAACTATAAATATACAATTAGCCCACCATCGATAATATAAAGGATATATATAGAAAGAAAGATTTTGAACAGTGGGTCTTAGAGAAAAAAACTATTAGCAAAAATTCAGGCACACTGGTGTCTTTATTGAATTAAGTGTTTACAAAAAATACACGCAATATAAATATGAGATCACTTTATTTATAATTATTTATAAAGAAAAATAACCGATTTCAATTATATGCTTGCAGAATTTATGTAAAATAGAAGTGGAACATATAAAAATAACTCTGCATATAAGAGATACCCAAATAAGGGCATACGTACACTTATATAATAAAGCAAAATAGATCTCAAAATACCCAACCACTACCAAGATCTATGTATAAACGTGAATAAAACCTGACAATCCTTGCTGTCACTCAGGCTTAATTCCAACCAACTTTACACTAATACAAGCCTCGAAAAATATAAGAGACATCTAAACACAACAGATACCCATTACAAGGTTTGGATCAACCTGATTTGACTAATATAACAAAGTACCGACTGATCTAACAAAACTACACATAAAAATATCAAAAAAACAGCCGGTCACTTGAATAATTTAATAGCAACCAGAAATATTTGGCACTAGTCATTTAGAGATAGAGATATTTTAATTTGTTTGTGTTCACCCATTTTTTTAAAGTGAAAAATAAAAGTTAAATTTTAAAAGGTACTAGTGGCTCTACCCCAGTCTGGGCAGAGAGTGCTACATAGCATTTCTTTCCAGGGAAAATATCCCAAATTTTCTGTAAGTTCAGTATTAGATGCTAGCACCACTCCTCAAAGGAATATAGAATAAAGATACTAAAATTAAATACAGTATCTCAAAATAATTGAAACCAGTGAGGAGCTTGCCTATATAGTGCCCTTGTTATCCTTGTGTGTCAAATAGGCTGGGGAGCAGTCTGGAACTCCCTGAAGGCTCAGGGATCGTGGACTCAGGAGGAGAAACTCCTCCCAATAAACATTCTAGAATTAAGGGCAATATTCAATGCTCTTCTGGCTTGGCCTCAGTTGGCAACACTGAGGTTCATCAGATTTCGGTCGGACAACATCACGACTGTGGCTTACATCAATCATCAAGGGGGAACCAGGAGTTCCCTAGCGATGTTGGAAGTCTCGAAGATAATTCGCTGGGCAGAGTCTCACTCTTGCCATCTGTCAGCGATCTACATCCCAGGCGTGGAGAACTGGGAGGCGGATTTTTTAAGTCGCCAGACTTTTCATCCGGGGGAGTGGGAACTTCACCCAGAGGTATTTGCCCAACTGATTCTTCGTTGGGGCAAACCGGATCTGGATCTCATGGCATCTCGCCAGAACGCCAAGCTTCCTTGTTACGGATCCAGGTCCAGGGACCCGGGAGCGGTGCTGGTAGATGCACTAGCAGCCCCTTGGGTTTTCAACATAGCTTATGTGTTTCCACCTTTTCCGTTGCTTCCTCGTCTGATTGCCAGGATCAAACAGGAGAGAGCATCGGTGATTCTGATAGTGCCTGCGTGGCCACACAGGACCTGGTATGCAGACCTAGTGGACATGTCGTCCTGTCCACCATGGTCTCTACCCCTGAGGCAGGACCTTCTAGTTCAGGGTCCTTTCAACCATCCAAACCTAATTTCTCTGAGGCTGACTGCTTGGAAATTGAACGCTTGATTCTATCAAAGCGTGGGTTTTCGGATTCGGTTATTGATACATTAATACAGGCTCGGAAACCTGTTACCAGAAAAATTTACCTGTTTAGAGAAAAATTTGAACCTTTATTCTTGGGGGTTTAAAGAGTTATCTGCCTAAGTGTTTTGTTTCTTAACTTTAATTTTTTGCTTTAAGTAATGCAATTTTAGATTAATGTCTGAACACTTAGGAAGCAGTGCGTAAGCATAAGAAAAGCTTTATTTACAAAAGGAGGGCTATCTCTGCTATGAGAGCAGGTTAGTCCAAAAAGAATGCTTTTTTGCACTTAAATTATATTATTTAGTTTAGTTCGGACGATTACTGGAACTTGAGACAGAAAAATATACCCAGTTTTAAAATATAACCTTTATTAGTTGATTTCTAAAAAAAGACAGCATAAAGTATATATGTATGCTACCCTTTGAAATGTTAAAAACACTCTCTCTGTTGCAATTATTTAATATTTAGCCTACGCAGTGCCAAGTATATAGGATACTTAGTAATTCTATTATAGGACCCAGATAATGTTATAGGTATAAATATCGGTTAATCTTCCATATGGCTATATGGCCTTATATATGGCCAATCTATTAGATTACCACTAGGGAATATAGGTATTTTATATACCCATTGCACTTAAGTTCTGGGGTCTTTATTTGTCAATTTGCTCTCAAGCTATGTGAATAGAAATATATGTAGCACAGCTATGGATTGTGGATTATTAGTTGCTTAAATTAAGGTTCTAGTTAGATTTGTCTAAACAAGAAAACCAAACCCCATACTCACGAGTTAGGCTTCACACAACTAAAATATGTATCTATGTATATATCACTTGTTCTTATGAGTAATCACGTCAGTGAGTTACTTCAGTATGAGACTAAAACTATATTTCTTAGTTGTCTTGTGATTCGGTCGAGTATGGATTAGATTCTATGTAATAGTCCGTGTACAATTATGAGGGGGGTCAACATACATGTACTAGTTTTAATTAGCGGTAGTATGCATTCACTGATACTGCACGTTGTAGTATTTAGTAATAGTCATTTAGCATTATGATAAGTTTTTTAAGGTTCAACAAACTCACAATATCTGTGCCAATATATACTCAGATTATTCTTAATTTATCCCACTTTATTACAGTGTGAACTATTATATCTTGTCACCCTGCCTGCGTTTGAGTTGTACTGCAACGTTACAGACTATCAGCTTAGAGTGGCTAACCCAGGATATCTAGTATAATGCCGTATGATCAGTGCAGGGTATCAGATTTCTAGTATATTTCTATTCTTTCCCCCTCTGTAATATCTATACGATATTGCTGCACAATTGTTAGCTAGAAACTTAATCAGTCATATTTAAGCTAATATACCGTAGCTAGCATAATGCTCTGAAGACATAACAGATACCCAATTTTTTACGCTGAGAAGAGCAACAGGATATACCTGCTTGTGACTATAAAAAGCCACAAATTACTAAGTATAGTTTTTTTAAAGAAATAATTTTTAAGCTAAAGTAACAAATTATTTTTCAACCAGAGAGGCAATTAAAAAACGAGGACCCCTGACGCAGCGTTTCACTTAACGCATCCTCAAAAATTTACCACAAGATATGGCGTAAATATTTATATTGGTGTGAATCCAAGAGTTACTCATGGAGTAAGGTTAGGATTCCTAGGATATTGTCTTTTCTACAAGAGGGTTTAGAAAAGGGCTTATCCGCTAGTTCACTAAAGGGACAGATTTCTGCTCTGTCTATTCTTTTACACAAGCGTCTGGCAGAGAATCCAGACGTCCAGGCTTTTTGTCAGGCTTTGGCTAGGATTAAGCCTGTGTTTAAAGCTGTTGCTCCTCCGTGGAGCTTAAACTTGGTTCTTAAAGTTCTCCAGGGTGTTCCGTTTGAACCCCTTCATTCCATTGATATTAAGCTTTTATCTTGGAAAGTTCTGTTTTTGATGGCTATTTCCTCGGCTCGTAGAGTCTCTGAGTTATCTGCCTTACATTGTGATTCTCCTTATCTGATCTTTCATTCAGACAAGGTAGTCCTGCGTACTAAACCTGGGTTTTTACCTAAGGTTGTTTCTAACAAGAATATCAATCAAGAGATTGTTGTTCCATCCTTATGTCCTAATCCTTCTTCAAAGAAGGAACGTCTTTTGCATAATCTAGATGTGGTCCGTGCTCTGAAGTTCTACTTACAGGCAACTAAAGATTTTCGACAAACTTCTTCTCTGTTTGTCGTTTACTCTGGACAGAGGAGAGGTCAAAAGGCTTCGGCTACCTCTCTCTCTCTTTTTGGCTTTGTAGCATAATACGCTTAGCCTATGAGACTGCTGGACAGCAGCCTCCTGAAAGAATTACAGCTCATTCCACTAGAGCTGTGGCTTCCACCTGGGCCTTTAAGAATGAGGCCTCTGTTGAACAGATTTGCAAGGCTGCAACTTGGTCTTCACTTCATACCTTTTCCAAATTTTACAAATTTGACACTTTTGCTTCTTCGGAGGCTGTTTTTGGGAGAAAGGTTCTACAGGCAGTGGTTCCTTCTGTTTAATGTTCCTGCCTTGTCCCTCCCATCATCCGTGTACTTTAGCTTTGGTATTGGTATCCCATAAGTAATGGATGAACCGTGGACTGAACACACTTAACAAGAGAAAACATAATTTATGCTTACCTGATAAATTTATTTCTCTTGTAGTGTGTTCAGTCCACGGCCCGCCCTGTCTCTTTGAGGCAGGTTCTAAATTTTAAATTATAACTCCAGTCACCACTGCACCCTATAGTTTCTCCTTTCTCGTCTTGTTTCGGTCGAATGACTGGATATGACATGTGAGGGGAGGAGCTATATAGCAGCTCTGCTTGGGTGATCCTCTTGCAACTTCCTGTTGGGGAGGAGAATATATCCCATAAGTAATGGATGACTCGTGGACTGAACACACTACAAGAGAAATAAATTTATCAGGTAAGCATAAATTATGTTATTTCAACTTAAAGGGCCACTCAACCCTACATTTTTCTTTCATGATTCAGATAGAGAATACAATTTTAAACAACATTCCAATTTACTCCTATTATCTAATTTGCTGCAATCTTTAGATATCCTTTGTTAAAGAAATAGCAATGCACATTGGTGAGCCAATCACATGAGGCATCTATGTGCAGCCACCAATCAGAAGCTACTGAGCATATCTAGATATGCTTTTCAGGAAAGAATATCAAGAGAATGAAGCAAATTAGATAATAGAAGTAAATTAGAAAGTTGTTTAAAATGGTATTCTCTATCTGAATCATGAAAGAAAAAAATTGGGTTTAATGTCCCTTTAATTCATATACCAGTAGTTCAGCAATTGTGATCCAGTACAGTAATTTTAGAGATAACCCATTTGTGTCTGAACAAATACGATACAGGGAAATACAAATCGTTACATATTGCTAAGCCCAAAAATGGATCCAGCTGAATTACCCTAATTTGTGTATAACCTGTCACAGAAGGTCGATCAATTGGTTCAGGGGTTAAGAGAACTACAACTGGAAAACCAGACTTTGCGTAGTCTTATAAAAGATACCATGACTCATAGAGCACCGATCCCTGAGGTCACCCCAGAAGTAGAACCCCAAGTCTCATTACCAGAGACATTCTCCGGCAATAGTAGATATGACAGACAATTTAAAAATGCATGTAACCTTCTATTTACCTTAAAGCCTAAGACCTACAATTCAGATAGGATAAGAGTATTGACCATCGTCTCATTTCTCAGAGGTGAACCCTGTATATGGGCAGATACATGCTATGAGAACAACGACCCCATCTTATCATCATTGCAAAGCTTTTACACCACTATGGATGAGTTGTATCAGGACACTGATGTCCAGCTCACTGCAGAGGCAAAAATGAGAGCCTTGAAGCAAGGCCGCCGCACCATAGAAGAGTATATTACGGATTTTAAGCAGTACAGTACCGATTCGCAGTGGAATGCCATAGCACTGAGGAATCAGTTTAGACTGGGACTTTCCGACCACATTAAAGACAAGCTAGCAAGAATGGACATGCCCAACACCCTTGAGGCTTTGATGAGACTAACCATCGAGATAGATAGGAGGTTGAGAGGAAGTTGGAACGCTCTCATGTGGATTCATCCTCTAAAACAAGTCAGTCCTATACACAACATTCCCCTATTCAAAAGACTACAGAAGAACCCATGGAAGTGGGTGTACTAAGAGGCCCCCTATCAACTCAAGAGAGAACTCGCAGAAGAAACCTGCATCTATGCATGTATTGTGCTAATCCAGCTCATGCTGTGAGAGACTGTCCTCTTCTGATCAAAACAAAAAGAAGTAAGTGTTTTGACCCTTCTCTACATACCACTAGCACTAATACATCCACTTACTTACATATTCCTTTGTCATTACAGTGGCAACAGCAGAGGATCAGCACTGATGCAATAGTGGATTCCGGAGCCTACAACTGTTATATTGATTTTGATGTAGTAAAAACCAATAAAATACCGTCTGTGTGTAAGCAGAAACCTGTTTGTATTCGTGTTATTGATGGCACACCCATCAAAACAGGACCAGTTACACATCATACATTGCCACTTCAAGTCCAAACCCCTACAGGACACACCGAGTTGTTATCCTTTGATATTATACCTTCCCCGCTGTTCCCTGTTGTTTTAGGTCTAAGTTGGCTACAGTTACACCAACCTATGATATCATGGAAAGACCTACGACTTGATCTTAATTCCACCTATTTTCAAAACACTTGTTACCCTCACAAGGAAGTTATCCTAAATATTGATGACCACTTACAAATCTTGCCTGCGGAATACTCAGATTTCATTGATGTCTTCAGCAAGAAGCAAGCAGAAGCCTTACCCCCACACAGACAGTACGATTGCCCTATTGAACTAATCCCCGGGGCAACAACAATACCTTTTGGGCATTTGTATCCACTTAGCAAACCAGTTGGACCATCTGAAGATATATCTTGAAGAGAACCTAAAGAAAGGTTTTAATACAACCATCAACCTCACCTGCAGGAGCAGGCATATTTTTCGTTAAAAATAAAGATTCGTCGCTGAGGCCTATCATAGATTATCGGCAGTTAAATAAGATAACCATATAGAACTGTTACCCCCTTCCCCTTATTCCCGAATTGATTGAGAGAGTACACCAAGCAAAGATTTACACCAAGTTGGACTTGCGAGGAGCCTATATCTTGCTTAGAATTCGTAAGGGGGATGAATGGCTTACTGCTTTTAGAACATGATATGGACATTTTGAGTACTTGGTTATGCCGTTCGGGCTCTGTAATGCCTCAGCGGCATTTCAACATTTCATCAACGATATTTTCAGAGATTTTTTGGACAATTGTTTAGTGATATATCTCGATGATATCCTCATATATTCCAACAATTTACACAAACATATTAATCACATCAGATTGGTCTTAGAGAGGCTCAGGAAACATCATCTCTACGCCAAACCTGAAAAGTGCCTGTTTCATACCACTCACCTCTCTTTCTTAGGATATTATATATTCCCTGATGGAATCAAGATGGAAGATACTAAGGTTCAAACTGTAAGAGATTGGCAACAACCCAAAACCAAAAAGGAATTACAACGCTTTTTAGGTTTTGCGAACTACTATCGTAAGTTCATCAGGAATTTTTCTTAAATTGCCAAACCACTCTCTCGCATAACTGGATCTACTAGTTCATTCACATGGAACACTGATGCAGACAATGCATTCAAACTCCTCAAATCACGATTCACTTCTGCTCCAATACTACATTACCCCGATCCTTCCAAACCCTATATCCTAGAAGTTGATTCCTCAGATTATGGGATTGGTGCAGTATTGTCACAACGTCTTGCTCCTAATTCACCTATACACCCCATTGCTTTCTATTCTAAAGCCATGTCTTCAACAGAGACCCATTACCCCATCGGAGAGAAGGAATTATTGGCAATAAGACGTTCCTTAGAACATTGGAGGCATCTCTTGGAGGGCACTGAACATCCCATTCAAATAATAACAGATCACAAAGTAGCAAGACCCTGTCTTCACGTCAAGTCTGCTGGGGTCTTTATCTCACCAGATTCAATTTCACCATCTCATACAGACCTGCTAAACTAAATGGGAAGGCTGATGCTCTATCTAGGAAGGATTCAAGTCCTGATAAGTCATCAGAAATCTGACCGATTATTCCAGCCAAACACTTCATAGCTCTAACCTCGACCATTTCTACCTCATTGAAGAAAATACCTGGGGAACAAGAGATCACACGCTATAATCTACAGAAAAATCCAGATGGTTTGTATTATTATGATGAGAAACTGTATGTACCCTCTACCTTACGATCACAACTTATGCACTCCTACCATGATACTCCTGCAGCTGGACACCAGGGAATAGGGTGAACACTTGAAAAGATATCCAGAGATCACTGGTGGCCAAACATGAAGACATCAGTCACAGACTACATACAAAGCTGTAGTACTTGTGCAACATCAAAAAACGATAACCAACGACCATACGGATATCCGATTCAAACTCCACACAGACCCTGGTATCATGTTGGTCTTGATTTCATTGTTGACCTCCCACGATCAGAGAAATACAATACGATATTTGTAGTTGTTGACCTTTTTAGTAAAATGGCTCACCTTGTTCCCTATTCAAAACTACCGAAACTGCAGAACTCTTTCTACAACATATCGTCCGACTGCATGGTGTACCACCCATTCTAACTTCAAATCGTGGAAGTCAATTCACATCCAGTTTCTGGAGACAGTTATGCAAACTTCTAAAAAATGAACCATCGTTATAGTACATCCTTCCATCCACAAACAAATGGCCAAACAGAACGAGTCAATCAATGGCTCGAACAATACATTCATTGTTTTTGCGCAAAACATCAATCTGATTGGTCAAAGTTGTTATCCACAGCAGAATACGCTTATAACGATTCCATTAACTCCAGTACAAAGATGACACCATTCTATGCTAACTACGGTTATCACCCATCTTATACATTCTCTACAAATGCAGTGTCCTCTTCACCCTCAGTTGATGAATTCACAAACACTTTGAAGCAGACCTTCACAAATCTGCGTCATAATATAAAATCTCAACAAAAACAAGGCCAATACTATAATCTGAGACGACGATCAAACCTGATATATTCTGTTGGAGATTACGTCTGGTTGTCTACAAAAAATCTACGGTTACAGGTTCCATCCAAGAAATTGGGGAAACTCTTCATAGGACCTTTTCCAGTCCTAAAGGTTGTTAACCCTAATGCATTAACACTGGACCTCCCACCAAGCATACGCGTACATCCAACCTTTCACGTCTCTCTGCTAAAACCAGCAAAACAGATGAGAGACAACACTCCAGTATTGCCTCCGACTTCTACACAACAGCTATTGGAAGAATATGAAGTCCAGAGCATATTAGACTCCAGATTCAATAGAGGAGATCTTGAATATTTAGTACACTGGAAAGGTTATTCGAAGGATAAGGATTCTTGGGAACCTTCTGTAAATCTTCATGCACCCAGACTCGTAGCTCTATTTCATTGTCGCTACCCGGATCGACCCAGACTTCAAGTGGTGGGAACACTTGCTTGAGGAGGGTGGTACTGTCAGAACTGTCCCTTTAATCAGTCTCCTCCTACTCAGTCTACAAATCTCCCTTGCACCTGTAACCAGGTGCTTAGCAATTTGGTAGCAACTCCCTACAGTAGCAGATCTAGTTTCTAAGCTCCTCTAAAGCAACTATCAAAGTCTTACTAAACTTGGATGTTATTGAGTTCTCCTAAACTCTGCCCTGCCAGTTTCTTTACAAGCTTGAATCAGATTCCTAGTGCGTGACTACATTTAGACAGAAAGCAGCGTGTAAAGCAAACAAGTGGTGAGAAGAGAAAGAGAGCGCCTCATAGTGCAGATATCTCTAAACAATTGGAAGATTTAGTATAAACCAAAAAACAGGTACTCACAAGCGGAGTGGCATTTTTCGTTAAAAAAGTGCAAACGAGCAGGCTGACATTCTCAGCAGTCAGTACGCTGGCGAAGGCAGTCTGGTGTAGGTCTGTGGGCGTCTCACGGTCGAAGAAAGCCTCTGATTTATCCCTGATAGTCCTGGGTGCCGTGCTTTGCAAGGTGTCTCTTTGCCCCAACCGGGATAAAAACCTCCTAGGCGGAGAACAGTGTTAAAAGACTGTTTTTCACGTCTCTTTGCAATAAAAACAAAACCCAGTCCAGGCTTAGTTAGCTCCTGGCCGTTTCATCAGATCAATTTCATACATTGTTAGCAGGTACATTTAAAAAGGTGTGCGTATCACCTGATTGGATAAAACCAAACCAATGAGCATATTGGTAACATTTTTGCAAAGAGACGATTTTGTTAGACATTCTTCTGAATGGCTCAGAGCGAATAAGATACAATGTTAGAAAGTTAAAACAATAAAAACATATCTATAACAAATAGAAAGAGTTTTGAAAAGCAATGTTTTAGCTAGTTGTCGTGTTATCGTTTGTTAAAAAATTCAATTGTATGAATCATCTGCGAGTGACACTTGTCCACTAGATGAATCTGTAGGTAAGGTTGTGGGTAATAAGAAGAAATACATTTTTTAAAAAGTAATAGACATATCGAACAAAATTAAGTTCGACCTTTGTTGTTGGTATTAGGTTGGAACAGAACTTATTATCACACGGGCAGTGTGCATTCTCGGTGCATTTAGCACATAGAAAAGTGTATGGAAAGATGTATATGAGAAAAAAATGTTTATAATAATAATAGTAAAATGGGGAATGAAAATGTCTAAGACACCTACTGTACTTATATATATAGTGTTTATGTCTTCAGTAAAAGAAATATATAAAAGAATGTCAACATATATGAAAGACGTGTGCAAATTAGTTGAAGGCAGCTAAATCTAAATTGGATTTGAGGCCTGCTGGATACAAAGTTTTTCATTTGTGTATCCAGAAAGTCTCGCGTTGTCTAAGTGAAATCATTCTATTATAGTCTGTAGATGGGGGAATGAAATCTATGGGATAAAATTTGAAAATCGAAGGATTGCCACCATGTTTTCGGAGGCAATGTTCAGGTATACTGTGTTTGATAGTTGCCTTTTTGCAATTCTTGCAATTACGCCAACGTTCACCCCAACGTGTTCTAGCCCTTCTAGAGGTGCGGCCCACGTATTGTACCCCACAAATGCATTCCAGGACATATATAACATAGCTGGAATTACAATTGGAAAATCTAGTTATTTCAAAAATTTCTCCTGTTGAAAATGATTTGAAGGTTTTTTTACCTGATGTAATATGTTTACATGTTTGGCATCTCTTCATGCCACATTTATATATTCCCACTTGTTTTAAGAAAGAGTTTACTTTTCTAGGATTAGGGTTGGAAAATTTGTGTTTAACTTTTTTTGCTGGGGGCTAATCTGCTTCTTAATGTGAGGGCTCTAGTGTACACAATATGGGGATGTTCTGATAATAACGGTTTTAGAATTGGATCTCTACAAACTATATGCCAGTGTTTATTCAGAATGTGATAAATTTGTCGATAATTATTGTTATATTGAGTTATAAATAGAGGGTCCGACTGTAAAGTTTTATTTGTGTTTTTATTTTGTCCAGATTTTTTCTCCAGGAGAATATTTCTGTCTAATAATCTAACTTTATTTAGACAGTTAACTAAAAGTTTTTTTGGGTATCCTTTGTCAATGAATCTCTCATATATGATATTACTCTGTTGATCAAAAGTTTCTAAGTGTGAACAGTTTCGTTTTATCCTTTCAAATTGGCTATAGGGGATATTTGCTAGCCATTTTTTATGATGATTGCTGGTAAAGTTCAGGTAGCTGTTGCTATCAACTTGTTTAAAAAACGTTTTTGAGCAAAAAAAGCCCTCACTGTCCCAACTTAAAGATAGATCTAGAAAATCAATCGATGTTTCATGTATCGCTGATGTAAAATTAAGCCCCATTTGGTTCTCATTAAGAGATGCAACAAAAGCTGTAGCTGATGTTTGATCTCCTCTCCATAAAAAGATAAGATCATCTATGTAACGGCCATAGAACACCAGACTCGCCCCCATTGAGGAATTGTAGATGTAGTTCTCCTCAAACATGCCCATAAAAAGATTGGCAAAACTGGGGGCGAATCTGGTGCCCATGGCCATCCCTTTGATTTGTAAGAAGAAGGAATCTTGATACATGAAATAGTTGTGCTGGAGGATATATTCAATACATTCAAAAGTATTCTTTTTGTGCATTGGGCATGTACTGATCCCTGTTAAGAAAAAGAGAAATAGCTTTGAGACCTCAATGATGTGTTATGTTGGAATATAGAGCTCCAACATCACAGGAGATCCAAAGAAGGTCTCTTGTGTTGGTGTAATGTTTCAATTTGTTCAAAAGATCTGTACTATCTTTAATATAGGACGGTAAACCAAGAACATATTTCTGTAACAAAAGATCAATCTAATAGGATAAATTATAAGTGAGATTGTCAATACCTGCAATAATGGGGCGTCCTGGGGGATTTTCTAAACTTTTATGTATTTTTGGCAGGTGATAGTAATGTGCTATGCTAGGATTAGTGACTTTGAGAAAAAGTTTTTCATCTTTATTAAGAATTTTTTGGTCGATTCCTTTTTGTATTAATTTTTGGTAGGTTTTGAGAAATTGCTCAGTAGGATCTTATTTGAGAATTCGGTAATAATTACCATCCTTTAAAATTCTATCTGCTTCTTTTAGATAATCTGTAAGATTCTGAATAATAATGCCTCCTCCCTTATCCGCATCGCGTATAATAATATTAGAGTTGTTAGATAGGGAGTGGATAGCTTGTTTTTCTTGTAAGTTAGTATAGAATTTTCTTTTTGTGTTTTTTTGAGTCAGTTTCTCAAAGTCTTCCAAAACCATATTTTGATAAATTTCTATATATTGGTTAGATCCTGACGCAGGTGAGAAAGATGATTTTGTTTTGACACTAGTGTGTATAAAACTTTCATATAGATGTGTAGCTAGATTATCTATTGAACTAGTGATAATAGGTGTATTATTCTTGCATTCCATATTGTCTGTGAGTATGCACAGTGTATCTGTATTTTGCAGGTTTTGTTTTTTTAGAGTTTTTGATGAAAAATATTTTTGTAATGAGAGTTTTCTCGTAAACCGATTGAGATCTACAAAAAGATTAAATAATTTATGTGGATTTGGTGGACAGAAAGATAATCCTTTTTGTAGTACTCTTTTTTCATTAATTGTAAGTGTGTGGGAAGATAAATTGAAAATCCCTTTCTCTAATTTTTGTAATTTCTCTTTCTTGGAGGTAAGGCCTCTGCCTCTTGAGCCTCGTGATCTATGTACAGGGGTCTTTTTTTGGGGTTTAGATCTTCTAAAGGAATTCTGCAATGTTGTGGGGCATTCTCTAAAAAAGAAGTTGAAGATGTAGAGTTTGGCCTAATATTTCTTTCATGAAAAACGTCTTCTTCAGTTACTGAGGTCAGTGGTGTAAAGTGGTTTGGATGCTGAAAGGAAGATGTTTTTGGATAAAAATCAGTGTCCTTTTTGTGTTGTTGGTTTTTATGTGTTTCTTTAGAAGCTTGTGATCTGTAATCGTAACTGATAGAAGAGTTGTGGTCTCTCTGTCTGTATTTAAAATGGTCTTCATGTTCATAATGGGGATTATGTCGAGGAGAATTATAATGTCTATTATTATAATTGTAATAGGGAGAGTGTGAAAATCTATTATATGATGTGTCATCGTTTGTTTGGTTTCTCCTGGGATGTGTATTGTGGTCATCATATGGTTGGTTTCTCCTAGAGTATGTATTGTGGTTTGAATCATGGTGTCTGTTATAGAATCTATTACTAGGAAAATGATTATTTTTAGTCTGGTATTCAGAATAGTAGTATCGAGAGGGTTGTTGCTCTTAATTATGGCGATAGTGTCTGGGTTTGTGACGGACCGTAGTCCATGTTTCTTTCGGTTCGTCATTTCTATTCTGTAGTGAGGGGTTATTCGTGTTTGTATGATCTTTAGGAGTATGAAGATTTGTAATTTTATTAGGGACTTTATTGCTTGGATCGTGGCCCAAAATGGCAGTTTGTGTGATATTTTTTTCTTGGCGGTTATAACTATACACTTGGTCTTTAATATAATCATTATTATCTCTTTCTAGTTTTTTCTTTTTAGACCATACCAATTCTTCTTGATATTTATCTGTACATTCATACATATTTTTCAAAAAACGGTCATAATCAGGATTTTCAAGATGTTTGGAAAGTTCTTTTTGTATTTCTTCTATTTTATCCCCACATTGGTTAGATAAAACACGCCTATGTTCTATAAGTAGTTTAATGATCTCAAAAGAGCAATCATTAAGAATTTTGTACCATTTTGTCATAAGTTCTGTATTCTCCTTAAAGGAGCAATGTTTATGAATATGTAGACCTCTGGGGATCTGTTTGAGATCAGAATATTTCTCAAGTGTGGTTAAATCCCACCAGTGCCGATGTTCTTTAAGTATTTCCTCTTCTAGAATGTGAAAGAGATCTTTCATGGGTTTATTTAGATCTGAGTCACATTCTACAGAGATAGGGGCAGATTTATCAGATAGACTGAATGTCGATCTCTTTTTCTCTCTTTCCTCTCTAGACAACATGTTGAGAGATCAAAGGAAAAAAAGAAAGCTAGGGGGGAAAAGGGAGGAAAAAAAGATACTAAAAGATTGTGTTAAAAAATACTAATGTGTGTGTTATTTTGTTTTTATCCTATTAGGTGCAGAAGACAAAATTGGACGTGGATTAATAGGAGGTTTTGATATGTCAACTAAATAGTTATGGAATATCTGAGGCTGCACTCCTATGTGTCTACCGAGACAAAAAACGTGAAAGGGGGGTATATATTGTGTAAAAATATTCTACAAAATATAAATAGGGTGCGCCAGATAAGGCATTGTGAAATAAGTGTGTTGTGAAATGCTAGTAGATGTGCCTTAAAAAAGGGGGGGGGGGGGGGTTGGACCAAAACCAAAAGCGCCTCTTTGGCAAAATATTTGGTGTAAATTTCTAGAAATAATTCAATCAATGGGGTGATATTTGTGACATATCTAAAACTGTAAAAAATATATTGCTGAAAAGTAAGGCTGAACGAAAAATGTAGTATGCATAAAAATGAAAAAATAGAAATAAAAAATATAGAATAAAAAAAAATATAGAAATAAATTGAATATACTAAATTGGAATAATAGTATAATAGATACACACTATAGATAAGCAATTGCAAAAAAGTCAAATGAAATAAGTGACGATAGGGCTAATGTGATGGAGTGATAAGGGAAAAAATATATTAAAATATTTAAACGTAAAAAACTGATGCAAACCCAAAAAGTCCATAAATAGAATAAAAGTCTTGTAAAAAATCAGCAAACGGATTCCGTGTAACAAGGCTGCTTCTCTTGGTGCTGTCGGTGAGTCAGATATCTAAATGGTGAGAAGAGAAAGAGAGCGCCTCATAGTGCAGATATCTCTAAACAATTGGAAGATTTAGTATAAACCAAAAAACAGGTACTCACAAGCGGAGTGGCACTTTTCGTTAAAAAAGTGCAAACGAGAAAGTCCCTAATAAAATTACAAATCTTCATACTCCTAAAGATCATACAAACACGAATAACCCCTCACTACAGAATAGAAATGACGAACCAAGAGAAACATGGACTACGGTCCGTCACAAACCCAGACACTATCGCCATAATAAAGAGCAACAACCCTCTCGATACTACTATTCTGAATACCAGACTAAAAATAATCATTTTCCTAGTAATAGATTCTATAACAGACACCATGATTCAGACCACAATACATACTCTAGGAGAAACCAACCATACAGACAGAGAGACCACAACTCTTCTATCAGTTACGATTACAGATCACAAGCTTCTAAAGAAACACATAAAAACCAACAACACAAAAAGGACACTGATTTTTATCCAAAAACATCTTCCTTTCAGCATCCAAACCACTTTACACCACTGACCTCAGTAACTGAAGAAGACGTTTTTCATGAAAGAAATATTAGGCCAAACTCTACATCTTCAACTTCTTTTTTAGAGAATGCCCCACAACATTGCAGAATTCCTTTAGAAGATCTAAACCCCAAAAAAAGACCCCTGTACATAGATCACGAGGCTCAAGAGGCAGAGGCCTTACCTCCAAGAAAGAGAAATTACAAAAATTAGAGAAAGGGATTTTCAATTTATCTTCCCACACACTTACAATTAATGAAAAAAGAGTACTACAAAAAGGATTATCTTTCTGTCCACCAAATACACATAAATTATTTAATCTTTTTGTAGATCTCAATCGGTTTACGAGAAAACTCATTACAAAAATATTTTTCATCAAAAACTCTAAAAAAACAAAACCTGCAAAATACAGATACACTGTGCATACTCACAGACAATATGGAATGCAAGAATAATACACCTATTATCACTAGTTCAATAGATAATCTAGCTACACATCTATATGAAAGTTTTATACACACTAGTGTCAAAACAAAATCATCTTTCTCACCTGCGTCAGGATCTAACCAATATATAGAAATTTATCAAAATATGGTTTTGGAAGACTTTGAGAAACTGACTCAAAAAAACACAAAAAGAAAATTCTATACTAACTTACAAGAAAAACAAGCTATCCACTCCCTATCTAACAACTCTAATATTATTATACGCAATGCGGATAAGGAAGGAGGCATTATTATTCAGAATCTTACAGATTATCTAAAAGAAGCAGATAGAATTTTAAAGGATGGTAATTATTACAGAATTCTCAAACAAGATCCTACTGAGCAATTTCTCAAAACCTACCAAAAATTAATACAAAAAGGAATCGACCAAAACATTCTTAATAAAGATGAAAAACTTTTTCTCAAAGTCACTAATCCTAGCATAGCACATTACTATCACCTGCCAAAAATACATAAAAGTTTAGAAAATCCCCCAGGACGCCCCATTATTGCAGGTATTGACAATCTCACTTATAATTTATCCTATTATATTGATCTTTTGTTCCAGAAATATGTTCTTGGTTTACCGTCCTATATTAAAGATAGTACAGATCTTTTGAACAAATTGAAACATTACACCAACACAGGAGACCTTCTTTGGATCTCCTGTGATGTTGGAGGTCTATATTCCAACATAACACATCATTTAGGTCTCAAAGCTATTTCTCTTTTTCTTAACAGGGATCAGTACATGCCCAATGCACAAAAAGAATGCTTTTGAATGTATTGAATATATCCTCCAGCACAACTATTTCATGTATCAAGATTCCTTCTTCTTACAAATCAAAGGGACGGCCATGGGCACCAGATTCGCCCCCAGTTTTGCCAATCTTTTTATGGGCATGTTTGAGGAGAACTACATCTACAATTCCTCAATGGGGGCGAGTCTGGTGTTCTATGGCCGTTACATAGATGATCTTATCTTTTTATGGAGAGGAGATCAAACATCAGCTACAGCTTTTGTTGCATCTCTTAATGAGAACCAAATGGGGCTTAATTTTACATCAGCTATACATGAAACATTGATTGATTTTCTAGATCTATCTTTAAGTTGGGACAGTGAGGGCTTTTTTTGCTCAAAAACGTTTTTTAAACAAGTTGATAGCAACAGCTACCTGAACTTTATCAGCAATCATCATAAAAAATGGCTAGCAAATATCCCCTATAGCCAATTTGAAAGGATAAAACGAAACTGTTCACACTTAGAAACTTTTGATCAACAGAGTAATATCATATATGAGAGATTCATTGACAAAGGATACCCAAAAAAACTTTTAGTTAACTGTCTAAATAAAGTTAGATTATTAGACAGAAATATTCTCCTGGAGAAAAAATCTGGACAAAATAAAAACACAAATAAAACTTTACAGTCGGACCCTCTATTTATAACTCAATATAACAATAATTATCGACAAATGTATCACATTCTGAATAAACACTGGCATATAGTTTGTAGAGATCCAATTCTAAAACCGTTATTATCAGAACATCCCCATATTGTGTACACTAGAGCCCCCACATTAAGAAGCAGATTAGCCCCCAGCAAAAAAGTTAAACACAAATTTTCCAACCCTAATCCTAGAAAAGTAAACTCTTTCTTAAAACAAGTGGGAATATATAAATGTGGCATGAAGAGATGCCAAACATGTAAACATATTACATCAGGTAAAAAAACCTTCAAATCATTTTCAACAGGAGAAATTTTTGAAATAACCAGATTTTCCAATTGTAATTCCAGCTATGTTATATACGTCCTGGAATGCATTTGTGGGGTACAATACATGGGCGGCACCTCTAGAAGGGCTAGAATACGTTGGGGTGAACGTTGGCGTAATTGCAAGAATTGCAAAAAGGCAACTATCAAACACAGTATACCTGAACATTGCCTCCGAAAACATGGTGGCAATCCTTCGATTTTCAAATTTTATCCCATAGATTTCATTCCCCCATCTACAGACTATAATAGAATGATTTCACTTAGACAACGCGAGACTTTCTGGATACACAAATGAAAAACTTTGTATCCAGCAGGCCTCAAATCCAATTTAGATTTAGCTGCCTTCAACTAATTTGCACACGTCTTTCATATATGTTGACATTCTTTTATATATTTCTTTTACTGAAGACATAAACACTATATATATAAGTACAGTAGGTGTCTTAGACATTTTCATTCCCCATTTTACTATTATTATTATAAACATTTTTTTCTCATATACATCTTTCCATACACTTTTCTATGTGCTAAATGCACACTGCCCGTGTGATAATAAGTTCTGTTCCAACCTAATACCAACAACAAAGGTCGAACTTAATTTTGTTCGATATGTCTATTACTTTTTAAAAAATGTATTTCTTCTTATTACCCACAACCTTACCTACAGATTCATCTAGTGGACAAGTGTCACTCGCAGATGATTCATACAATTGAATTTTTTAACAAACGATAACACGACAACTAGCTTTCAAATACACATTAATATTGTGGACATTCCAAATAGCCAAGTGTCACTTAAAAGATTATTTTAATCTCTACAAAAAACGAGAATAAAAGAACAATGTCTTCAACAAATTAGAACAAAAAAAACAGTCCGTAATAGGAGGGTTCCTATTTTTAACACTACCCAATTTTTATAGATTATTGACAAATATGCTCAGCGCGCACATATATATTGACAGAGTTAACATCTTTTTCAACAAATAAGAACAAAAGAATCTGGGATATCTGCAGATTGTTTGGTTTTTTTAACAGGAAAAAGAAAAAACCCCTTTACATTTTACATTTGAGAAATTTGTGCTTTTTCTATGCAAATTCTCTGTTATAGACTTATCTAAGTATTTTAAAACATTGCTTTTCAAAACTCTTTCTATTTGTTATAGATATGTTTTTATTGTTTTAACTTTCTAACATTGTATCTTATTGGCTCTGAGCCATTCAGAAGAATGTCTAACAAAATCGTCTCTTTGCAAAAATGTTACCAATATGCTCATTGGTTTGGTTTTATCCAATCAGGTGATATGCACACCTTTTTAAATGTACCTGCTAACAATGTATGCAATTGATCTGATGAAACGGCCAGGAGCTAACAGCCGAGAAACGCGTTATCAGCTCCAATAAAACACTTTTCCTAATTACTCAGCCTGGACTGGGTTTTGTTTTTATTGCAAAGAGACGTGAAAAACAGTCTTTTAACACTGTTCTCCGCCTAAGAGGTTTTTATCCCAGTTGGGGCAAAGAGACACCTTGCAAAGCACGGCACCCAGGACTATCAGGGGTAAATCAGAGGCTTTCTTCGACCGTGAGACGCCCACAGACCTACACCAGACTGCCTTGGCCAGCGTACTGACTGCTGAGAATGTCAGCCTGCTCGTTTGCACTTTTTTAACGAAAAGTGCCACTCCGCTTGTGAGTACCTGTTTTTTGGTTTATACTAAATCTTCCAATTGTTTAGAGATATCTGCACTATGAGGCGCTCTCTTTCTCTTCTCACCATTTAGATATCTGACTCACCGACAGCACCAAGAGAAGCAGCCTCGTTACACGGAATCCGTTTGCTGATTTTTTACAAGACTTTTATTCTATTTATGGACTTTTTGGGTTTGCATCAGATTTTTTTACGTTTAAATATTTTAATATATTTTTTCCCTTATCACTCCATCACATTAGCCCTATCGTCACTTATTTCATTTGACTTTTTTGCAATTGCTTATCTATAGTGTGTATCTATTATATTATTATTCCAATTTAGTATATTCAATTTATTTCTATATTTTTTTTTATTCTATATTTTTTATTTCTATTTTTTCATTTTTATGCATACTACATTTTTCGTTCAGCCTTACTTTTCAGCATATGCTGCAATATATTTTTTCCAGTTTTAGATATGTCACAAATATCACCCTATTGATTCAATTATTTCTAGAGATTTACACCAAATATTTTGCCAAAGAGGCGCTTTTGTTTTTGGTCCAACCACCCCCCCCCCCCTTTTTTAAGGCACATCTACTAGCATTTCACAACACACTTATTTCTCAATGCCTTATCTGGCGCACCCTTTTTATATTTTGTAGAATATTTTTACACAATATATACCCCCCTTTTCATGTAAAGCAAACAAACCTTCACAGTGGAATTCATCTGAGCAACAGGTAATTGGAAGCAAACCGCAACTAATTCAAAGCTCCTCTCACCTCCGTTTACTCTGGATCAGCCTTCAAGCTTTTCTCCACAGGAATCTCACAGACTAACGATCCTCCGTTCTACTCCGGTTACCAGAGTTAAGCCACGCCCCCTGTGACGTAACAGGGGAGTACTGATCCGCACGGATCAACGCTGCAAACTGCCTTTACAAGATACTTCAGGTCAGTGGTACATGAGTTGTCTGGGACATAATAGTGCATAATTAGGAGTACTTAACTGTGAATACAGAGTGAGTAAATAAGGCACCAAGAGGAATTAACCACATCTCCTCACACATATAAAGTGTCAGTCTTTTTCTGTTCTTGTCTGCAAATCACAGGATTCAGCTCTCCTGACCTAGCACGCTCTCACAATATCTGATTCATTACTCCAACACTTCTCAGTATATGCCAATAGCTGTGCTGTCTACTCAAACAATCTTTAAAGCAATTCACTGAGAGATACAGTTACCTAGTTCCTTATACTAGTAACAGTTATACTTTGTGATACATTCTAACTATATTTCAACTTAATTCATATACCAGTAGTTCAGCAATTGTGATCCAGTACAGTAATTTTAGAGATAACCCATTGGTGTCTGAACAAATACGATACAGGGAAATACAAATCGTTACACAAGGGTATCGAATACGATTCAGATTAAGACCTCCTGTGAAGGTTTTTTTCTCTCACACGTCCAAGTAAATCCAGTGGAAGCTCAGGTTTTTCTGAAGTGTGTTTCAGATCTAGAGTTTTCAGGGGTAATTATACCAGTTCCGTTTCAGGAACAGGGTCGGGGTTTTATTCATTGTCCCAAAGAAAGAAATTTCATTCAAGCCAGTTCTGGATCTGAAAATTTTGAATCGTTTTGTAAGAGTGCCAACTTTCAAAATGGTGATTATAAGGACTATTCTGCCTTTGTTCAGCAAGGTCATTATATGTCCACAATAGACTTACAGGATGCATATCTTTATATTCGGATTCATCCAGATCTCTATCGGTTTCTGAGATTCTCTTTTCTAGACAAGCATTACCAATTTGTCTCTCTTTCATTTGGCCTAGCGACAGCTCCAAGAATTTTTTCAATGGTTCTCGGTGCCCTACTCTCTGTATTCAGAGAACAGGTTATTGTGGTGTTTCCTTATTTGGACGATATCTTAGTATTAGCTCAGTCTTTACATTCTGCCAAATCTCACACTAATCAACTAGTGTTGTTTCTTCAGATACATGGTTGGAGGATCAATTTACTGAAAAGTTCCTTGATTCCTCAGACAAGGGTAACCTTTTTAGGTTTCCAGATAGATTCAGTGTCCATGACTCTGTCTCTAACAGACAAGAGACAAATGAAATTAGTTTCAGCTTGTCGAAACCTTCAGTCTCAATCGTTCCCTTCAGTGGCTATGTGCATGAAGAGTTTAGGTCTCATGACTGCAGCGTCAGGCACAATCCCTTTTGCTCATTTTCATATGACACCTCTTCAGCTTTGTATGCTGAATCAATAGTGCAGGGATTATACAAAGATATCACAATTAATATCCTTAAATCCCAATGTTCTGTCCTCTCTGACTTGGTGGTTACATCACCATCGTATAGTTCAGGGGCCTCATTTGTTCATCCAACCTGGACTGTGTTCACAACAGATGTAAGTCTTTCAGGTTGGGGAGCTGTCTGGGGGTCTTTGACAGCACAAGGGGTTTGGAAATCTCAAGAGGCGAGGTTTCCAATCAGTTGTTTAGAACTCTGTGCTATTCAGGGCTCTTCAGGTTTGGTCATATAGGTATAAGGAGAGAGTTAACAATGTAATGTCAATTAAATCCCCAATTAAATTTGTACCATATCTTGCAGGGAAGAAGAGTGTATCAACCCTGTGTAGAGAGAATCAATCTCTTATATATTATAAAGGCAGGGGGGTGCTCAATATCCTGATATAAATGTAGGAAAAATGGAGACAAAAATGGATATATCAGAGCACACAATGTAGCCACAAATTAAAGTACTGTGTGGTGTATAAGTGAGCTGGCTGGGAGCGAGCCAGGTATAATAAAATATAACTTTTAATAATATATGTTAAAATAAAGATGGTGGAAAGTTCCACATATAAAGTGCAGGGTTAAAAACAATTAAAATGAAGGTTGAATGCTGAAATGCCCAGGTAACCACCTATAATGTGAGTTAAATGATAGAGTCTGGCAAGGAGGCACTACAAAATGCTCGCGGATTGCACAAAAGCTAAGCTATAAAGAGGATTGACCTCACACAACAATATATATCTGTCTAGTGCAATACTGGAGCAGTGTCTAAGCTTGCCAGAGTCCCAATCTATAGTATGTCAAGTAGTATGGAGATTAGAAAAACTATCAGTGTTACGATACTGAACTAATAGTGGATGTAGCCCATATCACATACCGGACACGTATAAACCAAATAAATGGTAACTATGTATAAAACTCCTATTAGATACTGATACACTAATTAACCCACAAAGGCAAATAGTTGAGCATTCATAGAGAGCGCCTAGGTTTGGCCTCTACTGAAGAGAGAACAGTTCATTTGTTTTCAGACAGATGATATCACAATTGTGACATATGTCAATCATCAGGGTGGGACTCAGTTCCCTAGCTATGAAAAAAGTATATCAGATACTTTCTTGGGTGGAATCCAGCTCTTGTCTAATTTCTGTGGTACATATCCCAGGTGTAGTCATTTGGGAAGTGGATTATCTCAGTCATAAGACTTTACATCTGGGGGAGTGGTTTCTCCATCCAGATGTGTTTTTTCAGATTGTTCAGATGTGGGGTATTCCACAAATAGATCTGATGGCTTCCCATCTAAACAAGAAACTTTCCAGGTACCTGTCCAGGTACAGGGATCCTCAGGCGGAGTCAGTGGATGCGTTAGCAGTTACTTGGTTTTACCAACCTGCTTATATCTTCCCGCCTCTAGTTCTTCTTCCAAGAGTGATCTCCAAGATCATCATGGAACAATCATTTGTGTTTCTAGTAGCTCCAGCATGGCCTCACAGGTGTTGGTATGTGGATCTTGTCCGGATTGCCCACCTTGGTCACTTCCTTTAAGACCAGACTTTCTGTCTCAAGGTCCGTTTTTCCATCAGGATCTCAAATCGTTAATTTGATGGTATGGAAATTGAATGCCTAGTACTTAGTCATAGAGGTTCTCACTGACTCAGTGATTAATTCTATGTTACAGGCTCGTAAATCTGTTTCTAGGAAGATTTATTATCGAGTTAGGAAGTTTTATATTTCATGGTGTTCTTCTCATAAATTATCCTGACATTCTTTTAGAATTTCTAGAATTTTTCAGTTCCTCAGGATGGTTTGGATAAGGTTTGTCTGCAAGTTCCTTGTAAGGACAAATCTATGCTCTTTCTGTTTTATTTCACAGAAAGATTGCTAAACTTCCTGATATTCACTGTTTTGTGCAGGCTTTGGTCTGTATCAAGCCTGTCATTAAATCAATTTCTCCTCTTTGGAGTCTTTATTTGGTTTTGAAGGCTTTACAGGCTCCTCCTTTTGAGCCTATGCATTCCTTGGACATTAAACTACTTTCTTGGGAATTGTTGTCCCTTTTGGCTATCTCTTCTGCTAGAAGAGTTTCCGATTTTTCTGCTCTTTTTTTTGAGTCTCCTTTTCTGATTGTCCATCAGGATAAGGCAGTTTTGCGGACTTCATTTAAATTTCTACCTAAGGTTGTGTATTTTAACAACATTAATAGGGAAATTGTTGTTCCCTCTTTGTGTTCTAATCCTAATAATGTTGTAAGAGCTCTGAAATATTATGTGGAAGCTACTAAGATTTCAGGAAGACTTCTAGTCTATTTGTTGTCTTTTCTGGTTCTAGGAAAGGTCAGAAAGCTTCTGCCATTTCCTTGGCATCTTGGTTCAGCTTTTGATTCATCAGGCTTATTTGGAGTCGGGTCAGGTCCCACCTCAGAGATTCACAGCTCATTCTACTGATTTAGTCTCTTCTCGTGGGCTTTTAAGAATGAAGCTTCAGTTGATCAGATTTGCAAAGCTTGGTGTTCTTTGCATAGATTTTCTAAATTCTACCGTTTTGATGTATTTGCCTCTTTGGAAGCAGTTTTTGGTAGAAAAGTTCTTCAGGCAGTTGTTTCAGTTTGATTCCTCTGCTTTTATTTTATTTTCATTTATGAGAAAAACTTATTTTTTTGGGTGTGGATTTAATATTTTCAGCAGAAAATGGCTGTTTTTATTTGTATCCCTCCCTCTCCACATCTTGGGTATTACTATCCCATACGTCACTGGCTCATGGACTCTTGCCAATTACATGAAAGAAAACATAATTTATGTAAGAACCTACCTGATAAATTAATTTCTTTCATATTGGCAAGAGTCCATGAGACCCACCCTTTTTATGGTGTTTATGATTTTTTTGTATAAAGCACAATTATATTTCCAGTTCCTTTTTTGATGCTTTTTACTCCTCTATTTATCACCCCACTACTTGGCTATTCGTTAAACTGAATTGTGGATGTGGTGAGGGGTGTATCTATAGGCATTTTGAGGTTTGGGAAACTTTACCCCTCCTGGTAGGATTGTATATCCCATACGTCACTAGCTCATGGACTCTTGCCAATATGAAAGAAATTAAATTTATCAGGTAAGTTTTTACATAAGTTATGTTTTTTTTTGTACCTGGATATTGAGATAGTAGAAAAAGAGATAATAACCAAAACACATTTCAAAAAAGTAGATGCTAACAACCTGATACACTTGAAAAAAGTTGCCGCCTGAACAAATGGAAAGAGAACATTCCACAAGGCCAGTGCCTGAGGATAAAACATAACTGTTCAAGAATATCAGACCATGTAGATCAAGTTAAAATCTTAGAGAAAAAGTTCTGAAAGAGGGTATGTTTTACAATTAATAAAGAATACAGTTAGTGAGAAAGATAGATAGAAATAGTCTTTTAGTATATAAAAACAAAACCAAGAATGAGAGGAAAAAATGGCTCCTCTAGTAATAGATTATAATTGTGATCATCACTTTCTAAAGAAAATGAGGAAACACTGGCACCTGATTCAAACAGACCCTGTGATAGGGGATAGATTGCCAGACTATCCACAGATAGTTTATAAAAAAGGCTAAAAATTTCAAGAGCATTTTAGCCCAGAGTGCGTTCAAACAAACTGATAAGAGGCCACTTATAGAGGGAGATATACTTGGGAACAAGTTGGCGGAATTTTTTCCTTGCTTTGGATGCAGATCATGTAAATACAGTAGTAAATGCAAAAGAGTGAAATCAAGCCAAAATGATTTTATACATCAGATCAAAGATATAGTAAGATGTCAAGATAAGGGTGAAGTCTATATTATTCAATGTTCATGCCACAAACAATACATTGGCGAGACCACCAGGACTCTAAGGAAATGCATACACGAGCATCTATCTTGTATAGAGTGGGGCAATCTGGACACACACTTATATACTCATTTCAGGGAAGCACACAACAATAATCTAAAGGACTTTACATATTAGGGTATTCAGAAAGTCAAACCCGATTGGAGAGGTGGGAATTTAGAATTTAAACTTCTGGAGAAATAAGCATATATAACATGCAAACCCTCTTCCCATCGGGATTGAATTCTGAATTAGATATTTCCCCATTCCTCATCTCCTAGCTTTTCCAATTAAAAAAACATCTGCACTAAAATATATGCACTTTAAAATATATTAGACAGAAAGCAATTTGGCACACGGTTTGAAGGCTATACCTTTATTAGGAGTATGGCTGGGCATTTTTTTTTATAAATGACCAACACCTTTTCAATAAAAAAATAATTTAAAGGGACACTGTACCCAAAAATTTTCTTTCGTGATTCAGATTGAACATGAAATTTTAAGCAACTTTCTAATTTACTCCTATTATCAAATTTTCTTCATTCTCTTGGTATCTTTATTTGAAATGCAAGAATGTAAGTTTAGATGCCGGCCCATTTTTGGTGAACAACCTGGGTAAGCTTTTAACTGCCTGAAGAAACAACCAGTACATTGGTTGAGAAACGCTTTGCTATAATGAAGCGTTTTTTACATTTTAACATTGGAAGTTGTCCTTTACTTCATATTGTTTCAAACATTTTGAAACAGAACTTTTTAATCATCATCGACAGCTGTGCAGCTCTCACATACAGAGGAGAAGAACAACAACAGCGAGACCGGCTTCAGTGTACTAGCCACTGTATGAGTGCTAGTCTGCTCTTTTGCATCGGTCACTGTACGGTGCATATACATTTGGTAAGCGCATACATATTACCATTTGTTTTCTCATTATACGAGACAAATTACACTATGAGGCGTCCTCTTTTCATCTTGTCATCCGGGGTAGGGGTAATGATGGAGTTCTCGACAGTTATAGAGAGATTGGGGGTGGAGATTTTGGAAGAAGGGGGAAAATAAGGAGCTCAGTTTTTAAAAGATTTAGCTTGAGGTAGTGAGAGGACATCCAGGAAGAGATGTGAGAAAGACAGTTAGTGATACGGGTTAGCAAGGAAGGAGATGGGTCTGGTGAAGAGAAGTAGATTTGGGTGTTGTCGGCATACAAATGATAATGGAACACAAGAGAAGGGGACAGAGGACAGAGCCTTGCGGTACCCCAACAGAAAGTGGTGATGGGGTAGAGAAGGCTACACTAAAGGTACGGTTTGACAGGTAGGAAGAAAACCACAAGAGGTTGGATCAAGGGAAGGTTTTTTGAGGATAGGTATGACCAGTGCATGTTTCAGAGATGAGGGAAAAATACCGGTGCTGAGAGAGATGTTGAAAATGTGTGTGAGTATAGGGGTAAGGGTAGAAGAGAGGGAGAGGAGTAGCTGTGAGGGGATAGGGTCAAGGGGACAGGTAGTGAGGTGAGAGCGCAGTATAAGTGCAGAAACTTCTTCCACAGTAACAGGAGAAAGAGCTAAGTTTATGGCTATGTGGGTTGTGGATGATTGCAAGCGTTTGAGGGGGTGAGAGAATGTAAGTGTGTTGAGAGCTGATTTAGTTTCTGATGGAATCGATTTTGTTATTGAAGTGACTGGCAAAGTCTTAAGCTGACATATATGTTGTAATATGTATTAGAAAATAACAAGTATATAGAAGTGTAAGATCTCTGGTGTCTATTTCCACATTAAAAGATTCCACCTTTAAAGACTCCAAATTGAACAACCAATGAGAGGATTAGGAGGGATATTCATATGCCCCCAACAGAACAGAAGATCATGTCTTGACAAAACCCTGAAGAGGGTGAAACGTGTCGACTTATTGCTGACCACCCATTGATGATTTCCAGTATTGATGAAAAAGGACACTAACAAGTATTGCCTATAACCTGTGGAGGTTTGAAACCAACAAACAGGTAGAGGTGCAATATCACAAACGGCCGTTTGTCTTATCTATGTTCCTAAAACACGTATGGGGTGTGCAACAAAGTAGCAGCTCTGGGTCTACTGTTTTCCAAAGGAAAGTGACATCAGAGTCACGTGGGCCCTAAGGTAGATGCCGCAAAATATAGGGACCATCTGAGCAGAACGCTGTGAGTAAAGACTGGCGGATCAGTGTGTCTCAAGCGACCGATAAGATCAAATCTTTTTCAGACAAAAAAGTGTAATCAGGGGGGCGGAGCCAAGCCACGCAGGGTGATGGCTGTGTGTTAAGTGAGCTCTTAAACCCTCAGGCAAAATAGCATTATATATAGGCATAATGATCCCCTAAAAGAATAACCATAAAGGAGGATACTACTGTTCTAAACAACCGGCCACCTAATCAGCCTTTGGGGACTCAATATAACTACAGGAGATAAGCGTGAGAGGTATACCTGCATCTCCCCTCAGGGCAGCGTGGAGGCGGCTTGCGGCGGACAGTCTTGTCTAGGCACTGGCGGCCGGACACAGAGGAAGATTTCACCGGCTTTCCCCTGAGCTGCTTGCCGCATAGAAACCAGAGGCTCACGGGCCCACAGACGACATTCAGCCGGGAGCTGTGAGGCAGACAAGATCCGGGTGAGCAGAAAGCCCCATTTCCCGCGCTCCGCGCGATCTCCCTCACTGCTAGAGGGGAAAAGGCCGCATACTTGCTTCTGCCATCACTGTGAGACTGAGGGCTTGCCGGAGATTCCGGCTCTCACATAGGACCGGTCCCCTGTGTTATGTTAGCGGATTACCGCTAAACTGCTGCTCACACTGACCCAGGCTTGATAAGGCTCCAACTGAGATGGGAGAGTTTGATCACTCACAGCCCACAAGGCAATAATAAAACATAAAAGGGGAAAGAATACTTTCACATAAAAGGGGGAAATAAACAAACAAACAAAAAAACTCAGGAAAATAAACAATTAAAAAAAAAAAAAAAAAAAGAAAAATAACATAAAAGGGGAAAAAAACAATAATAGAGAAATACCCAAAAGACACAAGAGCTGGGGGGGGAACTGTGAGACCATTATTGTAAATTGTATTCGGCTCACAAACAATACTACTGTTACATTTTGAAGCCTCTTGATATCTCCTTGCCAAAACTCATTATCCCATCATTGCATATAAGAATTGGACCTGGGAACACTTTCATTCCTGCACCATAGATGGTACCAAATATTGATTCCCTGTGAAAGCCACATAATAAAGGACCCTGACTCAGTCACTCATTTATTTGAATATATAAAGTATTCACTACAACAGTTTTTGGGCTTAAAATACTGATTACCCCCAGACTTGCTGCTTTATCTGTTTTCACTTCTGAACTGCACACCACTATAACCAGAGGATTGACCATGTTCCCTGCTGTTTTAGACCCTTGCTTATTGTGGGGGGGATATCTGAGTAATGCCCTGCAAAAAGCAAAATAAAGCTAACACACAAACACCAGTGCGCACTTTGAATAAGTACCTGAAGCAAGTGGAACAATCTAATACAGCCCTGCCCGACACAATGGATGCTAGACAACCAGATAAAAGAGATCTGCCCCAGCACACGGATGCGCAGGCGCTACACCATATCACAAAAGAGGATCTGCGTCATCTTTCCTCGAAAGAGGACATAAAAAATGCAGTGCAGGAGATGCGCACCCTCTTCAATAACCTCAGAAAGGACATTAATACATTAGACACCAGGGTCACACAGGTGGAAACCGCACAGGCAGCCGGTCTGGCCTCCACCCAGCTAATGGACACTGAAATTAAAAACCACATGGAAGTCATACAGCAACTCTCCGACAAGCTTGAAGACCTAGATAACTGGGGCCGCAGGAACAATCTGCGCATTAGGGGGGTCTCGGAGTCCGTCCACCCTCCTGCTATAGAAGGTTATTTACAGAGTCTGTTCCGTACCTTGAAAGGCACCCCTTCATCCCCAGAAATAATGTTGGAACGAGCTCACAGGGCGCTCAGAGCAAAACCACCTCCCAAGGCGCCTCCCAGAGACATAATTGTCCGCTTCTTGAATTACAAAGACAAGGAGGAAATTCTTCGACAGGCCCGTAACAAACACCCGGTACAACATGCGGGTGAGGAGCTCCAGATATTCTCGGACTTATCCCCAACCACCTTACAGAAAAGGAGGGACATGAGCCATATTACAGCTAAATTAAGGGCACATAAGGTACCCTACCGTTGGGGGTTTCCAGTTTCAATAGTGGCCACTCATAATAATAAAACAGTGATTCACAGAGCGGGAGAAGATGTTCAGACATTCTATGATTGTCTTGCAATAGGGGTCTCGCAACAAGGTCCTGATGAGCTTCCTGGGACATCCATTCCGCCTCCCTGACATGTGAGGTTCTGTTGTACAGCTTACTAAAAGGAACTTATTGGATTACCCTTTCTACCATTATCAACAAAAAGTTACTCAGACTGTTTCAATAATGTTACTTAGTTGAGCTTCTGGCTGAGTTTTAGCAGCTAGAATTTACTTGCGGAACACTTAGTATGTTTTCCTCTGTACTTGTGTTGATTGTGCTACTTTACTGACTATTTGTTATGGAACAACACTTACAGGTTAATACTGAGTCTCTTATGTTTCTTACATTTAAATGTTTATCCCCTAACCACACACCTACCTCCCCCCCCCTCCTGCGAGTAGCACTAACTTATCCTTCCCCCTCCCTTCCCAACCCAACCCCAACTACATTATGCCTACTTCATGCCAACTCTTGGAAAAGTGGCAGGAGTGCCACCAAGAGTCCTAGTATAATTTTATTGTTATCTTTGTCTGGGGGTTACTACCCCAATTTATTTTGATTGTTATTTGTGATCGGAAGGTTATTGATTGTTTATAAATAATCTTTGCACACCTTCTGTTTTTGCTTGCTTATTTCAGGACACTTACTCTACTCACTTTCTCTCTACTCACTAAAACCCCTTCTTTCCTCTCTGCTCATTATCCCTTCCTAAAGCTCCTTTCCCTCCCCCCTTTTTTTTTTTTTTTTTTTTCCTCTTCCCCTCTACAGAATGAACAACCAACGTAGCAGATTTGGATCTCATGGCCTCACTTTGACTACTATTAACGCCAAAGGATTGAATGATCCAGGTAAGCGGTCTATAGCTTTTAAAGCCCTCAAAAACTTACGTAGCCATGTGCTCTTTTTCCAAGAGACACACTTCCGCAGGGGCAGGGAGCCTAGATGGTTCAATTCACAGTACCCCACGGCCTTTTTCGCTTCAGGCCTCGCCAAAAAGAGGGGGGTGGGGATATTGATACACCACTCGGTCCCTCTAAAAATCTCACATGTAGAAAAAGACCCAGAAGGTAGATATCTGTTACTAACGGGACTACTGTATGAACATCCAATCACCCTGGCCACCCTTTATAGCCCAAATACAGATCAACACTTATTCATGCACAAAATCTCAAAGCTCCTTTTGGACTTTGCGAAGGGAACAGTGTTCCTCTCGGGAGATTTTAACATAGCCATGAATGCCTCGATAGATACGTCCAATGGTTCAGACAGTACTCCTACTAAAATAATTAAATCAGTCAAGACAACAATCTCAAACCTTGTTTTACATGATGTTTGGAGGTCAATTCACCCAGCGACTAGGGACTACACATACTACTCCCCCCCCACACAACAAATATTCCAGAATAGACTATTTCTTCACCGACACCACTGGACTTGACATGATTACATCTTGCACTATAGGACCAATCACATGGTCGGATCACGCCCCAGTTACATGCGAGATCCAATGGCCTGACCTCCCGCCCACAACCTATATTTGGAGACTTGACGATACTCTATTGGACAACCCTACCATAAGTGCGAAAATCCAAAATTCCTTGAACGACTACTTACAGCTTAACGACCCCTCAGAGACTTCAATAATAAACTTCTGGGAGACCCACAAATGTGTCATTCGAGGAGAATTCCTCAAGCATAAAGCTCACCTTAATAAACAGTACAGACTAAAATACACCCAACTACTAAACACTATAACTCAACTGGAAACAGCACACAAAAGCGCCCCACAGAACATGGAGACCAAGAATAAGCTAGAAAGCGCTAGGAGGGAACTTCAGACCCACTTAAGAGAATCCATTCTACGTAAATCTCTGGCGATAAAACAGCAATATTATGAGGGTGGAAATAGACCTGGGAAACTATTAGCTAGGGCGACCCGAAGAAAACAACTTAAAACATATATACATAGTATTCAAAACCCTGATGGCACTATGCTGAAAAGCAGCAAACAAATTGCAAATGCCTTCCATGCATACTATAAGGCGCTATACAACATAACACATAAGTCTAGCTTAGGGGAAAGCAATGTCGCAGTTGAGGCCAAAACCCAGCTCATAGACCAATATTTAGAAACACTAGACTTACCACAACTAGAATTAGACCAAAAAAGCAACCTCGACAAACCTATCTCTGCAGAGGAGCTCTCTAAGGCTCTTAAAGACTTCCCTAGTGGGAAATGCCCAGGCCCTGACGGCTACTCACTCAAATACTATAAATTTTATAATAAAACTTTATGCCCACTGATGCTTCAACTATTTAACAGCTTGATAGAAAGCCCTTCCATTGCCCACACAATGCTTGAAGCGCACATCTCAATTATTCCTAAACCGGGAAAGCCTCCCACATCACCTGCGAACTTCAGGCCTATATCCTTGTTAAACATGGATATAAAAATCTTGGCAAAAATCCTGGCAAACCGCCTCAACAAGTATCTTCCTTGTCTTGTCTCGACCGACCAGGTGGGTTTTGTACCCGGTAGGGAGGCGAGAGATAACACCAATAAAGTCTTTCAGATCCTTAATTTCGCCCAAACTAAAAGAGTGCCAATGGCCCTCTTTGCGACCGACGCGGAGAGGGCCTTCGACCGCGTCGACTGGCTTTTTCTGCGTCGAGTCATGAATGCAATGAACTTCGGCCAAGCCTTTATCAACATGACATTTGCATTGTACTCGGCCCCAAACGCACGTGTCAGATTAAACGGTATCCTGTCGGACAAATTCAACATTTCCAACGGTACCAGACAGGGGTGCCCTTTATCACCCTTATTGTTCGCTCTTTCAATAGAGGCGTTGGCTCAGAGGGTTAGAACTAACCCTAACATCAAAGGGATACAAATTGGAAATGAGGAGGACAAGCAGGCTCTATACGCTGACGATGTCCTCTATACCCTTACGAATATCGATACTTCGGTCCCTGAGCTCCTGAAAGAGATTAAAGAGTATGGCGAACTGTCTAATTTCCACTTAAATCTAATTAAGTCAGAGCTTCTTAATATAAATTCCCCCATAGAACATATCCAACTCTTGGCAGAGGAGTATAAGATGACTATAGCCGCTAATAAACTGAAATACCTAGGTATATATCTATCTGCCAGCCCCTCAGACATTTTTAAAAATAATTATTTGACCTTACGTAAGGAAATTATCAACGATTTGTCCTCTTGGAGTAATAAGTCGCTCTCATGGTTAGGGAAGATAGGCCTTATTAAAATGAATATTTTACCACGAATTTTATATATAATGCAAACAGTCCCTATCCACTTACCTAATGACTTCCTTCCCCATCTACAGAACACCATAGAACAATTTATTTGGAAAGGCACACGACCAAGAATACCTAGAAAGACGTTATATCTCCCCAGAGACAGGGGAGGAATGGTTTTTCCAGACCTAGCTTTGTATAGAAGGGCTGTTTTCCTACAGAGGCTGATTGAGTGGTCACACAACACCACACAAAAAAAATGGGTCAGAATAGACGGGCAGATTCTTCAGCTAAACAATGTTGGATCCCTGGCTTGGATCCCTACAAACAAACGTCCCAAGTTGATCCAAAATTATCACATAACACATGAGACACTGACGGTATGGGACAGACTGATAGCTACGAGTACACACATATCAACTCCTTTCTCTCCAATGCTCCCTATAATAGAAAACCCTGAGATACCTTACTACGAATTTAGCAGACGCACGCACTCTCCTTACAGTCTAAGAGCAGGTACTTTACATTTTGCACAAGAAGGGGGCAGGCTACACTCACAGCAAAAATTACAGGAACAATGTGGGCCGGTCTTTTCCTCATGGTTAAGATACTTTCAGCTCTCGCACTTCTTGATGTCCCACAAACAAAGACACAAATTTCTTAGAAGCTTAACGCCCTTTGAATCTTTATGTACCGTAAACGCACCTCCAAAAAGACTGATTTCCAAGGTATACAAACTCCTACTCCTACCACCAGACATACAGTTACCATCATACACTAGAGCATGGAATAGAGACCTTGGTAATACAATAGAGGAGGACGAATGGCTCAAGTCCTTTGGACTGATTAAACGTTCATCGGTATCGGCTAGGGTGCAGGAGATTCATCTCAAGCTCATGACCAGGTGGTACTACACTCCTGTTAGGCTTCATCAGTTTTACCCTGCAGCTAGCACTATGTGCTGGAGGGGATGTGGGGAACTGGGTTCATTGGAACACATATGGTGGTCCTGCCCCAAATTGACTAATTTCTGGACGGCAGTTATGGGGGAAATATCAGACAAATTGAACATAACTATACCCTACACCCCCGAAACCTTACTATTCCTACATCTTCCCAGCATCAAACCCACACACAATCGTGCCCTCCTCCTTCTAATGCTCACAGGAGCGAAGAAACTTATCCCTGGGTTGTGGAAATCTAGGGAGGTACCCACGCTGACAGACTGGCGCTCTTCGGTTGAAGAGCTATTAACTATGGAAAAATTACATTACTATAAGTGTAACCAAATGGTCGCATACGAATTAATGTTGGCCGTCTGGTCCCCTGCCCCTGTGTGGGGTCCACGGGCATCAACAATTACTTCTGAAAATTTTACAAATGCCCGACAGCCTTCATGGTCATTACCCCCCTCCACCCCCCCACCCTTTTTTTTTTTTTTTTTTTTCCCCTTCTTGTATCTGAATCCTCATTTTCCTCCCGTCTCTTTGGGTGTCCTGGAAGACTTTAAGCACAAAATAAGTATTTTCATCTGACCATAATGATTTGAACAATTATTGTTAAAATTTGTTAAAATATCAAGCTCCACTTCACTGTGACAAATTACGGTAATGGGGTTTTGCGCTGCGCGCACCCATACTTGTTGTTATTGTAATCCTTTATGAAATACAGTGACTCTGTTTATGTTTGTTATAAAACTCTAATAAAGCTTGTTAAAAAAAAAAAAAAAAAAAGTGTAATCAGTGCCGACAGGCGGGACTCGTCTTAGAGGTTCATATACTGATAAAGGTGAACCTTGAATCCATAAACTGTGACCTGTGCTGACAGACAGAAGCCATTATAGCGGTTCACATAATATATCTGGATGTGACTGTTCTATATGGATAAGTATCCTTAACACTAAACTGAGTCTATATGGACAATATTAAGTCAGTTATCAAGGTGGAATCAGATTTATTTTATTTTGTGTTTTGTTATTTTTAAACTTGCCCAAGGGTACATTTTACTTTGGTCTCCATACGAGTACCATTATTAGTATTAAAGTATATTTCTTAATAGAGGGAGACATCCCTATATGTTGCACAATCTGTTTTATGATCAATAACTTTTTATAATAAACATATAATTTGTTTTATATACATTAGGATTGTATTTTTATTATACTCCAGGATTCCTTAGCTTTTTCAAAGCATTCCCTCAATACTGTCTATACTACTTTTCTATGAACCTTCTCTCATAGAAACATTACTAATGGTTTATAACTAGACTGAATAGTAATGGTGATAATGGGCACCCTTGTGTTGTTCCGTTATGAAGAGGAAAAAAAGTTGTTATTTCTCCATTAATTATAAGTGCTGTTAGAGAATCATTATATAGAGAATGAATATAGGTACAGAAGCGGCCATTAAAGCCGAAACCGTTCATTATGTCAAATAGATGATTCCAGTGTACTGAATGAAACGCTTTTTCTACGTCAATCGTTATAATTGCTCAATCTAGATCTGGTAAGGATATGTGATCTTCAGGAATCCAAAAGTTAAAATCCTTGGAAGAAAAAGAAAATAACAACAAATAGTGAAGTCCTGTATACACAGATTATATAAAAAAGAGGTGGAAGTATCTACTCACACTCTTTGAATCTATAACTTGGCTCTCAGTAAAATGGCTCATGTTAAAGTATAGATGGATCAAGGGACATCAAACTTCGTAAAAACAATTTATTACTCCAGTAAAATCACTCAGGATAAGGGAACATTTGTAAAACACAAAGCCAACTATAGAATCACCAAACACGGCATTCACAGACAGCTGCAGAGTGTCAATTTCAAAGTCCCAACCCTCCTTGTGACATCAGAGTCCCAAAAGTCCAATCAGATCCGACGTACGTTTCACCAGTCGTAGCCAGCTTTTTCAAGGATATCCAGGTGTCCCACGTTGCTTACTTTATAGTCTAAGCTTTTTTCCCATTCATTCTTCTTAATTGTCCATTTAGTTAACTCTTTATGAGACAAGCTCTTATATTTATATCGAATACGTTTTTAGGAAACATCAAAGAAATAACACATAAGCCATAAATGTTTAAAATACAAATACATTATATACATGAATAAAATTAAAACATACATATTTATTTATTTGTTACCATAAAAAAATATATTTCTTTCATGTAATTGGCAAGAGTCCATGAGCTAGTGACGTATGGGATATACATTCCTACCTACCTACCAGGAGGGGCAAATTTTCCCAAACCTCAAAATGCCTATAAATACACCCCCCCACCACACCCAAAATTCAGTTTTACAAACTTTGCCTCCTATGGAGGTGGTGAAATAAGTTTGTGCTAGATTTCTACGTTGATATGCGCTTCTCAGCATGCTGAAGCCCGGTTCCTCTCAGAGTGCAGTGAATGACAGAGGGTTGTGAAGGGAGTATTACCTATTGAATGCAATGGTCATCCTAACGGGGATCTATTTCATAGGTTCTCTGTTATCGGTCGTAGAGATTCATCTCCTACCTCCCTTTTCAGATCGACGATATACTCTTATATACCATTACCTCTACTGATTCTCGTTTCAGTACTGGTTTGGCTATCTACTTTATGTAGATGAGTGTCTTTTGTTAAGTATGTTTTGTTTTATTTATGACACTCTCCGCTATGGTTTGGCACTTTATATGTAAAGTTCTAAATATATGTTTTATACTTATATTTGCCATGATTAAGGTTAATCAGTATATTTCCTTCTTACAGACTGTCAGTTTCATTTTTGGGAAATGCATATGAAAAAATAATTTCTTACCTGAAATTTTTCAAATTTACTTTCTTTTCTAAATTGCGGGCTGTTAGGCTCGCGGGAGCACAAAATGCTATAATTTATTGTGTTATTTTTTGCGCGAGACTTTTTTGGCGCGAGAATTACGTTTGTTGACGTTATGACGTAATTTCCGGCGTCCTAGTTGGCGCCGAGAGTTTTCACGTAGTTGCGTCATCTGACGCTCGTGTTTGTTGCAGACATTTTTGGCGCCAAAAAATATTTGTCAGTTCTGGGCGTCATACTTGGTGCCAGATTTTTGACATTATTTAAGTCATTATTTCTTTTTGCTTCTGGTTTCCAGAGGCTTATTCTGTTTGCATTTTTTCCCATTCCTGAAACTGTCATATAAGGAAATTGATAATTTTGCTTTATATGTTGTTTTTTCTATTACATATTGCAAGATGTCTCAATCTGACCCTGTCTCAAAATCTACTTCTGGAATGCTGCTGCGTGATGTCGGTTCTACCAAAGCTAAGTGCATTTGTTGTAAACTTGTGGTAACTGTTCCTCCGTAGTTTGTGTTAGTTGTCATGATAAACTTTCAAAAGCAGACAATATTTCCATTAGTAGTAGTCCATTACCTGTTGTTGTTCCTTCAACATCTAATGTTCAGGATATTCCTGTTAATGTGAGAGAATTTGTTTCTAATTCTATTCAGAAGGCCTTGTCTGTTATACCACCTTCTAATAAATGTAAAAGGTCTTTTAAAACTTCTCATAAATTTGATGAAATTTTAAATGACCGACAGCATTCTGATTTATTTATCTCTGATGAGGATCTATCTGGTTAAGAAGATTCTGCCTCAGATATTGACACTGACAAAACTTCATATTTATTTAAAATGGAGTATATTCGTTCTTTATTAAAAGAGGTGTTGATTGCATTAGATATGGAGGAGACTAGTCCTCTTGATATTAAAACCAGTAAACGTTTAAATTTGGTTTTTAAAACTAATGTAGTTATTCCAGACTATTCTATTCCCTAGAAATTACATCTGAAATAGCATCAGGAACGGCTTCAACTTTTTGGTTGGAAACTTTAGCGCAACAAGTACCAGATCCTAACGTGTATAGCATTGTTAAGCTAATTCAACATGCTAATAATTTCATTTGTGATGCCATTTTTTATATCATTAGAATTGATGTCAGGTATATGTCTTTAGCTATTTTAGCTAGAAGAGCTTTATGGCTTAAAACTTGGAATGCGGATATGACTTCTAAGTCAACGTTGCTATCTCTTTCTTTCCAAGGTAATAAATGATTTGGTTCTCAGTTGGATTCTATTATTTCAACTGTCACTGGAGGGAAGGGAGCCTTTTTGCCTCAGGATAAAAAATCTAAGGGTAAATTTAGGGCTGCTAACCTTTTTCGTTCCTTTCGTCAGAATAAGGAACAGAAACCTGACCCTTCCCCTAAAGGAACGGTTTCCAATTGGAAGCCTTCTCCAGTCTGGAATAAATCCAAGCCTGTTAGAAAATCAAAATCAGCCCCCAAGTCCGCATGAAGGTGCGGCCCTCATTCCAGCACAGCTGGTAGGGGGCAGACTAAGATTTTTCAAAGATGTTTGGATCAATTCAATCCAAAATCATTGGATCCAGAAGATTGTTTCTCAAGGATATAGAATAGGTTTCAAGGTAAGACCGCCTGTGAGAAGTTTCTTTCTCTCACGCATTCCAGTGAACCCAGTAAAGGCTCAGGCTTTCCTGAAGTGTGTTTCAGACCTGGAGTTATCTGGGGTAATTGTGCCAGTTCCCTTTCCGGAAGGGGGTCTGGGGTTTTATTCAAATCTGTTCATTGTTCCAAAGAAGGAGAATTCTTTCAGACCAGTTCTGGATCTAAAAATGTTGAATCGTTATGTAAGAATACCAACATTCAAAATGGTGACTATAAGGACTATTCTGCCTTTTGTTCAGCAAGGGCATTATATGTCTACAATAGACTTACAGGATGCATATCTTCATATTCCGATTCATCCAGATCACTATCAGTTCCTGAGATTCTCTTTTCTAGACAAGCATTACCAATTTGTTGCTCTTCCTTTTGGCCTAGCAACAGCTCCAAGGATCTTTTCAAACGTTCTCGGTGCCCTACTCTCTGTAATCAGAGAGTGGGGTATTGAGGTGTTTCGTTATTTGGACGATATCTTGGTAGTTGCTCAGTGTTTTCATTCTGCAGAATCTCACATGAATCAACTAGTGTTGTTTCTTCAAAGACATGGTTGGAGGATCAATTTACCAAAAAGCTCCTTGATTCCTCAGACAATGGTAACCTTTTTAGGATTCCAAATAGATTCAGTATCCATGACTTTGTCTCTAACAGACAAAAGACGTCTGAAATTGGTTTCAGCTTGTCGGAACCTTCAGTCTCAGTCATTCCCTTCAGTAGCTATGTGCATGGAGGTTTTAGGTCTCATGACTGCAGCATTGGACGCAATCCCCTTTGCTTGTTTTCACATGAGACCTCTTCAGCTTTGTATGCTGAGCCAATGGTGCAGGGATTATACAAAGATATCACAATTAATATCCTTAAATCACAATGTTCGACTTTCTCTGACTTGGTGGTTAGATCACCATCGTTTAGTTCAGGGGGCCTCTTTTGTTCGTCCAACCTGGACTGTGATTACAACAGATGCAAGTCTTTCAGGTTGGGGAGCTGTCTGGGGATCTCTGACAGCGCAGGGGGTTTGGAAATCTCAAGAGGCGAGATTACCAATCAATATTTTGGAACTCCGTGTGATTCTCAGAGCTCTTCAGTTTTGGCCTCTTCTGAAGAGAGAACCGTTTATTTGTTTTCGGACAGACAATGTCACAACCGTGGCGTATGTCATTCAAGGTGGGACTCACACTCCTCAGGCTATGAAAGAAGTATCTCGGATACTTGCATGGGCTGAATCCAGCTCCTGTCTAATCTCTGCGGTCCATATCCCAGGTATAGACAATTGGGAAGCGGATTATCTCTGTCGCCAGACTTTACATCCGGGAGAATGGTCTCTTCACCCAGATGTGTTTCTTCAGATTGTTCAGATGTGGGGGCTTCCAGAAATAGATCTGATGGCTTTTTATCTAAACAGGAAACTTCCCAGGTATCTGTCCAGGTCCAGGGATCCTTAGGCGGAAGTAGTGGATGTGTTGTCACTTCCTTGGAATTATCAACCTGCTTATATCTTTCCGCCTCTAGTTCTTCTTCCAAGAGTGATTTCCAAAATCATAATGGAGCGTTCATTTGTACTGCTGGTGGCTCCAGCATGGCCACACAGGTTTTGGTATGCAGATCTTGTTCGGATGTCCAGTTGCCAACCTTGACCACTTCCGTTAAGGCCAGACCTTCTATCTCAAGGTCCATTTTTCCATCAGGATCTCAAATCATTAAATTTGAAGGTATGGAGATTGAACGCCTAGTGCTTAGTCATAGAGGTTTCTCTGACTCAGTGATTAATACTATGTTGCAGGCTCGCAAATCTGTGTCTAGAAATATTTATTACCGAGTTTGAAAGACTTACATTTCATGGTGTTCTTCTCATAAATTCTCTTGGCATTCTTTTAGAATTCCTAGAATTTTACAGTTTCTTCAGGATGGTTTGGATAAGGGTTTGTCTGCAAGTTCCTTGAAATGACAAATCTCTGCTCTTTCTGTTCTGTTTCACAGAAAAATTGCTAATCTTCCTTATATTCATTGTTTTGTACAGGCTTTGGTTCGTATCAAGCCTGTCATTAAGCCAATTTCTCCTCCGTTTTGAGGGTTTTACAGGCTCCTCCGTTTGAGCCTATGCAGTCTCTGGACATTAAATTACTTTCTTGGAAAGTATTGTTCCTTTTTGCCATCTCTTCTGCTAGAAGAGTTTCTGAATTATCTGCTCTTTCTTGTGAGTATCCTTTTATGATTTTTCATCAGGATAAGGCGGTTTTGCAGACTTCATTTAAATTTTTACCTAAAGTTGTGAATTCCAACAACATTAGTAGAGAAATTGTTGTCCCTTCGTTGTGTCCTAATCCTAAGAATTCTTTGGAAAGATCTTTACATTCTTTGGATGTGGTAAGAGCTTTGAAATATTATGTTGAAGCTACTAAAGATTTCAGAAAGACTTCTAGTCTATTTGTTATCTGTTCTGGTTCTAGGAAAGGTCAGAAGGCTTCTGCCATTTCTTTGGCGTCTTGGTTAAAGCTTCTGCTTATTTGGAGTCGGGTAAATCCCCGCCTCAGAGGATTAAGGCTCATTCTACTAGGTCAGTTTCTACTTCCTGGGCTTTTAAGAATGAAGCTTCTGTTGATCAGGTTTGCAAAGCAGCAACTTGGTCTTCTTTGCATACTTTTACTAAATTCTACCATTTTGATGTTTTCTCTTCTTCAGAAGCATTTTTTGGTAGAAAAGTACTTCAGGCAGGTGTTTCAGTTTGATTCTTCTGCTTATAATTTCATTTTTTTTCATTATAAAGATTAAAACTTTTGATTTGGGTTGTGGATTCTTTTTTCAGCGGAATTGGCTCTCTTTATTTTTATCCCTCCCTCTCTAGTGACTCTTGCGTGGAGTTCCACATCTTGGGTATTTGCTATCCCATACGTCACTAGCTCATGGACTCTTGCCAATTACATGAAAGAAATCATAATTTATGTAAGAATTTACCTGATGAATTCATTTCTTTCATATTGGCAAGAGTCCATGAGGCCCACCCTTTTTGTGGTGGTTATGATTTTTTTGTATAAAGCACAATTATTCCAATTCCTTGTTGATGCTTTTGCTCCTTTCTTATCACCCCACTTCTTGGCTATTCATTAAACTGAATTGTGGGTGTGGTGGGGGGGTGTATTTATAGGCATTTTGAGGTTTGGGAAACTTTGACCCGCCTGGTAGGTAGGAATGTATATCCCATACGTCACTAGCTCATGGACTCTTGCTAATATGAAAGAAATGAATTTATCTGGTAAATTCTTACATAAATTATGTTTTTCTTCATATTTCCCATACGGGAATCGAACTCATATTCATAGCATACATTAAAATAATTAACCACTCTCCCAAACCGGTGCGATGCTATCCTTTTGGTTTATTTATCGTTTTACAATGTACCTAAATAAATACAAATATATATAAAAACTAATAACACTGGGATATCATTCTAGTGAGAGTGAGTGTTTACCCATAATTGATAGCAATATTTGATTTGACATATATTATAACATATCATTTAAAAAACAAGGAAGAAAAGAACTTAATATCTATAAATCCATCTTAATAAAATATTCCTACTGGGAATCGAACCTATACTTGCAATATATAAATTCCCAAGGTCAGAGTGCTAACTAACCTGTTCAAATCACCCAAAATGATTTCAGTAGCTCTCATCCTATTGGCTGATTTGAATTTGAAGATTTAAATCAGCCAATAGGAATGCAAGGTACGCCATTTTGAAACGGCTACCTTGCATTCAACTTCAGTGTATGGGCGGTGACCTATGAAGAGGACACTCCCGCTCAGGATGTCTTCCAGGATGGCTTTGCTCTGTACCGCCGGGATGAAGATAAAAGACGCCCCCACGATGGATGAAGGTGTCTCCGCCTGGATGAAAACTTCTCGCCGCCTGGATGGAGATGGATGTCCGGACTTCAGGAACCGTGAGTAGATTTTATGGGGTTAGTGTAAAGTTTTTTGGGGGGTTTTTTGGATGTTTTTTTTTTTAAATAAGGGTTTTTTGGGCACTTGTAAAAGAGCTGATTGCCCTTTTAAGGGCAGTAAAAGAGCTGAATGCCCTTTTAAGGGCAATGCCCATACAAATGCCCCTTACATTTCCGTAGATATTAAGTTATTATCTTGGAAAGTTTTGTTTTTGGTTGCAATTTCTTCTGCTAGAAGAGTTTCTGAGTTATCTGCTCTGCAGTGTTCTCCGCCCTATCTGGTGTTCCATGCAGATAAGGTGGTTTTGCGTACTAAGCCTGGTTTTCTTCCAAAAGTTGTTTCCAACAAGAATATTAACCAGGAGATAGTTGTACCTTCTTTGTGTCCGAATCCAGTTTCAAAGAAGGAACGTTTGTTACACAATTTGGACGTAGTCCGTGCTCTAAAATTCTATTTAGAGGCCACTAAAGATTTCAGACAAACATCGTCTTTGTTTGTTGTTTATTCTGGTAAAAGGAGAGGTCAAAAAGCAACTTCTACCTCTCTTTCTTTTTGGCTTAAAAGCATTATCCGATTGGCTTATGAGACTGCCGGACGGCAGCCTCCTGAAAGAATCACAGCTCATTCCACTAGGGCTGTGGCTTCCACATGGGCCTTCAAGAACGAGGCTTCTGTTGACCAGATATGTAAGGCAGCGAATCACAAAAAAAGAGAGGGCACACTTTTGCCAAATTTTACAAATTTGATACTTTTGCTTCTTCAGAGGCTATTTTTGGGAGAAAGGTTTTGCAAGCCGTGGTGCCTTCCATTTAGGTGACCTGATTTGCTCCCTCCCTTCATCCGTGTCCTAAAGCTTTGGTATTGGTTCCCACAAGTAAGGATGACGCCGTGGACCGGACACACCTATGTTGGAGAAAACAGAATTTATGCTTACCTGATAAATTACTTTCTCCAACGGTGGTGTCCGGTCCACGGCCCGCCCTGGTTTTTTTAATCAGGTCTGATGAATTATTTTCTCTAACTACAGTCACCACGGTATCATGTGATTTCTCCTATGCATATTTCCTCCTGTACGTCGGTCGAATGACTGGGGTAGGCGGAGCCTAGGAGGGATCATATGACCAGCTTTGCTGGGCTCTTTGCCATTTCCTGTTGGGGAAGAGAATATCCCACAAGTAAGGATGACGCCGTGGACCGGACACACCGTTGGAGAAAGTAATTTATCAGGTAAGCATAAATTCTGTTTTTTTTATTATTTTTTGTAATCTTAGTGTTTTTTTATTTTTCGTGATTTATTGTTTATTATTTTTTGTAATTTTAGATTTTTTTATAGTTATATTGTAATTTTAAATTAAAGTTATGGGGGGTGTTAGGTTTAGGGTTAATAGTTTAATTTAGTGTTTTGCAATGTGGATGGGCTGGCTGTTTAGGGGTTAATAGGTTTATTTAGTGGCGGCAATGCGGGGGTCCGGAAGGTTTAGGGGTTAATCATTTTATTTAGTGGTGGCGATGTCGGAACGGCGGTTTAGGGGTTAATCATTTTATTAAGTAACAAAGATCTGTGAAAAGGAATCACAAAAAAGAGAGGGCGCCTCCTAGTGCAACATTGCGAGAGTAATGGCACGGATAAACAAATGTGATGATGTTATACTCACAATGGGAGCAGCACCCATGCTGGGTGCTGATTGAGACAGGCTGGGGAATCACAGTGACCCAACTACATTGATCTTACAGCAGGATAATGTGCTCCAATGTATCCAAACAAACGAACAGGCTCAGGCTTCCATAAAAAGTAGCAATTTATTGGTATAATTGTTAAAAGTTCAGGGGATTTTACCCCAATAGGTAAAAACAAATGTTTAAAAACAGTTGCAACCCGTTTCTCAGCCAAACTGTCTGTTTCCTCAGGCATCTCCCATTGTGAGTATAACATCATCACATTTGTTTATCCGTGCCATTACTCTCGCAATGTTGCACTAGGAGGCGCCCTCTCTTTTTTTGTGATTCCTTTTCACAGATCTTTGTTTCTTCGTTTGATACAAGAGGAGCTGCCCACTAATTTGGGTTATCATACCATCAACTACACTTGGATACCATAAACGGAATTATACGACTATACAGAAGATTCTAGGACATTTGTGAACATTGGCCTAAGTCCTACATCTTAGGACAAGGACTCAGCTAAGTTATCACCAATAACTGGCTTGTGATTGTGGATATGAGTTACATGTCATTGTTATAAAATATAGCTGATTAACATTTTTTTAATAGCGCCCCCTACAGTTGGATACCTAGGTATCATCAACAGGTTCTTGCATTTTATTAAGTGGAGGCGATGTTGTTGAGCTGCGGATTAGGGGTTAATCCAGTTTATTTAGTGGTTTAGGGGTTAACAACTTTTATTAGTGTCGGGGAGCGGCGTATTAGGGGTTAATAGCTTTTATTAGTGTCAGCGATGTCGGGGGCAGCAGATTAGGGGTGTTTAGACTAGGGATTTATGTTAGGGTGTTAGGTTTAAACGTAACTTTTTTCCCCATAGACATCAATGGGGTTGCGTTACGGAGATTTTTCATTCCGCACTTCAGGTGTTAGTTTTTTTTTAACACTCTCCCCATTGATGTATATGGGGGAAAGCGTGCACGAGCACATCAAATAAGCCCTTGGCTTTTGTGCGGTATGGAGCTTAACACCACCATATTGCTCAGCACAAAGAGGTTTTCAGTAACTTGTAATGTCAGCGCTATGGAGAGTGGAATCGCAACTTTTTTGGTGTTAGTTACGCACCCTTTTTAGCACAAAACTCGTAATCTAGGAGATAATGAGAAAAATAGAATATTTTGGTAGCTTTTCGGGTTTTAAAATAAATGTAGAGAAATATGAACTCTTATGGTTGCATAAAACAAAAACAGTTTCACCTTTGCACTCAATGTTTAAGATAGTTACTCGCTCATTTCGCTACCTGGGGGTTCAAATTGCAGCAAATCCATTTCTGTGGTATGCACTTAATATAACTCCAATAGTTGTGAAAACAGAGGAAACGCTGAAAAAATGGTTGCACTTTCCACTATCTTTAATGGGTAGAGTAGGCATAATTAAGATGGTATTATTCCCCCAGCTGCTATTTATGTTGCAAGCACTTCCCCTGATAATGACCCAAAAAGATGTTAACAGAGTGCACACAGCCTACTGTGGATTTTTATTGGCAGAATAAAAATTGGAAAATAGGATTGTACAAGTTGTTTAACCCCATGACCCAAGGAGGGCTTAAACTGCCAAATACTGTATAAGATGGTATAACTGGGCGGCACAGTCAAAGATAGTAATAGACTGGATGACCAGGTGAGGAAACGTTACTCTTCCAGAACTCGAGGAAGGATTAACATCCCCTATTGCACTAAGATTTCTCCCATTCCTTAATATGGCACAACTCCCAGATGGTGTAAGGAATAACCTAATTTTTAAAGGATCCATTATAGCATGGAGAAAAATGTCAAAAATGTGGGGAGACAGAGGCTCAGGCACAAAACTCATACCTCCTTGGGGAAACTTAGACTTTATACTGGGTTTAACAGGAGCAGTGGGAATCGCAGGGTCTAGTTGTAGTAGGGCAACTTTTAGATAAGGTAAATAAATGTGTCCTGACTTTTGAACAGATAAAAGAAAAGTTCCATATCACAAAACCAATACTTTGCATACTTCCTAATTAGACACTACATTAACAAATCAGACTAGACACAACTATTTGTGATACTTCCCACTGGGATACTCTCCATACACTAGGAAAGCAGGGATATAGATTGATATCTTTACAATATAATCTGCTAGTGAATGCCAAATCAGACATTGCTATAGATAAAATAATTCAACAATGGAAGGAGGGTGATCAGATTAGATTAGATTTGGCCAAGGAGGACATTATTCAAAGTTTTGAAAGAGAAAGATCTGCAACTATCTTGGCAGACCTCAGAGAAACCCAATATAAATTAATGCATAGGGCCTATATCACCCCAAGTCAATGTGCTAAGTGGACATGTTCAGATACGAACCTATGTAGAAAATGAAAGTTTCAGAATCCTTCCTTTATACATATGTTCTGGCGCTGCCCTATGTTAGTGAGGTTCTGGAAACAAATGGAATACTAGATAAAATTGGTAACAAAACAGGATGTTAAAATTGGCTGGGAAGAGGTATTATTATTGATGAAGGGAGAGCAAAACACTGATTAACAACATTTTATTGTTAGCTAGAAAGCTCATTCTGAAACTATGGCTGCATTGTGTAGCCCCAACGTTACAAGTACTTAAGTTAATACTGATGAAACAGTTATGGGTGGAATAAGCAGATGTTAAAGGGACATTAAACACCTGATGAAAATTGCTGAAACTTACTTTTTCTTATTAATAAAAAAAATAAAATAATCACTGCTGTTTATTTTATCTGTTCCTCTTACCCCAAACTTTTGTAAGGGATTGTTTTGAAATACAGTGTTGAGCCAGTGCTTGATTTCCTATGTAAGCTGCCATATTGCAGTGTGCGTTACAGGGGCACAGTAGTCACATAGTCATGATGCAGTCACGTGACACCGCATATTGGTTGTTACATACAGTACTTAGAGGAATAACATTTTCCTGCAGCGTGTGAGCTGCAATGTCTGAAGACACATATTTATTTATCAGTCAGGGTGTAAATAGATTTCATTTTACAGTCTACTTATATAATAGACATCATGCAGCAGGATTTAAATAAAATGCTAAGTACAGTACTTCTGTTTTTAACCCCCCCCCCTCCCACACACACACACATACACAGTTTTATTTTTTCAAACTCCCCTACTGTTATGCTCCGGGAGGGGGAGAGGGAGGAGAAAGCTCTCACGCTGCATATACAAATTTGTGAAGAAAATGTATGCTTTTCATGACCTTTGCTCCTGGTAATTTAAATCACTATGGGCTGACACTTAGCTTAGTGTTCGTTTTTTAGCAAGGATCGTATGCAATATTTATCAGTGTGATCTACTCCTGTCACACCCTCTGATCACACACAAGTTTGACTGTGTTTCAGCAGAGGGTGTGACAGGAGTAGATCACACTGATAAATAATGCATATGATCCTTGCTAAAAAAACGAAAAAAAATTAGTAAATGTATGCAAAGAGGACCAAGTTGCCGCTTTGCAAATCTGATCAACTGAAGCTTCATTCTTAAAGGCCCACAAAGTGGAGACTGATCTAGTAGAATGAGCTGTAATTCTCTGAGACGGGGCTTGACCGGACTCCAAATAAGCTTGATGAATCAAAAGCTTTAACCAAGAAGCCAAGGAAATAGCAGAAACCTTCTGACCTTTCCAAGGACCAGAAAATAAGACAAATAGACTGGACATCTTCCTGAAATCTTTAGTAGCTTCCACATAATATTTCAAAGCTCTTACTACATCCAAAGAATGTAAGGATCTTTCCAAAGGATTCTTAGGATTAGGACACAAGGAAGGGACAACAATTTCTCTACTAATGTTGTAAGAATTCACAACCTTAGGTAAAAATTGAAAAGAAGTCCGCAAAACTGCCTTATCCTGATGAAAAATCAGAAAAGGAGACTCACAAGAAAGAGCAGATAGCTCAGAAACTCTTCTACCAGAAGAGATAGCCAAAAGGAACAACACTTTCCATGAAAGTAGTTTAATGTCCAAAGAATGCATAGGCTCAAATGGAGGAGCTTGTAAAGCCTTCAAAACCAAATTAAGACAAGGAGGAGAAATTGATTTAATGACAGGCTTAATACGAACTAAAGCCTGTACAAAACAGTGAATATCAGGAAGTATAGCAATCTTTCTGTGAAATAAAACAGAAAGAGCAGAGATTTGTCCCTTCAAGGAACTTGCAGACAAACCCATATCCAAACCATCCTGAAGAAACTGTAAAATTCTAGGAATTCTAAAAGAATGCCAAGATAATTTATGAGAAGAACACCATGAAATGTAAGTCTTCCAAACTCTATAATAAATCTTTCTAGAGACAGATTTACAAGCTTGTAACATAGTATTAATCACTGAGTCAGAGAAACCTCTATGACTTAGTACTAAGCGTTCAATTTCCATACCTTCAAATTTAATGATTTGAGATGCTGATGGAAAAAACCTGTGTGGCCATGCTGGAGCCACCAACAACACAAACGATTGTTCCATGATGATTTTGGAGATCACTCTTGGAAGGAGAACTAGAGGCGGGAAAATGTAAGCAGGATGATGACACCAAGGAAGTGTCAGTGCATCCACTGCTTCCGTCTGAACATCCCTGGATCTAGACAGGTATCTGGGAAGTTTCTTGTTTAGATGAGAGGCCATGAGATCTATCTCTGGAAGACCCCACATCTGAACAATCTGAAAACACACATCAGGATGGAGAGACCACTCCCCTGGATGTAAAGTCTGACGGCTGAGATAATCCGCCTCCCAAATGTCTACACCTGGGATATGCACCGCAGAGATAAGACAGGAGTTGGATTCCGCCCAAGCAAGTATCCGAGATACTTCTTTCATAGCTTGGGGACTGTGAGTCCCACCCCTGATGATTGACATATGCCACTGTTGTGATATTGTCTGTCTGAAAACAAATGAACGGTTCTCTCTTTAACAGAGGCCAAAACTGAAGAGCTCTGAGAATTGCACGGAGTTCTAAAATATTTATTGGTAATCTTGCCTCTTGAGATTTCCAAACCCCTTGTGCTGTCAGAGATCCACAAACAGCTCCCCAACCTGAAAGACTCACATCTGTTGTGATCACAGTCCAGGTTGGCTGAACAAAAGAAGCCCCTTGAACTAAACGATGGTGATCTATCCACCATGTACATTGGGATTTAAGGATATTAATTGTGATATATTTGTATAATCCCTGCACCATTGGTTCAGCATACAAAGCTGAAGAGGTCTCATGTGAAAACGAGCAAAGGGGGTCGCGTCCGATGCTGCAGTCATGAGACCTAAAACTTCCATGCACATAGCCACTGAAGGGAATGACTGAGACTGAACGTTTTAAACGTCTCTCGTCTGTTAGTCATGGACACTGAATCTATCTGGAAGCCTAAAAAGGTGACCCTTGTCTGAGGAATCAAGAAACTTTTTGGTAAATTGATCCTCCAACCATGTTTACGAAAGAAGCTACACTAGTTGATTTGTGTGAAATTCTGCAGAACGTAAAGACTGAGCTAGTACCAAGATATCATCCAAATTAGGAAACACAGCAATACACTATTCTCTGATTACAGAGTAGGGCACCAAGAACCTTTGAAAAGATTCTTGGAGCTGTTGCTAGGCCAAATGGAAGAGCAACAAATTGGTAATACTTGTCTAGAAAAGAGAATCTCAGGAACTGATAATGTTCTGGATGAATCGGAATATCTGCAAGTCTATTGTGGACATATAATGTCCTCGCTGAACATAAGGCAGAATAGTCCTTATAGTCACCATCTTGAAAGTTGGTAATCTTACATAACGGTTCAAAATTTTCAGATCCAGAAATGGTCTGAATAAATTTTCCTTCTTTGGGACAATGTATAGATTTGAATAAACCCCAAACCTTGTTCCTGAAAAGGAACTGGCATGATTACCCCTGAAGACTCCAGGTCTGCAACACACTTTAGGAAAGCCTGAGCTTTTACTGGAATTGCTGGGATACGTGAGAGAAAAAATCTTCTCACAGGAGGTCTTACTCTGAATCCTATTCGATACCCTTGAGAGACAATGCTCTGAATCCATTGATTTTGGACAGAATTTATCCAAATATCCTTGAAAAACTTTAATCTGCCCCCTACCAGCTGAGCTGGAATGAGGGCCGCACCTTCATGCGGACTTAGGAGCTGACTTTGGTTTCTTAAATGGCTTGGATTTATTCCAATTTGAGGAAGGCTTCCAATTGAAAACAGATTCCTTGGGGGAAGGATTGAGTTTTTGTTCCTTATTTTGACAAAAGGAACAAAAATGGTTAGAAGCCTTAGATTTACCCTTAGGTTTTTTTATCCTGAGGCAGAAAATCTCCCTTTCCCCCAGTAACAGTTGAAATAATAGAATCCAACTGAGAACCAAATAAATTATTACCTTGGAAAGAAAGAGATAGTAATCTAGATTTAGATGTCATATCAGCATTCCAAGATTTAAGCCACAAAGCTCTTCTAGCTAATATAGATAAAGATATGGGTCTAACATCAATTTTGATAATATCAAAAATGGAATCACAAATAAAATGATTAGCATATTGCAGTAAGCGAATAATGCTATATATGTCAGAATCCAATTCTTGTTGCGCTAAATTCTCCAACCAGAAAGTTGATGCAGCCGCAACATCAGCCAAAGAAATTGCAGGTCTAAGAAGATGACCTGAATATAAATAGGCTTTCCTTAGATAAGATTCAAGCTTCCTATCTAAAGGATCCATAAAGGAAGTACTATCTTCCATAGGAATAGTGGTACATTTAGCAAGAGTAGAAATAGCCCCATCAACTTTGGGGATTTTTTCCCAAAACTCTATAGAATTTGCTGGTAAAGGATACAATTTTTTAAACCTTGAAGAAGGAATAAAAGAAGTACCTGGCTTATTCCATTCCTTAGAAATCATATCAGAAATAGCCTCAGGAATGTATTACAAGATACACATCAATACTCATCAATACTTCCCCCTTGTTTGCGTGAAACATCCCATGTGACACGCAAACACAACATAACAAGAAACTAAAAGACAAATCATGCACTCCACTCATGCAGAGACAATTCTCAATAGCAAGCAAAATCAAAGACACCTCACTATTCAATATGCTATCCATACAGCACGCTTCTACACGCAGTCACAAAAAAGAAAAACATAACCCTGGCTCTGCAACATCTACTATGCACAAGACTTTGAGACCATACTAATAATGCAATCACTGCAGATGCTCAAGAAACTTCAGTTGCAAATTTTACAAATAAAATGTCACTTATTTTGGGAAAGATCAGATAACCATGGTACAGCCACCATTCTCCTGCCGCATGCACAATGCAAATCCACTGTTAAAGGGACAGTCTAGTATAAATGAAACTTTCATTATTCAGATAGGACTTTTAATTTTAACCAACTTTCCAGTGTACTTTTATCATCAAAATCACTTTTTCCTCTTGGTATTCTTAGTGTAAACTAAATATAGGTAGGCTCATATGCTAGTTTCTAAGCCTTTGAGGGCTGCCTCTTATCACAGGCTTTTTTAAATCTCTTTTGAACACAAAGAGACAAAATACACGTAAGCCATATAGATAAAACTGTGTGCAGGCCCAGGGGGTTATCCAAGATCCAGCAAAACATAATGCTAAATTTAAGACAATAGACAATAAACAGTCACAGTCATGTGACCAGGGGGCTGGAATAAGGCCCCTAGACACAAGGCAACTACAGAGGCAAAAAGTATATTGATATAACTGTGTCGGTTATGCAACACTGGGGAATGGGTAATAAAGGGATTATCTATTTTTAAAACAATTATATGGTAGACTGTCCCCTTCAATAAATCAGGTGTGGCACAAATAATTTGTAAAAAGCTCAAGAATCCAGTCTGACTCATCCAGTCTTGTCACTGTAAAAGAAATCAGTTTTGTTAGATCAAAACTATAATCAGATAAATTAGCAAGTTATGTAAATTCAGTAGAATCAGATAAATTGTGCATCATTTGTTTGCCATCCCCTATTGCTTTAATATAGGGGTGTTTATTGTAGACACTTTTTATAGACCACGGCTTAGCTGTTAAGCAGCAATCAAACTTATTGCAGTTATAGCTGTAGACTGGTTAGTAACCATATAGCTATATATTTGTTAAAGTGTCCCTTAAATCAATTTGTTAAATAATATCCCATTTATTTATTGAACTCAGTGGGGGTTATTTTAATGACAAAGAGTTCTGTAATATCTGTGAGATTCAGTTTGACAGCAGACTGCCACTGAAATAAAATGATCAGTTTTAAGTTAGATTCTGTGACAGAATATAATATAAATACTTGTTTTGTTTTTTTCTTTCAGTTAGCAATTTATTGTTATCATTCTTTATAACATAGAACACCAGTACTGCCGCTTTAAATGTAAAGTACAAATCTTTCTCTCTGCGACAAAGCCAAACACAAGAGAGAACTTTTTTTTTTCTTTTTTTTTTTTTTAAAACCAAAACATGCACAGTGTTATCATTCTTCTCAAGGATAGTAAGGCAAGTTTAAAGTTTCATTTTTCCTAAAAGTAGAAACACTGTTTACTGCTTAAAAATATAAAATTCACACTAAAACCTGATAAATGCTAATTATTTCTACAACACAATTATTGGATCTAACTCTGTGTATAATTTGATATTCACCATTCTGCAGCTCTCCAGCCAAATATAACAATTGCATATAACACAAAAATAAGCTTTCTACTCAAGAATAACAATAAAATTTCCCCTTTAAATTATTTCCAATGATCCATTGGCCTTACTTATGATAAAAATGTATACTGGCATTCATTAAATAGCCTAAGCAAGCATAAGCAGCATAAAAACACACTCACAGTGGGATGCAGGCTAGTTAAAGGGACATTTTACCCAAATGAAAAATAATCTTTAATTGAAACTGCTAACACGATTAAATATACTAGTGTTAGGCTTACAGTAAACCTCATTGTCTATTCTGTAAATATTTCCTTAAAATCTCACATTTTATATCAGAAAAGGTGCTTTGTATCCCTTTAAATATTTTCTTCTCTCTCTTTTTTTTTTTTTTTTTTTTTTTATTCTATCTTTGTTATTTTTTACTCGGCTAGCACACAAACTGCAGGCAATTTATCAGTTCAGTTTGCATTACAAAGGGAATTATCTGCTATCTAAACGGCAGAAAAAAAAATATATACAAGGAAAGGTCTCACAATAAAATATGCTTTGCAAAGTGCTAATACAGTGTTATTGCCATTCATGAACGCCTTTCACCTGAGTGAACTGATACTTTAAATAATAAAATGATAATTTTCCATTGCTCTGTCTAAGCCCTAAGCTTCGGTTTTACAGACAAATATAACACAATAAAATATACTGATTAACTATTGCAATAACTGTGTCTTGACAGCACAAAACTAGCTACTTAATATACACCAATAAACTCACAAGTGCGATTCCTCCCCTATATTTTAAACTATTCAGCTTGTATAACAAGTTATTAAAAATACACTAATATAAAAACAATTTTACAGTGGACTGTCCCTTTAAGGACTAACTATTCATCACGTAAATATCATATATATACCCTAACCATAAGTTAGGCTGCTTGTATGATTTACCACACAAATTCCACCTCTGTACTGTAGTAGCATGACCTGCAGATTGATTTACTTGCAACAGAAACGGACCCAAATACTTTTAGATAAAATTACAATTACAGCCTATACTATATTTCATCTTTTGCACTAACTCCGTGCACAGATCTTACAAATACAACATACTTAACCCATTAATCATACCAGAAACACTCTCATATTTACTAGAGCGTGACAAAAATCACACACACCATCGCACTTTCAAAGCCGTTAGTTACTTCCCCAGAGACAGAACTTTTTTTTCACTTTCTGCGATGAGATTTTTTTTGCGATGACATCTCAGATCACTCTATGTTCTGCCTTGGGGGTTACTTCACTTGCAAAAACAATATATTTATATGCCGCAACAGATGGACAGTTTTTTTAAAACTTGCATACAACTGCACCTATAACACACATACTTAAAACATGCTGTTGACTTTAAAATACAGGTATAAAAAAATAACACTACAAAATACCTCCTTACAACGTCTGATTCCCCAGCAGAGAAACAGAAAGAAACATTTTTACAGCGATACAGACACACAAGCCCATCTCATCTCACATACCAGAATTCACTCCCCCTTTTTTCCTTTCCTCCGGAAAACAAATATTCAAATAACATACCAAAGACACATAAAAATACAATAAGATCAACTTTCCATCAAATTTACAATGTATTTGAATGTGTATGAATTTGTACGGAATGGCCATTTCCTTACAAATTGATAAAACACATTTCAAAAGAGGATAAAAATATCCTCGGTTCCTTTGTTTTTTTATTTTGTTATTCTGTTGATCTAAGCAACTCTTTGACACATAATACCAGACACATAACACATGACACATCAAAATATACAACATTTCCTTTTCATTACTACAAACAAAAGAAAGAAAGATTTTGTACTTAACGGAGCTGCTGTAACAGTTTCTTTTTTTTCTGTTCTCTGATCTGTGTGTGCACTCAGTGGCGGCCCCCCTTCTTTGCCTGCTACATTTTTTAACACAGAGATTTCTCTATTTACCACACAGCAGTGCTCACTGACAGTGTTTTGAAATGTTTCTGTCTTTAGCAGAAACGATTAACCCTTTTGTAGACATTATACATGTAATCTTCTCTGTGCATTATTATCTATCAGCAGATCCCCATTCCTCAACACCATAATAGCAACAATAATAAAATGCATAGACACTTAATATTTTCTAAGCACAGCACAATTTTATAGCAGTAAAAAACAAATAAGCAAAGCAAGCATCAGACATCAAACACCAGTTTCAGGTGGGTAACAAAACTCTATTATAGGAATGGATATGGAAAACTTTAACACACGTGAGTCTCACTCACTTGTAGCAAAGCACTGCCAACTTGCACGGGGAACTTAACTTAAAACCTTCCGTAAAATTGCATGCCAACTCTTATCTCTTGCACGCTTATCACAGACAGGACTACAATACCTGTCGTAAACCAGCACAGGACTATTAACCTGGCTGGAGGGGTTATCACAACTGCCGGCAGGACTTTAACCTCCTCAAAACTGTGCCTCAACCGCAGGAACCCCTTAACCCTTTATCATATATTACCAACACCTATTACAAGACTAAATTTTGGTTCAGATTCACAGAGGGAAAGCTTGGTAAAAACACTCATACTCACCAACTGCGAATCCCACAAACTGACACCAGAATTGTTAGGTGTTATTCCCAGGGACGGGGAGTGTCAGGTCAGGCTGAAGCCTCTGGCCCACTGAACCACCTGAAGCAGATGTAGATTATCTGATAAGGATTCCTTTAGAATAGACTCAGACCACGCAGCAATGATCCAAAGCTATTCATGTTTATTGAACAGTGCAAGCATGTCTTATAGACTTCAGTAACAGCATATGGGGTTAAGGGGATGACACGTTATGGCCGCGTAATTTTACACAGTTATACACAGTTAAACACAGTGTGATTCTGGAAATTCACTAGCTCATAAACAATATCTGATAGTCATAATAAACCATGCATCTGCGAAGACAACAAGGTCGCTGGACCATCTTGTTGATATAATATTCTTCTGGGCTTAAGGCCATGGAACTTCTACAAGGCTAACCGGCTAAGGAAAATACAATAACAAGCATATATTTCTCACTACAGAATGAACCATTATAATAAAGTCTAATCATTACAAAATGGATGCCAATCATTACAAGATGGATGCGAAAAGACAAAATGGCGCCCAAGAACAAGATGGCGCTAGTCAGGTTCACATTAACCCCTAACAGGGTCCCCCTTTAACCTGCTCCAGAGGCAAGAGTTAATGAAATCTATTTGTATGGCATATCTATGTAAGATATCATTGCCAATGTATATTTGATTATGGGGAGTATTTAAAACTAAAAACAGGTGCTTCACTGACTTATTACCTATAGATATAGATAATAAGCACTTAGCTGTGATGTTATAGCTTTCAAACCTGTAATCCAGGTTGTGGACACAGTGGTCTTGGGGAGAAAGATATTTAATCACTTTAGGTTCAGCTATCTGTGCTAACAAGCCTTCGCTTATATAGCTAGCTTCCTGTTTTAAGTTTAATTTAGCATACTTGGTTTTACCAAGGTCATGCATTTGTATAGGGATAAATAGATCCTCTTTAACTCTCTCAATCCCTGTGAAGTATTGAGTGTGGCCTCCCCCCTTAGGGATTTTATGATCCCCCTTGAGGAGTGATATGGTTAATACATCGCCATCTAAGGAAATATTCGCTATCTTTCCAGGCGAAATTTTAAAAGTATTACCATCAGAGCCAAGGAGTCTGATGATCTATTTGTAAAATAGTGATTTCAGGTATAGAGTTATTCCTGAAATGAATCTCCACAACATCTGGATTCTCTTCCACCACGTGACAGCTATGTCGGGTGTGAGATATACCGGATTGCTCATAATTTATTGGCCGTTTTAATTGTGACCAAATTACATTATTTATGCAATCAATTATGGTGCTTAGTCGCTTCAGGAGATCACTACCAATAATTAACCGATCAGTTGGCAGATCCACTATAATGACAAGGTATCTTATGACCCTGTTCCCTAGTTTAAATTTTAGCCAGGCCGTACCGTAGACTTTTAGAGAGCCACCCCCAACTCCTATTAGAGAACCATCAAATTCTTTTATTTTAGGTTTGTGGGGTGTTAGCTCATTTAGCTGTGTGTAGTACCTGTTGGATAAAATAGTTGCTTGAGACCCAGTATCAGTTAATCCCATGATAGGATTGGAGACTGAATCTTGCAGCTCAGCTAATACATAATATCTCCCTGCAGTTTCTACCATTTCACACATAAAATTTGCATTATTGTACATCTGTGGGCTTCGCCACGTGTTACCTGAATCCACCATGTTTTCCCGTGCAGAAGGAATATCATACCTACTGGTCTCCTTTATGACAGGATTGGCTGGATTCTTGTGTACTGCATCTGTGGAAATAAGGTTAAGAGAACACTGCAAAGCGAAAAATTGGTTAATGCTTTCAGGCCGAGGTTGCTCGTCATCACAGCTAAATTGTCAGTTTCCGGTCTGTGGGGAGAGAACATGATTAGTATCATTGATATTTATTATTACATTTTGTATATCTCTCCCCTCCCTTTCAGGTGATACTGCAGTATTTATGACTGTGCCTGTGGTCCACTGCTGACCACTGGCTGTACCCCTAAAAAAATATTGTTCGGTTGCTGAGCCGTAGAAGGTTGACTCATATTAGCGAATTGTTCGCTCAACCTATTTAACTGGGTAAAAAGCATATCTACCTGATTGTACAAGTTACCTCTACCCCTGGGCCTATCTCTTGATGCCCCATAATAATGATTCCTGGACCATAAGGTTCCCTCAGAATCAGGGCCATTATTTCTATTTTGGCGTGGTTGCCCCTGGGGTTCAGCTTGTTCAGTATTAGTATTCATGTTTATTGAACAGTGCAAGCATGTCTTATAGACTTCAGTAACAGCATATGGGGTTAAGGGGATGACACGTTATGGCCGCGTCATTTTACACAGTTATACACAGTTAAACACAGTGTGATTCTGGAAATTCACTAGCTCATAAACAATATCTGATAGTCATAATAAACCATGCATCTGCGAAGACAACAAGGTCGCTGGACCATCTTGTTGATATAATATTCTTCTGGGCTTAAGGCCATGGAACTTCTACAAGGCTAACCGGCTAAGGAAAATACAATAACAAGCATATATTTCTCACTACAGAATGAACCATTATAATAAAGTCTAATCATTACAAAATGGATGCCAATCATTACAAGATGGATGCGAAAAGACAAAATGGCGCCCAAGAACAAGATGGCGCTAGTCAGGTTCACATTAACCCCTAACAGGGTCCCCCTTTAACCTGCTCCAGAGGCAAGAGTTAATGAAATCTATTTGTATGGCATATCTATGTAAGATATCATTGCCAATGTATATTTGATTATGGGGAGTATTTAAAACTAAAAACAGGTGCTTCACTGACTTATTACCTATAGATATAGATAATAAGCACTTAGCTGTGATGTTATAGCTTTCAAACCTGTAATCCAGGTTGTGGACACAGTGGTCTTGGGGGAGAAAGATATTTAATCACTTTAGGTTCAGCTATCTGTGCTAACAAGCCTTCGCTTATATAGCTAGCTTCCTGTTTTAAGTTTAATTTAGCATACTTGGTTTTACCAAGGTCATGCATTTGTATAGGGATAAATAGATCCTCTTTAACTCTCTCAATCCCTGTGAAGTATTGAGTGTGGCCTCCCCCCTTAGGGATTTTATGATCCCCCTTGAGGAGTGATATGGTTAATACATCGCCATCTAAGGAAATATTCGCTATCTTTCCAGGTGAAATTTTAAAAGTATTACCATCAGAGCCAAGGAGTCTGATGATCTATTTGTAAAATAGTGATTTCAGGTATAGAGTTATTCCTGAAATGAATCTCCACAGCATCTGGATTCTCTTCCACCACGTGACAGCTATGTCGGGTGTGAGATATACCGGATTGCTCATAATTTATTGGCCGTTTTACTTGTGACCAAATTACATTATTTATGCAATCAATTATGGTGCTTAGTCGCTTCAGGAGATCACTACCAATAATCAACCGATCAGTTGGCAGATCCACTATAATGACAGGGTGTCTTATGACCCTGTTCCCTAGTTTAAATTTTAGCCAGGCCGTACCGTAGACTTTTAGAGAGCCACCCCCAACTCCTATTAGAGAACCATCAAATTCTTTTATTTTAGGTTTGTGGGGTGTTAGCTCATTTAGCTGTGTGTAGTACCTGTTGGGTAAAATAGTTGCCTGAGACCCAGTATCAATTAATCCCATGATAGGATTGGAGACTGAATCTTGCAGCTCAGCTAATACATAATATCTCCCTGCAGTTTCTACCATTTCACACATAAAATTTGCATTATTGTACATCTGTGGGCTTCGCCACGTGTTACCTGAATCCACCATGTTTTCCCGTGCAGAAGGAATTTCATACCTACTGGTCTCCTTTATGACAGGGTTGGCTGGATTCTTGTGTACTGCATCTGTGGAAATAAGGTTAAGAGAACACTGCAAAGGGAAACATTGGTTAATGCTTTCAGGCCAAGGTTGCTCGTCATCACAGCTAAATTGTCCGTTTCCGGTCTGTGGGGAGAGAACATGATTAGTATCATTGATATTTATTATTACATTTTGTATATCTCTCCCCTCCCTTTCAGGTGATACTGCAGTATTTATGACTGTGCCTGTGGTCCACTGCTGACCACTGGCTGTACCCCTAAAAGAATATTGTTCGGTTGCTGAGCCGTAGAAGGTTGACTCGTATTAGCGAATTGTTCCCTCAACCTATTTTACTGGGTAAAAAGCATATCTACCGGATTGTACAAGTTACCTCTACCCCTGGGCCTATCTCTTGATGCCCCATAATAATGATTCCTGGACCATAGGGTTCCCTCAGAATCAGGGCCGTTATTTCTATTTTGGCGTGGTTGCCCCTGGGGTTCAGCTTGTTCAGTATTAGTACTTTGGGGAGCATTATATACTTGGGGTGTCTGGTTACCCTGAGAATATCTTCGCCATCTATTTTATCTACCCTTGTGTGGGTACAAATTATTTGGTGAGTATTCTCTTTGTGAGTAATTATTTACCTGATTATGTCCCCCACTTTGGTTATAGTCTCTCTGCGCCTCAGCCCGTGTAGGGGAAGGGGCAGAGTTAAACTTCTGTGGAGATGGCCTGTTTTGACTGGCCACTTCCGCGTAGGTTTTCTTTTTAGACTCCAAATTGAGGGGGCTAGGTGACACCCTAGTTTCTGCCACAATTTTGGGTTTTGATTCCTTTTTAACCCTCTGCTCACTGGACTGCTGAATAGCGTATAACTTTGTACTCTCTTTAATTAGCCATTCCAATGAGCAGTCCTCATCAAAATCTCTAGCTAAATTAATTTTGATGGGTGTAGGCAATGCTTCAAAAATAAATTTACAAATTCTGAGCAATCAAATCTGGGATTATCTTCAGCCATACTGTACGCATTTTTCAATTCAGAAAGGAACTCGATGGGACTTTGATTCGCACTACATTTTAACCGCTATTTTCGCGGCAGTTTTAGTGCGATGTTGCCCAAATTCTTTTCTGCATTGTCATTTTATTTCACACCAGGAATGAATATTCATATCCTTTAGTGAAGTAAAGAATTTGTGATGTTTAATGTCAAATACCCAGAGCAGAAATTCAATTTTTAATTTCTCACTTGTAACATTCATTATAGCTAATGCATTTTCAAAAGCCTCTAAGTGATCAATTACAGATTTTGTTCCCTTATTGGAGAACATAGGTACTGCACCCTGTATGAAAGTAACTATTTTATGGGAATCATATACCTTATTAGACTTATTTTGGGATTCTCTATTAGAGTTTCCCTCACCCGCACCAGCTGAGTTACAGCAGTTCTCTGGATTTACATCATGAGGTGATTGTCTATTTGGGAAATCTATTTCTGACCCATTAGGGGTCATTTGTCTATACTCTTCCATATATTTTTGTACCTCGTCTCTGACGCGTTCTCTAACGGCTAGATTTAGAGTTGGGCGGTAGCCGTCAAAACCAGCGTTAGAGGCTCCTAACGCTGGTTTTGGGCTACCGCCGGTATTTGGAGTCAGTCAGGAAAGGGTCTAACGCTCACTTTCCAGCCGCGACTTTTCCATACCGCAGATCCCCCTACGCCATTTGCGTATCCTATCTTTTCAATGGGATCTTTCTAACGCCGGTATTTAGAGTCTTGGCTGAAGTGAGCGTTAGAAATCTAACGACAAAACTCCAGCCGCAGAAAAAAGTCAGTAGTTAAGAGCTTTCTGGGCTAACGCCGGTTCATAAAGCTTTTAACTACTGTGCTCTAAAGTACACTAACACCCATAAACTACCTATGTACCCCTAAACCGAGGTCCCCCCACATCGCTGCCACTCGATTAAATTTTTTTAACCCCTAATCTGCCGACCGCCACCTACGTTAAACTTATGTACCTCTACTGATTCTCGTTTCAGTACTGGTTTTGCTATCTACTATATGTAGATGAGTGTCCTGGGGTAAGTAAATCTTATTTTTTTGTGACACTCTAAGCTATGGTTGGGCACTTTATATGTAAAGTTCTAAATCTATGTCTATAAACTTATATTTGCCTTGATGCAGGATAATCAGTATTCCTTTAAAATTCAGACTGTCGGGGCGGAGCCGACCATGCCTTGAAATGGCCGCACTATTCTGATGCTCCGTGCTTAGTATGGCACCCAGGGGCTAAAACGCTTTCCTAAAGCCTGAATTTGAGACATGCTGCAGTGGAAGGGACAGGGCACAGAACGGTGAACAGCAGAAGGGCAAAGCCGACATGTAAAACCACTTAAATCAACCTGAACAGCCTGAAAACACGCGCCCCTGTTGCGCTACCTGGGAAACCCCAAACAGCCTCCTCTCACTTACAGCGCTCATCGATGCGGCAGAGGCCCAGAGCTGACAACGGATGCTGAGCATACTACAGAGGGATAGCCCGGTGAGTGACCACAACCACACTCCCCAAACAGGCCCACAAACAGTTCCGGAAAGCACACAGCATAGCGCCCCTGCTACTAGGGCCTAGAAACCCTGTTAGCCTTAATCCCTTGAAATGGCACAACATGGCCTAATAAAACTTGATTATGGACTGCCTTAAACTAATTAAACGCCAATAACGGTTGATGGGAGAAGAACTACACTAATCAACAGACTCAATAATGGACATTGCAAATTAATAACTTAATAAAAAGCTGCACAGACGTTATCCAGCCTTCTGGGGCCTAACCTAACTCACTGAGCAACTCCCCTGATCTGGAGTTTTATTCATCTACTTATTTTAGGCAAAGAAGCTACGTTTTTGCAAGAAGTGGATAGTGAGATTATCACAATACACAGGCCTTAATGACTCACCTCATTCTTTATAACTCAGAAAAGCCTAGGCCTGTAACTAAAATACATAGGAGGTGCCATTTTTCTTCTCTCTTCTCTAAAAGACTTCCTGTTGCACACCGCAAATAACCCTTCAGAAAACATAAAGCTTCCATTATATAACTAGCAATAAGGACCTCCGGCAAAAGAAGTGCTGATCTTGCAGCACAATAAAAGAACTTAACCCTGCAATTTGAAAACAAACAGCACTCAGTGAGCGTTTTAAGCATAATTAAGCAGCAACAAAGTTTTCTTTATTCTCTTTCTCCTTCTGCTAAGTACATCAAAAATCAACAAACACAACGCAGAAAATGACAACAAAGAGACTAAACAGATCTGAGAAGACCACTAAAACATCTAATACACCCAGTACCAAGATGAGCACATTTTTCCAAAAATTACAAACATCCCCTACTACAGAGGGAGAGGATTCACAACAATCACAAGATGAACTCTTAAATGCAGCATCCCAGGGTGAGGACTCCCCTGTTACAAGAGCTGACCTGAAAGAACTTCCCACCAGAGCTGATCTTACTAATTTCTTTCAACAAGTTAATCAGGTACTGAAAGATGGTCTCTCAGGGATTAAAAAAGAAGTAGCGGAGCTGGGTGGTAGAGTAGCCTATCTGGAAGAACAAGATGAAGAAACCACCTCTACTCTAGATCTGCTTACGAGAAAAATTGACACACAGGAATCTCAGATTGAATTCCTCACCTCTAAGCTAGAGGACTTGGACAACAGAGGGAGAAGACAGAACATACGTATAAGAGGAATATCAGAGAAAGTATCCTCAGATTTACTACAAAACTTCTTACAAAAAATCTTCAAACACCTAATGGGAGACTCCACCATGGAAGATATACCTTTAGATAGAGCTCATAGAGCTTTGAGACCGCCCCCAAGAGACGGCGAACCTCCCAGAGATGTAATCATCCGCTTCCACAAATTCACAGATAAAGAGAAAATTATGACTTCTACGAGGAAACAACAATCCTTTCAAATAGAAGGCAACAAACTTCAATTCTTTGCAGATCTGAGCCCAATCACTCTCCAGAACAGGAAAGAAGCGAGGTACCTCACAATCCACTTAAAAGAGCAAGGTCTGACCTACAGATGGGGATTTCCTTTCAGCATCAGAGTCATGAAAGACAACAGAATATACACATATAGGACCCCAGATGATTTGGAACAGTTCTGTAAATCGTTGGACATCCCTCCTCCTTCGCTCCCCGCATTAGAACCCCCCCCAAAACTCTACTCAAAGAAAAGATTCCACACAACCACAACCTCAAAGGCATCACTGGCAGAAAATTTCCAAGAAGAGACCAAGAGAAACATTAACAGCACAGACTGCATCAAATGATGAGCCAGATATTGACCTATAGCAGAGAATATGGGTTTAAGGAACTTTGAAGCCATTAATGACGTAATCCAGTATAATTGAGATATAACTGTATATGTCATGTCAGATCCTAGAATGATCCCTATGCTTACTGTTTATAGCTAATAATGTTTTTCTTTACAGCTAATGAGATATAAGTGTATAGGACATGCTAGATTTCTAGGTGATCCCTCTGTTTAATGTTCATAATTAACAATGTAGATTTATAATTTATAATTAATGTTTTATAGTATTCCACTGCAGGACATTTGCTAATATCCCAAAATTAGGAAGCACCCCTAGGGTTGCCATCCAACCTAATTGGTTGAGTTATTTCCCCAACGACTCCCTCCTTCAGGACAGAGTCCAGTTATGGGATTATAAATCCCTGGTTTTATATTGTTGTTTGGTTATTTGTTTTTTTCGTGTTAATGTTAACCAAGTCTCTAATGCCTTTTTCTATTTTCCAATGCTCGGGGGCCAACTGCACAGCGACTGACATGCTCACAAAATTGACGGCAGACATCCCTCTCTGGTATGAAGACGAACTCCACAGGGTAAGCAAGAGACACACATGCAAGGACCACCCCACTGAGAACTGGGATAAAAATCAGCGCACGCACAATTTTATAGTGTAATGGGGACTACACATAGGGACATCTCCTTACTATCACAAAATTGTAAAGGTCTTAACTCCCCCACTAAACGATCTATAGCTCTTAATTGGTTCAAGAGAGAGGGAGCAAACATAGTATTTGTCCAAGAGACACACTTCCTCAAAGACAAAGAACCCACCTTTAAATCCAAAGAGTTCCCATCCCTCTTCCTTCACTCACACGAGAAAAAGACGAATGGAGTGGGAATATTATTTAACAGAAATACTCCCTTTCAACTAACAGACAAATACACAGACAAGGAGGGCAGGTACATCATCCTAGTTGGAACCTTGTTCAATAATTGGGTTACCCTGGCCAACATTTACTCTCCTAATACGGGGCAGGCACAATTCATTAAAAGAGTTGGAAATAAAATACTAGAAGTACAGAAGGGGATATTAATATTGGGAGGAGATCTTAATATTGCATTACTACCTGCAGTTGATTGTTCTCAAGGTTCTAGCTCCACCACTAAAAGTACTAGACACTCCATTAATAACACTTTAAAACAACTTACACTGATTGACATATGGCGCTTCCTACATCCGACCACACGCAACTACTCATTCTATTCCAACCCGGCAAAATCATACTCTAGAATTGATTACTGGTTTATAGAACATAAAAGTATATCATTGATTAGGGATGCAAATATACAGACAATAGCCTGGTCCGATCATGCATCTATCTCTATGAGCCTGGAATGGCCATCAGCCCCAGTGCTACCCTACCTATGGAGACTAGATGAAACGCGTCTCATAGATCCCATCACCCATACACAAGTACTAAGTGACATCACTGAATATTTCAGGACAAATTTAAACACTTCTAGTGGGATACCCTCGGTGTGGTTAGCTCATAAAGCTTACATGAGAGGACAGTTTATGAGAGACAAAATCAATCATAGACGCAAGGCAAACGCATATTATACACAACTGCTACAAAACCTCCAAACAACGGAAATAGCCCACAAAAATAACCCATCAGAGAGGAAATCTCTTATAGACCTAAACAAAGCGAGAGACCTCTTAAAGGAATACTTAAATAAAGAAGCATGTAGAAAAGCATTATACCTACAAAAACTATACTATCAGGGAGGGAATAAGGCAGGTACACTACTGGCCAGGGCCCTACGACGCAAATCCCTCCACAACCACATCTTTAATATAACAGATAACAGAGGAGCAGAAATCGTAGAATCTACATTAATAGCACAATCTTTTAAAGATTATTACAAAGACTTATACAACCTCCCTAAGCCCATCATGACACCACAGAATAATACATTAGATCAATACCTCCAGGAATCCGACCTGACTCAGATACAACCAGATGATAGAGAAGTCTTAGAAAGCCAAATCACCCTAAAAGAAATTTTAGAAGCGATAGATAGCCTACCATCCAATAAAAGCCCAGGACCGGATGGGTTTTCTAATAAATACTATAAACAATTTAGAGATCAATTGGCACCACATTTACTAGCCCTTTTTAAACAAATTGACGAATCTGGACAGCTCCCTAAAGAATGTTTTGAAGCCCACATTACCGTCATACCTAAACCAGGCAAATCCCCTAAACTTACGAGTAATTATAGACCCATATCACTATTAAATACGGACCTTAAAATTTATACAAAAATTCTAGCCAATCGTTTAAATAAAATCTTGCCTCAAATAATTCACACAGACCAGTCTGGTTTTGTCCCGGGAAGGGAGGCGAGGGACAACACTATTAGGGTACTCCAACTAATAGAATACGCTAAAACAACCAATACTGAAATGATTATAATTTCAACTGACGCGGAAAAGGCGTTTGATCGCCTAAACTGGAACTTTCTATTCGCCACACTGGGTAAGATAGGGGTGGGAGAAAAGATGATTCGTAGGATAAAATGTTTATACCAATCCCCCTCAGCAAAAGTACGCGTTAATGGCCTGGTCTCAGACCCATTTGAAATAAGTAATGGAACGAGACAAGGATGCCCCCTCTCCCCAATCTTGTTTATCATCAGTATGGAGGTACTAGCACAGAGAGTCAGGAATAATCCACTAATATCGGGAATTAAAATAGGTCCCTTAGACTTTAAAATATCGATGTATGCAGATGACGTCCTTTTTACTTTATCTTCCCCAGAACCTTCCACCTCCGCAGTATTACAAGAATTAAAAAGATTTGGGGAATTTTCTAACTTTTCAGTAAACGAACAGAAATCCGAAATATTAAACATCTCCCTTTCTAGAAGTAAGTTTAAATCCCTGTTAGATCACTGCCCATTTAAACATCAACCAAAAGCCATTAAATATTTAGGGATCTACTTAACCCAGAACCCCAAATCCCTTCTACAATTGAACTTTAAAAACCTTATCAACTCAATCTCACACGACCTACAAACCTGGAAAGATCGCCCATTCTCATGGTGGGGAAGAATTCAAATTTTGAAAATGAATATATTACCCAGAATACTTTATGCTATTCAAGCATTACCTATAGCCCTTCCACGCCATTTATTAGATCAAACCCAAAAAATCATGAATCAGTTTGTGTGGGGGAAAATAAAGCCCAGAATCAAAAAACTAACAATGTACAGAGCCGTGAGGGAAGGAGGGTTAGGATTGCCAAACATTGAGACATATTACCAAGCTACGAGCCTTCAAAGAATAATAGACTGGCATAGAAACAAAGATAGGAAGGCGTGGATCCCAATGGACTCCCACATCTTGCACACACCCAACCCCGGGGCCTTATGTTGGATAGAAAAACAGAATAGACCACCATGGCTAAAATGCTATTCTCTACTTTCACATGTCTTCGATACATGGGACGGTATTATTAAAAAATACTCAGGCATCTCCACAACGATTTCCCCTATGCTCCCCATTTCCCCAAACGCAGAACTGAAGGGAGGAATCAGATTCGACAAAACAAATTCAAATATGTGGGAGATGGGTTACACAACTCCACTTAGTTCATTGGTTAGAGATGGGAAACTTAAACAAAGGCAAGAATTAACGGACATACTAGGCGGCGCTTTTACAAACTGGTTAAAATATAACCAAATACACCACCTCATACAAACACACCCACAGAAACAACTGCTGACCAGACACCTAACTCCATTTGAAATGACCTGTACAGCTGACCTCCCCGCACATCACACTTTATCATTAGCTAGGAAACTCTTGATCCAAGCCCAAAAAGGGGGACTACCTGACTATGTTGACCGTTGGCACAAAGATCTAGGTAGGGAACTAACAGAGACGGAGTGGGATCATATTTTTCAGAGTATCAGAAAGTCATCTTTCTCCACAAAATACTTGGAAACTAACTTTAAACTGTTAACAAGATGGTACCTCACCCCCTCAAGACTGAAGAGTATATTTCCTTCCTCATCTGAACTCTGTTGGAGAGGGTGCGGATTGCGGGGGACCCTTCTCCACATTTGGTGGGAGTGCCCCAAAATCAAACCCTTCTGGGAAAAGATCCAAGAGCAGGTTAGCAACACTCTGGACACAGACAGTCATTTTACCTTAGAACCAGAAGTAGCACTATTGAATCTCCCCACAAAATGTAAGTGTAGGTTAAGAAGCAGACTAATCCAGCTGTCACTAAACACAGCTAGACTATTAATAGCCCGGGGGTGGAAAACTCAAATATGCCCATCATTTGGAGAGTGGTCGGCTCTCATGAAAGACACCCTGTCTATGGAGGAATATGGTTACTTTAAATCTAACAAAATAGCATTCTTCCACGACCTAAAATTTATATGGGATGAATTACAACATAAGATGCCTCTTAACACTAGGAAGTGTTCACAAGATACGAGTGTGACATGAAAAGTTTATTTGACTTATGACAGACAGAAACAACATGACAGAACTGACCTTTCCCACTTTTCCACGACCTGGAGGCTAGAGAGATAAACAAGCCGGTCCGGGGGATCTGACAAAGACACGCTGTGCAGGGGGCCCTCGTAGTATGACACGGAACACGCACAAGAGAGACTTGGTAAGTTATACAGTTTGGTTATTGTTTTGTTTTTCTTAAAATCAACCCAAGAAGTGCATTAGTTGTTTATGAAGCTATGAATAATGTATAGGTACTGCATTTATCCAAGTGAACTGCTTTTATTACATGAGCGAACTAATGTACTGTACTATATATAAAATTCAATAAAGACAATTAAATATAAAAAAAAAAAATTCAGACTGTCAGTTTCATTATTTGGGATAATGCATTTCAAAATTATTTTTTAGGCTCACGGGGGCAGAAAATGTTTCTTTTTATTGAGTCATTTTTGGCGCTGACTTTTTTGGCGCAAAAAATTGTCATTTCCGGCGCCGTAGTTGACGCCGGAAGTTGTATTCTGTTAACGTCATTTTTTGACGCATGCGTATTCAGACATTTTTGTGCGCCAAAAAATGTGGGCGTCGGTTTCGGCGTCAGAGGATGTGGTGTCATATTTGGCGCCAAATATATGGGCGTTGTATTTGGCGCCAATAATGTGGGTGTCGTATTTGGCGCCAAAAATGTGGGCATCTTTTTTGTTCCTCTTTTTTCCTCACATTATTTAAACCTCACTTTTTTATTGCTTCTGGTTTCTAGAAGCTTATTATTTTGCATTTCTTTCCCATTCCTGAAACTGTCATTTAAGGAATTTGATAATTTTGCTTTACATTTTGTTTTTTTCTATTACATATTGCAAGATTTCACTGTTCCTGTTTCAAAACATACTAAGGGATTCCGTTGACTGAGTTCAGTCCTACCAAATCTAAGTTCATTTATTTTCAATGTTATGAATGTTTATCTTTAGCTATGGTTTGTTATAAGTTTCATGTTAAACTTTTATATGCAGAATCCATTAGTATTTATGCTTTATATATTGCTATTCTTTTTACATCTTATGTACAAGAAATACTTTTTTTATAAGAATATTTTTCTGATTCTATTTTAAAGGCTTTGTCTGACTTCGTGCTTTCTAATAAAATTTTTAGGTCTTTTTCAAACTTCTTTTTTAATTATTGAAGTTTCAAATGACCAACAACATACTAATTTATCCTTCTCTGATGATGTTTTTTTCTCATTCAGAATTTTCTTCATCAGATATTGACACTAACAAATCTACTTTTTTATTTTTTTTATTAAAGTACATTTGTTCTTTGTTGAAAAGGTGTTGATTATTTTGGATATTAAGGTAACTAGTTCTTTTTCAAGACTAGCTAACATTTTATTTCTGCTTATTTATTCTTCTGTGTTTTCAGAGGTTTTTTTCCAGTTCCTCATACTAGGGAATGGAATAGGCTGAGAATTTTCTTTTATTCCTTCTTCAAAGGTTTTAAACTATATTCTTTGCCGGCAGTTAAATTCAATTTGGAGGGTTCTCCAATTTATTGGGGCTATCTCTACTCCTACTAATTATGCTATTGTTTCTATAGCAAAATAGTATTTATTTTCCTTTAGATGGTTGTATCTTATTTATGGAAAATTATTTAGTTTCAGGTACTTTTCTTGGACCTGTGATTTATTTGGATGATGTTGCAATTGCTTCATTTTTTCTGTTTACTTTAAGATCAAGTATCATATTATGATTTATTTTATCATTGTTAAAGGGACAAAATTTACTAGACTAGGTGCTGTTGCATTTGTCTTGTTGTTTTGCATTTATTGATTATGCAAGTCCAGTATATTGACTGGTCCTTTAACTGGACTATCATGCTAATAATTTCATTTGTGTCTTCATTTTATTGAATATTTTCGCAAATGAGGTTTAATCTATGTCTTTAGCTGTTTTAGCTAGAAGAATTTTGTGATTTCTAAAAATCCATATTTCTTTTGTTCTAAGATAATCAATTATTTGTTTTATAATTGGATTCAATTCTTAACTGTTACTCTGGGCTTCAAGATTGAGTTCTAAGACTAAAACTTTAAGCTCATATTAGTTTGGTTGTTCTTATTAAGGAACGAATTCCTGAATTCTTTCCCAAGTAACATGTTTTTAATTGGAAATTTTTCAGTTCAAAATCAGCTCCCTAAAATTGCGATGTACGTGCCATATTCCAGCTCGGCTGGTTAAAGGGCAGGTTAAGACTTTTTTGAAATTTATTTGGTTCTATTCGGTCCAAATTTCTTTGATTTTGGGTACAGAATAAGTTCAGAATAAACCGTCTGTGAGAAGTCTTTTTTCTCTATTATATTCCAGCTATTCCAGTAAGGCTAACACTTTCTTTAAGTGTGTTTCGGTCCTATATATTTTGGGTACTGTTGAAGCATGGCTGATCACCCGTGGGGTTCAAGTGCTGCTCAGACCTGGAATCTTCTGGGGTATTTCTTCCAGTTCCATTTTTAGGAACTGGGTTTTGGAGTTTTATTCAAACTATTCTGCCTTTTTTTGGTCAGTGATAGCATTATTTGTTTTCATTAGATACAATAAATGCATATTTTCATTTTTCTGTTTTCATTCAGATTATTTTCTGAGGATGCGGAATCTCATATGATTCACTTTGTTCTTCAAGGACATAGTTAGAGGATCTTTTTTTTTTTTTAAAAAAAAAGCTCTTGATTCCTCACACAAGGGTCACCTTTTTTAGGTTTCCAGATAGTTTGTGTCACTGTCTTTGTCACAGCATTGGATTCAATTCCCTTTGCTCATTTTCAATAGAAAGAACCTTTCCAGTTTTTTATGCTGAATTATGGTGCAGGGATTCTAGGATTTCACATTTTAAATCTTCGAATCCTAATATTTATCTCTCTTGATTTGGTGGTTAAGATCACCATCATTTAGTTCTTCAGGTCTCTTCGTTTCTTTCAACCTGGACCATGATCTCTACAGATGTGAGTCTTTTTGGTTGGGAGGCTGTCTGAGGATCTCTGTCAGCACAAGGGGTTTGGAAATCTCAGTGCAAGATTTGAATGAATATATAAATGGTGTCCATATTGTTACAGAGAAGGTTAGTGTATCCTTATGACTATTTTTAACATCAGGCATGATGTCATGCTGACTTAGATAGTAAGCAAGCATATAACATATATGGATATGGGAGTGACAAGTATTGCAAAGGGCTTCAAATAACTCACAATGCCTAGTTTGGAACATAGCCAAAAGTGTATTATCAGCAGTTTTAAAGGGTATAAGATTCAGGGAGAAATAATGGTAGACAGAGTTCATCTTTGGAAAGGAAAACATAAATGATACATGCTATAGCCGGGACTCCCACAGGAAACAAACGGGGTAATATTCATTTATGTATTATTTCTCTGTTAAATTGTTTTTATGTGTTTAACCTTGTAAACAGTAACATGTAATCTTGTTATTTATCTGTTCTTTAATAAATGTGTGATGGTTTAAATAGTTGAAGGTAGTATGGTTGTCTGTTTCTGGAGGGTTTAAATAGATATACAGTACGGTATATGAAATTCGTTTGCACAGGGCCCATTATTGATATATGTATATATTAATTTTGCGACGTGGACAGCTTTTAACATAAGATCCTTTGGTTAGTTAAGAGAAATATCTTACATTTTGGCGGCAGCAGGTAGGAGATTTGTTAAGATTCGTGTTCACAACAGATAGCTTTATTTTTAGGTTTTGTTAAAGAGAGATAGATTACTTGTGCTGAAGAACTAGCTAGCATTCTTTAGATGAGTAATTGTTTGTAACATTCACAAGGTTAAAAGGTTATTGAGCTGTATTTGGGAAAAATCGCTTTAGTTAAAAAACAGAATGAAATTTTAAACTATAGTGAAGGAGTTTTTAATCCATGGTCTAATGTGCAAGAGTATGTTAATAAATCTATTGACAATAAGATATTTTCCAAGTCTGAGGGAAAGAAAGCATTAATGTTTGGTGCATACAAAATAGCAGAGAATTATTCTAAAGTAACTGGAGAATTGCAGGATTTATAAAGACAGTTAACTGAGGTGAAATGTCAGAATGAATCTTTAAAAAATACTTCAGCTGTTTCTTTTAGTCAGGAAACTAGAGAAGCTTTGTTGACAAATAGAGAATTGAGTGCAGAGATTGGGTCTTTACAACAAATGTTACTTGATGCTTATGGAGCAATACAAGTTTTAAAACATTCAGGGCAAGTGTGTGTACCTGAGGATCATTCTAAATGTCATGAAATTATTAATGATTTACAAATAAAACTGGGTCAAAGAAATGCATTAATCGCTGCATGCAAAATACCAGTTAATTTTGTAGAGTCAAAGTGTGTTGATGAAGTTGTGTGTGACAAAAAGAATGTGGAGAATGTAAAGATGACACCAATTCTAGTTAAGGAACAGTTGGATGAAGAGAGAAAGATCATTTCATGTACTAAAATTAACCAGTCTTTGTCTAATACAGAAATTGCTACATTAAATAAAGAACTAGGACAGTTTAAATTAAGCGATGATCCCTTAGATGTTATAATTCGGTTATCACAATTTGAAAGAATACACAAAGAATTGCAAACAAATGATATATGTGATATAATTGTAACAAGTATGGATGATGCACTAAAAGCAAGCATGCCTTCAGAGGTTTTTCTTAGACCAAGAGTTAAACAACAGTTAGTGCATGAGTTACTAAAAACATTAGGAATTGATAAAATGAATGCTCATTCATCATATGGAAATTGCAAGCAGAGAAAGAATGAATCAGTGCAAGGATTTGCTGATAGACTGTTTGAAATTTATAAACTAACTTTGCCTGAAAATACTGAAGTAGATCATAACAATAAAATATATAAGCATGAGATAAACTGCAGTAATCCAGAAATTATAAAATTGTTTGATTTGACTGTGTTTTCAAGTAACACTTTTAACAAAATAATTGAATGTCTAAAAAGAGCAGAGTTGTGTAATGAAACTAACAAGGGAATAAAACAGAGAATGTCTGCAGTTGGAAAGCCATTCCCAGATAACAGAGAATGTACTAAAATCATTTCTAACAAGAAAACATTGGTAAACTTGAAGTATTATCTTTGTAAAAAATGGAGACATATTAATGCCAAATTTGTACAAAGACATAATACTGTTGTAGCAACATCTGCTGAACAATTTGAAACTAGATACAAATTGGAAAATCTAAAAAAGGAACTAGAAAGAGTTAAATTGATTCAAATTACAAATAAAATTACCAGTTCTGAAAATGGGTAAAAAGGAATAATTGCCTCCAAATCATGTCTGGAGTGAGGTTCAGACGTAATGTATATAGTTGCCCAGTTTTTAAAGGAGTTGTGAATGGGGGCTCATGATGGAATGTATTTTTAATAAATACTGGTGTACCTATATTCATTATTTATACCTCACAAAACCTCAATCTAATCCATTGTTCGTAGGGGGAAAAACAAATTGTGTTGCAAGTTTTTCAAGGTTCATATAAAGATGTTATAAAGCTAAAAATGATATGAATTTAATTGATAATGGTATTTTGAATTAGAAGAATATTTAAGGAATTTGTCTAATGAAATGTCAATTTTGGGTTATAAATTTCTCACAAAATATAATGTTTTACTTTATTATGCTAATGGTAAAAATATAGTTTAATACAGATGATAAACATTATGTTATTTCTGTTTTACATTATGTTTATAGTATAAAGAAATCTGACAAGTTAAGTTTACTTGTACATACAAATGCTAAGGTTACAAATATTTTGCAGCAGTTTGCACATTCATTTGCTGAATATAAATATGATTTGGGAAATTGCAAAGGGAAGAGTTTATTACAGGAAATGTACTTATAGCTAAAAAGCAAGATCCATATTATTATTATTATTATTATTATTATTATTATTATTATTATATTATTAAGGAAAGTAAGCCATATGTACAGCAAATTGTATATTATTTTACTTGAACAAGGAGTATTGAGAAAATGTAAATCTGTTACTAATTTTACTATTTAGTTTGTACAGAAACCTGATGGAAATGGGCATTTAACAATTGATTAAGATAAATTACATCCAGTGACATCTGCCTAGGCATCAAAATGTCAGAGATGTTCCTACTTTTTCCTTTATCCCTACAAATACAAAGTTCTATTTAAGCCTTGATATAGCAAACAGTTATTGGTTTGTACCTCTGCACCCAAAGTCACAGTACAAGTTTGTATTCAAGTGGAAAGAAGATCAAGTTATATTTATGTCTTCCTGTGGTCCTGAACAATTCAGCAACAATTTTCCATAAAAAGATGGCTGCTATTCTATCAAGATTGTCAAGACTATTAGCACTTATGCAATATGTTGATGATTTGGTATGTACTACAGAAACAGAAAAAGAACATTTTAAATTGTTTACAGAATTGTTGAAATTATTGGCAAATGCTGGACTAAAAGTGAATATAAAGAAATGCCAATTTTTACAGACAACAGTGAACTTTACATGAGTGACAATATCATCTGAAAGAAAGATTCCAGATCAACAAAAGTGGATGTCATAAAAAGACTAAACATACCTGTGTCAAAGACTGTTTTAAGATCATTTTGGGATTGTTCCAATACCAAAGAGACTTTATTCCAAAGTTTAAAGTTTTGGCTGGACCCTTGTATGACTTACTAAAGAAAGAAAACATTTGAGAACCTAAAAAAGGATCAATACGATGGTGTTGCTTACACAGACCCCAGAAAAGTGTTTCAATTGGAAGTTACTACTTAAAAAAAAAAAGAAAGACTTTATCTGCAATGCTATGTAAAGAGAAGGTTGGAAAACTGAAACCAGTGACCTATGCATCGTGACCTTTTGAAAATAACTGAAGAAAAGTATTCCTGTGTGAAGAACAGTTGTTGTCAGTATTCTGGATATAAGAACATTTTACATAACATTATTTCAAAAAGTGTTATTGCAAAGTTCACATTTTCCTTTGAACTTAATTGTGAAACTAGGAAACAGTATAATTTCATCTGCAAGATTTTAAAAGTGGGTGCTGATGCTAATGAAAAGAAATATAGACATTATATTAAAGGAAACAACTTTGTTGCCAGCATGTTTGCTATATGAAGGTCAACCACATAGTCACTTTTTTGTGTTTTTATATATTTTGGTGCAATGTACAGATGTTTACTGTGATGGTTCTTTTTATTATAAGGATGGTAAAGCATATACAGGTTTTTCAATAATTTTACCTGATAAAATAGATATGCATTTATGTGAGATACATTATTCTCAATATGCTAAATTGGATAATGTTTGTTGTACATTGGAACACTAAGCAGATATGGCTATTGACATTTATAATAATAGGGCATATGTGGTTAATACACTGACAATGCTTCCTTTGTATGTATATAATGGTTTTAAGTCATATGATGAAAGACCATTGGTACATATAAATATAAATATGTTGAAGTATATTTCATATTTGCTAAATGAATGTAAATTGCCATATACAGTAATTAAAGTAAAAAAAGCTCACACTAAAAGTGATGAATATAATGAACAAAATAACTTAGTTGATGCTTGTGCTAAAAAGGCTGCAAAACAAGTAAAATTATGGGAGTTCCATGAGGAACCTGAGATTTCTGCAATTACATTAGAAAAATTAAATTTAAAAGATAAAATAAAAATAAAGCAAATTTGGTGTCATTGCAAAATTCTTATATTTCTTATGTAATGTTAAAATAAAGTTATTTAGCAGGGAAACCTTTATCACTACCAGTATCATGGGCAAATGACAAATTTATAAAATATGAAGAAAATGGAACTTTAATGTGCTTAAATAAGTAAAATATGTTGTTTGTATTTCCAGTTGTTGTATTCCTTAAAGGGACAGTGAACACCAGAATAGATAATCTCTTAATTACCAATTTTCCAGTTTGCATAACCAACATAGTTTTAATTATACAAGTTTACCTCTGTAATTAATTTGTATCTAAGCTTCAGAAGACTGCTCCCTTATTTCAGTTCTTTTGATAGACTTGTAGTTTAGCCAATCAGAGCTGTCTCCATTGTAAATTCATGTGCATGAGTTCAATATTATCTATATGAAACACGTGAACTAATGCCCTCTAGTGGTGAAAAACTATAAAAATGCATTTAGATTACAGGTGGACTTCAAGGTCTAAGAAATTTTCATATGAACCTCCTAGGTTTAGCTTTCAACTAAGAACACCAAAAGAACAAAGCAAAATTGGTGATACAAGTGAATTGGAAAGTTGTTTAAAATTACATGCCCTATTTTAAACATGAAAGTTTATTTTCCCTTTAAGAATGTGTAGATTAATTTTCAAAAATGTAATTTGCTTCCTATAGGCGGACATTATTCTGCAGATAGAACATGTGACAAAAATACAGAAAAATTTATAATGATGGCCATCAATGAAAGAGAATGTTTTTTGTATTTTTTGTTTTTGTTTTCAACATATTCTAGATATTTGCCTTATCTGCAGGTTAATCCTCCAGCCAATACGAATCGATAATTATTAAGGTTTTTACTTTTCCCCAGGACAAACCTTGGTTACAAATATAAATAGATATTATTTTGTTTTGTTGGTTTTTACCTAGAATACTAGAAGAATACATGTATAGTTTAGTGGTAATAGATGTATTCACAAAATGGATTGAGGTTTTTTTTTTCCCAAAAACAAATCAAGTAGTTTTTATAGTTGCATAGGTTATTTATTTGAGCTTTTCTCTAGATGGGAATGCCATTTGTAGTAGAAAGTAATAATGAGCCTGCATTTAGTGGGAAAATATTTCAAGGAAATTAATTAATCATTGGGAATTAAGTATAAATTATATATTGCTTATAGACTGTAATCATCAGGAGCAGTAGAAAGGGGTAATAAATACTATGAACAATTATAAACTAAAATTTGTAGTATTAAACTTTCAACATGGAAAAAAATGTTACCTTTATGTTCAATGACCATAAGATCTATCCTACATTCTACTACAGGTGTCACACCATATCAAGTAATAACTTGTAGATTGAATAAAATATTTGGAAGGACTTTACTTTCAATTGCTACAGCAAATTTACAAGGGGCAATAATACAAATTTGGATAAAAACATAAATTATGCTTCCCCAATAATTTTCTTTCTATTTATGAAGAAAATGAGTATCACAGCATATTGACAATGTAAATATGTTGGTAGCTCAAAATATTGTAAGGAGTAAAGCTCAAATAAAAACATATTTTGACAAAATGTTAGACCTTTTGAAATATAATGTAATAGTTTTAGTAATGATAATGAGATTTTATGTCTAAAAAAGTCGCTCATTTGTTCTTAAAATGAATTGTTCTTTTTGTATAAAGATAATTGTATTGTTTATTTCTTTTAAATAACGTATACGAAAACAAAAAAAACTATTTTAAATGGTATTATTAAACAATTTTAAAAATATATGAATTAACAGATACTGCATTTGATTTTTCTTAGAAAGAATCTGAAGAAATACCAAAAAGATGACAACCTATCTTCAAGTTGGGAAAATCCATGTCCTAATGTTGTTATGGCTGATTATGGAGGGTTATGAAGGGTTTTGCTGGACGAAATTCTTTTTACTTTTTCAGAGGACTGCATGGGTACTTTGGGTTTGACTAAGACAACTTCAAGATGGAAATCGTGATTGTGGTATCAAAATCAATGTAACTGAACTATTTTTGGAAGATGATCAACAACAGCAAAATAAACATTATGATCCTGCATGTATTAACATGGCATTAGACAAAGGTGCCAGTCTAATGTTACAATGTTATACAAAATGGATTAAATGTGGCAAAGAAACATTTGTTTTTAAGTTTATTTTTGCAAAATATGACAGTCAAGGACAATGACATTATTTTGAGAACAAAAGAACGTTATAACATCCGATTGTACGATTTTACTTTAAAAATGTTAATTGTTGTTAAATGTATAATTATTTTGTTTATGTTAATTTTGTATAAAGAGAATAGTTTATAGAGTAATGTGCTAAACCTTACCGTTACACTATAAGGCCTAGCAAAGGGGTGGACTGTAAGATTTTAATGAATATATAAATGGTGTCCATATTGTTACAGAGAAGGTTAGTGTATCCTTATGACTATTTTTAACATCAGGCATGATGTCATGCTGACTTAGATAGTAAGCAAGCATATAACATACATGGATATGGGAGTGACAAGTATTGCAAAGGGCTTCAAATAACTCACAATACCTAGTTTGGAACATAGCCAAAAGTGTATTATCAGCAGTTTTAAAGGGTATAAGATTCAGGGAGAAATAATGGTAGACAGAGTTCATCTTTGGAAAGGAAAACATCAATGATACATGCTATAGCCGGGACTCCCACAGGAAACAAACGGGGTAATATTCATTTATGTATTATTTCTCTGTTAAATTGTTTTTATGTGTTTAACCTTGTAAACAGTAACATGTAATCTTGTTATTTATCTGTTCTTTAATAAATGTGTGATGGTTTAAATAGTTGAAGGTAGTATGGTTGTCTGTTTCTGGAGGGTTTAAATAGATATACAGTACGGTATATGAAATTCGTTTGCACAGGGCCCATTATTGATATATGTATATATTAATTTTGCGACGTGGACAGCTTTTAACATAAGATCCTTTGGTTAGTTAAGAGAAATATCTTACATCAGGAGGCGAGATTACCATTTGATATTTTAGAACTCCGTGCATTCTCAGAGTTTTTCAGTTAGTTTCTTTTTGAAGAAGAGACGTTTGTTGTTTTTCAGACAATATCACAACTATGGTGTATATCAATCATCAGGGTGGGACTATCAGTCCTTAGGCTGTGACAGAAGTGTCTCGGATATTAGCTTGGGCTAAATCCAGCTCCTATCTAAATTATGTGTTTTTTTTCCCAGGTATAGATATTTGGGAAGCGGATTATCTCTGTTAATCAAGCTTTACATCCGGGAGAATGGTCTATCATACCCAGATATGTTTTTCAATTTTTCAGATGTGAGCATTTCTAGAAATAGATCTGTTGGCATCTCATCTGAATAAAGAACTTCCCAGGGGCATATTCAGGTCCGGGGATCCTCAGGCGGAAGTAGTGTATGCATTGACATTTCTTTGGAATTATCTTTTTGTCTATTTCTTTCCGCCTCTAGTTCTTCTTCCAAAGTGATTTCCAAAATTCTTATGGAGTATTTGTTTGTTCTGCTGGTGGCTCCAGCATGGCCTCTCAGGTTTTGGTATGCGGATCTCTTTCGGATGGCCAGTTGCCAACCTTGGACACTTCCGTTTAAACCAGACCTTCTTTCTCAAGGCCCATTTTTTCCATCAGGATTTCAAATCATTAAATTTGAAGGGATGGAGATTGAACGCTTGATTTTTAGTCATAGAGGTTTCTCTGACTCATTGATTAATACTATGTTTCAGGCTCGTAAATCTGTCTCTAGAGAGATTTATTATTGAGTCTGGAAGACCTACTTTTCTTGGCATTCTTTTAAAATTCATAGAATTTTATTATTTTTTTCAGGTTGGTTTGGATAAGGTTTTGTCTTCAGTTCTTTGATAGGACAAATCTCTACTCTTTCTGTTCTTTTTTCACAGAAAGATTGCTAATCATCCTGATATTCATTGTTTTGTACAGGCTTTGGTCTGTATCAAGCCTGTCATTAATACAATCTCTCCTCTTTGGAGTCTCAATTTGGTGCTGAGGGCTTTACAGGCTCCTCCGTTTAAAACTATGCATTCTCTGAACATTAAATTACTTTATTGGAAAAGTATTGTTCATTTTGGTTATTTCTTCTGCTAGAAGAGTTTTTGAGTTATCTGCTCTTTTTTGTGAATATCCTTTTCTGATTTTTCATCAGGATAAGGCAGTGTTACTGTCATTAAGCCAATTTCTCCTCCTTGGAGTCTTAATTTGGTTCTGAAGGCTTTTCAGGCTCTTCTATTTGAGCATATGCTTGCTCTGGACATTAATTACTTTCATGGAAAGTATTGTTCTTTTTGGACATCTCTTCAGCTAGAAAAGTTTTTGAATTATCTGTTCTTTCTTGTGAATCTCTTTTTTCTGATTTTTTCATCAGGATAAGGTGGTTTTTGCTGTCCTCATTTCAATTCTTACATAAAGTTGTAAATTCTAACAACATTAGGGAGGAATTATTGTTTTCCTAAGACTTCTTTGGTGAGATTCTTACTTTCTTTGGATATGGTAAGAGTTTTTGAAATTCTATGTTGAAGCTATTCAGATTTCAGATAGACTTCTAGTCTATTTTTTATCTTTTCTGGTTTTAGGAAGGTCAAAAGGCTTCTGCCATTTATTTGGCATCTTGCTTAAACTTTTGATTCATCATGCTTATTTGGAGTCGGGTGGATTCCCGCCTCGGAGGATTACGGCTCATTCTACTAGGTAAGTTTCTACTTCCTGGGCTTTTTAAGAATGAAGCTTCTGTTGATCAGATTTGCAAAGCAATGACTTGGTCTTCTTTGCATACTTTTACTATGTTCTACCATTTTGATGTTTTCTCTTCTTTAGAAGCAGTTTTGGTAGCATGGTACTTCAGGCAGCTGTTTCAGTTTGATTCTTCTGCTTATAATTTCAGTTTTTTTCATTATAAAAATTGAAACTTTTTTGATTTAGTTAGTGGATTAATTTTTCAGCGGAATTGGCTGTCTTTATTTTATCCCTCACTCTCTAGTGACTCTTGCGTGGAAGTTCCACATCTTGGGTATCTGCTATCCCATACGTCACTAGCTCATGGACTCTTGCTAATTACATGAAAGAAAACATAATTTATGTAAGAAATTACCTGATAAATTCATTTCTTTCATATTAGCAAGAGTCCATGAGGCCCACCCTTTTTTGAGGTGGTTATGATTTTTTTGTATAAAGCACAATTATTCCTTATTTTTTGATGCTTTCGCTCCTTTCTTATCACCCCACTTTTTGGCTATTCGTTAAACTGAATTGTGGGTGTGGTGAGGGGTGTATTTATAGGCATTTTAATATATCCCATACGTCACTAGCTCATGGACTCTTGCTAATATGAAAGAAATGAATTTATCAGGTAAGTTCTTACATAAATTATGTTTTTTGATGAATCTTGAAATATGAAAAATTAATATTTTTGATTAATTTTGAAATATGAAAAATTAATATTTTCATCAATTTTTCAAAAAAATTTCTTTAACAATATTTCAAAATATCAATATCAATCTCGAAATATGAACATCAATATTTCAATCTTCAAAAAAAAAAATATTTTCAAAATATTAATGAAATTTTTTCTCTCTTTTTTATAATAATTTCTATTTACTACAAATATATGATATCAATATGATAAATATTAATAAATCTCATGCAAGTGCCTCCATACAATATGTCAGTATATTTATAAGAATCTTAGCAGTAGTGCCCTCCAAATAATATATCAGTCTATGGCAGGGTTATAACACAATATATTTAAATAATTATCCTTTAAAATATAAACCCTTAATCAATATGCATCTACTAGAAACCATTAAATTAATATAAATATCTGAATTATTTTTATTAGTTAATATCTATGAACATATTGGAATATATTTGTAATACCAGGACATGAAACAATATTATACACATTTTCAAAGCTATTAAGATATGCTATACTTCTTACAAAGCTCATAAAAAGTTTACCTTTAAAACCAGTCTTATTTACAAATAGACTTTCATTCAATTAACACAATGGGATTCTAAGTAAAATACTCAGCTATTTACCTACACTTTAAAATATAAAAATTTTCACAGATAATTTACTTAGCATCAATGATATATGTTTAACAATATACAGGCTATGAAATACTAACTTGAAATACAAACTATTTCTTTAAATCTGCTACATACAGCAATAATAAATGTTTACTTTAAATATTTCTATACAAAAAGCAAGCTACGAGCTATTTAAGGCTATGAAATACAGTTTAAAGACACAATTTGCTCTCTTTAATCTACCACAATTTTTTAATACATTACCAGTATGAATACCAGTCGATATCCAATATCTTTCAGCAGTTTTAATCTCACCTCAGAAATACTAATAAGTATATTTTGCAATCAATGAGAAAAGGGTAGTTCAGCTTTGCCAAAGTAAAATGGTATCTCACGCCCAGCACACCAGTTATAAGTTAGCCAGCAGAATCTGTGTGTCTTTTCCTCTCTCTTGCCTTACTTATATATGTTTCAATCATTGGTGAGGATTGGAAACGCCCAAACGTAAACCTTGTCCCTTCTGATTGGATATCTGGAATATCTTATATTTAACAGCCTAAAAAGCTTTCTGGCTGTAGTTCTCGCATCATAACACTGGGGGGCAGCATGACAAACAAACACAGCAATACATTTACTATCCAACATTGAAAGAAAATATTTCTTTAAAATGTGTAATAAATGCCATAATTTCCTTACATTAATAAGTTATATGTTTATATGTACTGTATTATATCACATTATTTATTCTGATCAATTTGATATGAAACACAGTATGCCCTCAACACCATACCATATCAAAACAACTATACTGCTAATTATTCCAAAATTAATAGCATTTATACATCTGTTATATTTTCAGAGCTGTGTTTAAACTTTCACAAACATCTAGTATATAATCATATGACATGATTCAGATATCCCATGCAGGCAATCCTGCATGGTATCCTCTAGCCCCATCTGAAAAATAGAAACATTATGTTATATGTAATTAAACAATGGGATTATCACAATTTCCAATCAATTTATTACAGGTTTGAATCTATTTTTCACACACACACACACACACACACATATATATATATATATATATATATATATATATATATATATATATATATATAAAAAACACGGGGGTGGGGTCAGCACTCTCAGGCCGGACCGGGTACACATCCTATGACCCTGCAACATGCACAGCCCTGGGTGCAAACCAGCACTCTCAGGAAGCTGCACTGTTACCAGAGCCACAGGCAGTTAACCCCAGTCAGGCCTGGGTGCAAGGCCCAAACAGGGAAAATTACAAAAAAATATTTTAATATAAACACACAGAAAAAGTCCAGCACTCACTCACAAGCTCTCAACTAAGATAAAAAGCAGCAATGGAAGAATTAGTTACCGCATCTGGCCAAATGGGAAAAGCCCAGGTACCTCGTCAAGGTTTCTTCCAATAAACCTGGGTCCCTAACCAGCCACACAATGCAGGCTCACAATCAAACAACTGTGAAAAAAAGCAACTGTGAAAAAATGGAGGGTGCACAGGCTTATGTAATTTCCCCAAACATATACAAAACACGGGGGTGGGGTCAGCACTCTCAGGCCGGACCGGGTACACATCCTATGACCCTGCAACATGCACAGCCCTGGGTGCAAACCAGCACTCTCAGGAAGCTGCACTGTTACCAGAGCCACAGGCAGTTAACCCCAGTCAGGCCTGGGTGCAAGGCCCAAACAGGGAAAATTACAAAAAAATATTTTAATATAAACACACAGAAAAAGTCCAGCACTCACTCACAAGCTCTCAACTAAGATAAAAAGCAGCAATGGAAGAATTAGTTACCGCATCTGGCCAAATGGGAAAAGCCCAGGTACCTCGTCAAGGTTTCTTCCAATAAACCTGGGTCCCTAACCAGCCACACAATGCAGGCTCACAATCAAACAACTGTGAAAAAAAGCAACTGTGAAAAAATGGAGGGTGCACAGGCTTATGTAATTTCCCCAAACATATACAAAACACGGGGGTGGGGTCAGCACTCTCAGGCCGGACCGGGTACACATCCTATGACCCTGCAACATGCACAGCCCTGGGTGCAAACCAGCACTCTCAGGAAGCTGCACTGTTACCAGAGCCACAGGCAGTTAACCCCAGTCAGGCCTGGGTGCAAGGCCCAAACAGGGAAAATTACAAAAAAATATTTTAATATAAACACACAGAAAAAGTCCAGCACTCACTCACAAGCTCTCAACTAAGATAAAAAGCAGAAAATAGAAACATTATGTTATATGTAATTAAACAATGGGATTATCACAATTTCCAATCAATTTATTACAGGTTTGAATCTATTTTTCACACACACACACACACACACACATATATATATATATATATATATATATATATATATATATATATATATATATATATATATATATATCCAACACAGCAATTATCCCTTTAATATAAGATGTCCCTGACTATATGTATATGTATATATACACACACACATGTATTAATTTCTATGCTGTCTTTTAACAATGGGTTTATTTCAATTGCCATTTAATCTATTACAACATTTTTATCCATCTCCCACATATATATTCATTTCTATGCAGTGTTCAAAACCATACAAAATCCAGCAGATCCCACAGAGAATTGCAAATGCCAATTTGTCTGTTTCTTGTACAGGGAGACTTCATAAACAGCATAGATTATTTTACGAGTAGTTGTAGAAGTCACAATACAACATATTTTCTGTTTAGCAATACAGACGTGTATTTGATGTTTAGGGGCAATTAACAAGCCTGTGCTAATTACCATTTCCCTCTGATTTTGACCAGCGTTTCCACTGCTGATTACAGACTCAGCGTCTCTCTCTCACCATAGCATGGGGCAAAGAGTGCTCTGAATTTTTGCACCTCCAACTAAAGAGCAAATGCTTTAGTGTCAAAGTCTCTGGAGACATCCTGTCTGCAATTGAGTCCTGAAATGTGTATTCAACTCATGGGGCCCTGAATCAATCCTGACATCAGAATTGCAGCCCTTACTTTAGTAATATCTGACAAAAAGATGGTTTCATACATAAACACATTCCCTTGTCCTATTTACACATATATATATATATATATATATATATATATATATATATATATATATAATATATATGTCATTTACCTGTACCCTGACAACGCACAACGTAACTGAAAACTTTTTTGGTGCCAATAATAACTGGAAATGACACACTCGCGTCACTAATGATGCAACCGTGTGTAAGGCTTCGTTGCGTCATAGACGTATTTTTAATGCCAAAAAATTTATTGCTCCAAGAATGACGCAATAAAGTCTAGCATTTGGCGCACCTCTGCGGGCCTAATACCGCCCACAATTTGCAAGAAGAAGTCAATTTGAAAAAAAGACTAAACCAAACCAGTACTGAAACAGTTATCGGTAGAGGTAATGGTAGATTGAGAGTATATCGTCGATCTGAAAAGGGAGGTAGGAGATGAATCTCTACGACCGATAACAGAGAACCTATGAAATAGACCCCCATTAGGGAAATCATCATATTCAATAAGTGATACTCCCTTCACGTCCCTCTGATATTCGCTGTACTCTGAGAGGAATCGGGCTTCAACAATGCTGAGAAGCGCATATCAACGTAGAAATCTTAGCACAAACTTACTTCACCACCTCCATAGGAGGCAGAGTTTGTAAAACTGAATTGTGGGTGTGGTGAGGGGTGTATTTATAGGCATTTTGAGGTTTGGGAAACTCTTGGTAGGATTGTATATCCCATACGTCACTAGCTCATGGACTCTTGCCAATTACATGAAAGAAATCCACATACTGAATGTTATAAATATAAAATTTAGACTAAAACTTTACATTAACATAACTGTTTGTCCAATTTTTTAACCCGCAGCAGAACACAGTTTTCTAATCAAGCCAAAAAAAAACACAAACTGTTTCAAAAGAGGTAGAACTACAAAAAGGTAGACTATTACTGTTAATAACATTCTGTTATTCACTCTCAGAAACTTTGCATTCAAATGCAAAAATGATATGTCCACATGCTCCTGGCTGAGGCTGGCTCTCTTTTTGCAAGAGGTGCTCGGGTGGTGTTAAGGTGCCTGTGATGCATAAGCAGGGTTTTGCCAATTTCACCAAGGTGGGATAATTTGTTAACTCTCCACCAATGCAAGGGGCCTCTTAACAAAGTAAGGGCTCACTTCCATTGAGTCGTTAAAAATGGAGCCGTAAGCTACTGAAGTGGCCAACAGCTAAAAGTAATTTACAGCTCCATTTTAGTACCAGGTTTCCATTGAAATATTTTGCGGATAGCGTGCAGTCGCTCTTTTCGTGTAGCTGTAAGTTAACGTTGGGTTAACGCTTCCATCTGATGTCGGATTTCTTGAAAATCAATTAGTTGCTAAGGTAACCCGACCTTACGCTATAGAATTTACGTTTAACGTCCATGCTCCTTACCGGTGATCACCTCTCAAAAAAAATAAAGATACACTTATCCATATTTTTAATAATCAAATACTATTTCCTAATATAATTATATTTACCACTTCATAAATATAAGTAATATTTATTGTTGCCCTAGGCATAGGTCTAGTTTGCATTCTGTAGATATGTTCTTGCATATATTATTATATTTAAATATATACTGATATTTCTATTAGAATATAAGTTCAACTATTTCTATACATGAGACAACAATAAATATTACTTATAACAATTTATTTCTACATTAAAACACTTGCATTATTTGCAAGTTTTATCATTTCAATAGAAAATAGGTCTCAAACAGCACAATTTTCCACTTTTACACCTAGTTGAGCTGGGTGTAATATTTCTCAATGTATCGACAGCCTCCGACAGTGTATTAACGGTTAGCGCTTTCATTGGAAACCTGGTATAATTTATCGATTAACGGCTTCTATTACTTTCTATGGGACGCGAAGATCTTTTCGGCAGCCGAAGTCCGGCTGACGATATTGTGGTATAACGCGCCATTGGAAACAGTCGATAAATGATATTGCTTCCGACAGCATATTTATCGGTTTGCGAGTGCACGCAAACTGAATTACGACTCAATGGAAGCGAGCCCTAAGCCTGGACTTCATTCTAACATAAAAATATCTTTATTATCTATATGCAATGGTAAATAACCAGCTATAAAGGTTAGGGAAAAAATATCTAGTCCGCACTTAAAATAACAGCTATATACTTAGAGAGGTTTAATTTTTGTACATATTACAATTAATTCAAAATATTAAAAAAAAAAACAAGAAAAGTCAAAAGCGCTAAAGACTATGGGGCCCATTTACCAAGCTCCGAACGGAGCTTGTGGGCCCGTGTTTCTGGTGAGTCTTCAAACTCGCCAGAAACAGCAGTTATGAAGCAGCGGTCACAAATGCCATTTAATCTATTACAACATTTTAATCCATCTCCCACATATATATTCATTTATATGCAGTGTTCAAAACCATACAAAATCTAGCAGATCACACAGAGAATTGCAAATGCCAATTTGTTTATTTCTTGTACATGGAGACTTCATAAACAGCATAGATAATTTTACGAGTAGTTGTAATAGTCACAATACAACATATTTTCTGTTTAGCTAGCAATACAGACGTGTATTTGATGTTTAGGGGCAAATAACAAGCCTGTGCTAATTACCATCTCCCTCTGATTTTGACCAGCGTTTCCACTGCTGATTACAGACTCAGCGTCTCTCTCACCACAGCATGGGGCAAAGAGTGCTCTGAATTTTTGCACTTCCAACTAAAGAGCAAATGCTTTAGTGTCAAAGTCTCTGGAGACATCCTGTCTGCAACTGAGTCCTGAAATGTGTATTCAACTCATGGTACCGAACGGAGCTTGCGGGCCCGTGTTTACGGCAAGTCTTCAGACTGCTGCTCCATAACCCTGTCTGCCTGCTCTAAGCAGGCGGACAGGAATCGCCGGAATTCAACCCGATCGAATACGATCGGGTTGATTGACACCCCCTGCTGGCGGCTGATTGGCCGCAAGTCTGCAGGGGCGGCGTTGCACCAGCAGCTCTTGTGAGCTGCTGGTGCAATGCTGAATACGGAGAGCGTATTGCTCTCCGCATTCAGCGAGGTCTTGCGGACCTGATCCGCACTGCCGGATCAGGTCCGCAACACCTTTGATAAATAGGCCCCTATATATCAGTAACAGGACACAGCCTTACACATTTATCTATACAGTACATATAATCCGCAATAGCAAGCAATCCGCTAATAGTTGTGCAAACGGATAAAAGCGCACATCATTCAAATAACAAATCCCATCAATCTAAGGCTAGGTGTAAAAAAAACAAGCTCGGCACTATATCATACAAAGCATAGTCCCAAATCACCTAATTTAATATAAACAATCCAAATGATGACTCCTATTTTATTTCTGGGTTGCACATAAGCCAGGAGTAGTTGTAAACTTATACTGTTCTGAAAAAAAGAAAAGTAAACGTCTGTAGACATCTTTTAGGCCAAGGGCATAATCATAAAACGCAACACCATGTGCAGGAGCTCATTGGAGTAAAGCAGCTGGTGTTGTGCACAGACTAACTAATTGCAAATGAACTAATCGATTATGAGATTTGTTGACAACTATTTTCATAATCAAATATTATCGATTAGTCGTTGCAGCTCTAATTTAAATCCTGCCGCATGATGTCTATTATATACGTAGACTGGGAAATAAAATCTATTTACATCCTGACTGAGAAATAAATATGTGTCTTTAGACACTGCAGCTCACACGCTGCAGGCAAATTTTATTCCTCTAAGTACTGTATGTAACAACCAATATGCTGTGTCACGTGACTGCATTATGACCATGTGACTACTGTGCCCCTGTAACGCACGCTACAATATGGCAGCTTACATAGGAAATCAAGCACTGGCTCAACGCTGTATTTCTTCTACAAGATACGACAAGTCCACAGATTCATCCTTTACTTGTGGGATATTATCCTCCTGCTAACAGGATGTGGCAAAGAGCACCACAGCAGAGCTGTCTATATAGCTCCTCCCTTGACTCCACCCCCAGTCATTCTCTTTGCCTACACTAAGTAATAGGAAGGGTAAAGTGAAAGAGATGATAAAATGTTAGTTTTTATTTTCTTCAAGCAAGACTTTTTTATTTTAAATGGTACCGGTGAGTGCTATTTTTTCCCAGGCAGCAGATGGATGAAGATTTCTGCCTGGAGACTGATGATCTTAGCAGTTGTCACTAAGATCCAGAGTAGTTCCCACAGAATGGCTGAGGAGTACTTAAGAAACTTCAGTGTGAGTAACGTTTTTCATGCTACAAGCATTGAGGTATGTTCAGTCATTTTTTTCTGGAGAGGCTGTGTTATTTCAGAATTGGCTGACAGTATCCCCATGAGGGAAGGGGTAAGCAGTAATCCTAATGTGAAAGAGAAGGGTATTACTGGACCTGTATGTTGGGCTGTAAGAAATGGTTGACACTGATGACATAATGTTTGTGGGCAAACGATTCTATGTTTGGAGGTAGATTAACGTTTTTTGTGACAAACGTTTTTATTTATAATGGCAATGGAGGGTGCACATGGCTTCTGTTAGACCTGGGTATATGAACCCACATGGCTAGGTTTTTAGACCGCTTTGTAGCGTTTCTTTTGCAAGGCTGTGAGACATCGAGGTAGATGGGTGGGGCCTATTTTCGCGCCTCAGTTGCGCAGTTGTATTCCCCATGCAAGCAGCAAGCTCCAGCTCCGGTGGGCCTCTCAGGAAAGTTTGGGCCTGATCGAAGGGTTAAACTGATTTTGCAGACCCCTGAGGACAGGTAGGTGCCACAGCAGGGCTGTGGCGAGGTGCAGGTTTTTTTTTTTGGTTAATCATAACGTTTTTTTGTATAACGTTTTTGTACATAAGGGTTAAGTAGTCATTTTCTTGTGGTGCAATCTTAGCTGGCAAGTTAGGCTACATATATAATAAAATTGAGATAATTTTATCATTTTAAAGCAGTTTTGGAAAAATTGTATGCTTTTTTCTCTTAAAGGCGCAGTACCGTTTTTTCAGATTGCTATTTTTTTCACTAAATAAAGTGTTTTCAAGACTGTTTGTGGTCATTACTAGCCTGTTTTAACATGTCTGATATTGAGGAAAGGCAATGTTTCATGTGTTTAGAAGCCATTGTGGAACCCTCACTTCAAATGTGTCTCTCATGTACTGAAAGGGCCCTACATTGCAAAGAACATATTTTAGCTGGTAAAAGTATGTCTCAGGATGATTCTCAGTCAGAAGAGAATCAGGTTATGCCATCTGTTTCTCCCCAAGTGTCACAACCTTTAATGCCTGCCCAAGCGACGCCAAGAACTTCTAGTGCATCAAATTCTTTCACCCTGCAAGATATGGCTGCAGTTATGTCTACTACCCTTACAGAGGTATTATCTAAACTGCCAGGTTTACAGGGTAAGAGCAGAAGGTCAGGTATTAGAGTAAATACTGATGCTTTATTGGCCATCTCCGATGTACCCTCACAGGGTTCTGATTTGGGGGTGGGGGAATTGCTGTCTGAGGGAGAGCTTTCTGATTCAGGAAAGATGTTCCCTCAAACAGACTCAGATGTGACGGCCTTTAAGTTTAAGCTTGAACACCTCCGTTTGTTACTCAGGGAGGTCTTAGCGACTCTGGATGATTGTGACCCTATTGTAATTCCACCAGAGAAACTTTGTAAAATGGATAAATATCTAGAGGTACCTACTTACACTAATGTTTTTCCAGTCCCTAGAAGAATTTCGGACATTGTTACTAAGGAATGGGAAAGACCAGGCATTCCGTTCTCTCCCCCTCCTACTTTTAAGAAAATGTTTCCCATATCTGACACCATTCGGGATTCGTGGCAGACGGTCCCTAAGGTGGAGGGAGCTATTTCTACCCTGGCTAAGCGTACAACTATACCTATTGAGGACAGTTGTGCTTTCAAAGATCCTATGGATAAAAAATTAGAGGGGCTTCTAAAGAAATTGTTTATTCATCAGGGTTTTCTTCTACAACCTATAGCGTGCATTGTACCAGTAACCACTGCAGCAGCTTTTTGGTTTGAGGCTCTAGAGGAGTCTCTTAAGGTTGAGACCCCATTAGATGATATTTTGGATAGAATTAAGGCTCTCAAGCTAGCTAATTCTTTTATTACAGATGCCGCTTTCCAAATGGCTAAATTAGCGGCAAAGAATGCAGGCTTTGCCATTTTAGTGCATAGAGCATTATGGCTTAAGTCTTGGTCTGCTGATGTGTCATCTAAATCCTAACTTTTAGCTATTCCCTTTAAGGTTAAGACCCTATTCGGGCCTGAACTAAAGGAGATCATTTCTGATATTACTGGAGGTAAAGGTCATGCCCTTTCTCAGGACAAGACGGTTAAAAAGAGGACCAAACAGAATAATTTTCGTTCCTTTCGAAACTTTAAAGGCGGTCCCTCTACTTCCTCATCCGCCTCCAAGCAGTAGGGGAACTTCGCACAATCCAAGTCAGTCTGGAGACCTAACCAGACCTGGAATAAAGGTAAACAAGCCAAGAAGCCCGCTGCTGCTACCAAGACAGCATGAAGGGGCAGACCCCGATCCGGGACCGGATCTAGTAGGGGGAAGACTTTCTCTCTTCGCTCAGGCTTGGGCAAGAGACATTCAGGACTCCTGGGCATTAGAAATTGTCTCCCAGGGGTATCGGTTAGAATTCAAGGATTCTCTCCCAATAGGGAGATTTCATCTTTCACGTTTGTCTGTAAACCAGACAAAAGGAGAGGCGTTCTTACGCTGTGTAGAAGACCTACATACCATGGGTGTTATCTGTCCAGTTCCAAAATTAGAACAAGGGCAGGGGTTTTACTCCAATCTGTTCATGGTTCCCAAAAAGGAGGGAACCTTCAGACCAATTTTAGATCTCAAAAGTTTAAACAAATTTCTCAGAGTCACATCGTTCAAGATGGAGACCATACAAACAATTTTACCAATGATCCAGGAGGGTCAATATATGACCACCATGGATTTGAAGGATGCATATCTTCACATTCCTATCCACAAAGATCATCACCAGTTCCTCAGGTTCGCCTTCCTGGACAAACATTACCAGTTTGTGGCCCTTCCTTTTGGGTTGTCCACAGCTCCCAGAATCTTCACAAAAGTGCTAGGGTCCCTTCTGGTGGTTCTAAGGCCGCGGGGCATAGCAGTGGCGCTCTATCTGGACGATATTTTTATTCAGGCGTCAACTTACCATCTAGCCAAATCTCACACGGACATCGTGTTGGCTTTTCTAAGATCTCACGAGTGGAAGGTAAACATAAAAAAAGAGTTCACTAGTTCCTCTGAGAAGAGTTCCATTCCTAGATTTGGTAGACATGAAAATTTTTCTGACGGAGGTCAGAAAATCAAAGATTCTAACTGCTTGCTGAGCACTTCACTCCATTCCTCGGCCATCAGTGGCGCAGTGTATGGAGGTCATTGGGTTAATGGTAGCGGCAATGGACATAGTTCCGTTTGCTCGCCTACATCTCAGACCACTGCAGCTGTGCATGCTCAAACAGTGGAAAGGGGACTATGCGGATTTATCTCCGCGGATAAATCTGGACCTAGATACCAGAGATTCTCTTCATTGGTGGTTGTCACAGGACCATCTGTCCCAGGGAATGTGCGTCCGTAGGCCAGCATGGGTCATAGTGACGACGGACTGGGGTGCAGTCTGGAATTCCCTGAAGGCTCAGGGTATGTGGACTAAGGAGGAGTCCCTACTACCAATAAATATTCTGGAACTAAGAGCGATATTCAACGCGCTTCAAGCGTGGCCTCAGCTGGCTTTGGCCAAGTTCATAAGATTCCAGTCGGACAATATCACGACTGTAGCTTATATCAATCATCAAGGGGGAACAAAGAGTTCTCTAGCGATGATAGAGGTTTCCAAGATAATTCGATGGGCAGAGACTCACTCTTGCCATCTATCAGCAATATATATCCCAGGAGTGGAGAACTGGGAAGCGGATTTTCTAAGTCATCAGACTTTTCATCCGGGGGAGTGGGAGCTCCATCCGGAGGTGTTTGCGGCATTGATCCATCAATGGGGCACACTGGAATTGGATCTGATGGCATCTCGTCAGAATGCCAAACTTCCTTGTTATGAGTCCAGATCAAGGGATCCTCAAGCAGTACTGATAGATGCTCTAGCAGTACCTTGGTCGTTCAACCTGGCTTAAGTGTTTCCTCCTTTTCCTCTCCTACCTCGTCTGATTGCAAGAATCAAACAGGAGAGGGCTTCGGTAATCTTGATAGTGCCTGCATGGCCATGCAGATCTGGTGGAAATGTCATCTCTGCCACCATGGAAACTGCCACTGAGACAGGACCTTCTCATTCAAGGGCCGTTCCAACATCCAAATCTAATTTCTCTGCAATTTACTGCTTGGAGATTGAACGCTTGATTTTATCTAAGCGGGGATTCTCTGAGTCGGTCATTGATACCTTGATTCAGGCTCGAAAGCCTGTCACTAGGAAAATTTACCATAAGATATGGCGTAAATATCTTTATTGGTGCGAATCCAAGGGCTACTCATGGAGTAAGATCAGGATTCCTAGGATTTTGTCCTTTCTCCAAGAAGGATTGGAGAAGGGATTATCAGCTAGTTCTTTAAAGGGACAGATTTCTGCTTTGTCAATCTTGCTACACAAGTGTCTGGCAGATGTCCCAGACATTCAGTCCTTTTGTCAGGCTTTAGTTAGAATCAAGCCTGTGTTTAAACCTGTTGCTCCGCCATGGAGTTTGAATTTAGTTCTAGATGTTCTTCAAGGGGTTCCGTTTGAACCCATGCATTCCATAGATATTAAACTTCTATCTTGGAAAGTTCTGTTTTTAGTTGCTATCTCTTCTGCTCGAAGAGTTTCTGAGCTTTCTGTGTTACAATGCGACTCTCCTTATCTTATATTCCATTCAGATAAGGTGGTTTTGCGCACTAAACCTGGATTCCTTCCTAAGGTTGTTTCAAATAAGAATATTAATCAGGAAATTGCTGTTCCTTCTCTATGTCCTAGTCCTTCTTCTAAGAAGGAGCGTCTGTTACATAACTTTGAAGTTTTTGAAGTTTTACTTACAAGCGACCAAGGATTTCAGTCAAACATCTTCTCTATTTGTTGTCTATTCTGGAAAGCGTAGGGGTCAAAAAGCTACGGCTACCTCTATTTCTTTTTGGCTGAAAAGCATCATCCATTTGGCATACGAGACTGCTGGACAGCAGCCTCCTGAAAAAATTACAGCTCATTCTACTAGAGCGGTGGCTTCCACATGGGCTTTTAAAAATGATGCTTCTGTTAAACAGATTTGTAAGGCTGAGACTTGGTCTTCCCTTCATACCTTTTCCAAATTTCACAAATTTGATACCTTTGCTTCTTCTGAGGCTATTGTTGGGAGAAAAGTTCTTCAAGTAGTGATGCCTTCTGTTTAGGTATCTGTCTTGTCCCTCCCGTTCATCCGTGTCCTGTAGCTTTGGTATTGTATCTCACAAGTAAAAGATGAATCTGTGGACTCGTCGTATCTTGTAGAAGAAAAGGAAATTTATGCTTACCTGATAAATTGATTTCTTCTAAGATACGACGAGTCCACGGCCCTCCCTGTCAATTTAAGACAGATTATATTTTTTGTTTAAAACTTCAGTCACCTCTGCACCTTTTAGTTTCTCCTTTTTCTTCCTATACCTTCGGTCAAATGACTGGGGGGTGGGGTCAAGGGAGGAGCTATATAGACAGCTCTGCTGTGGTGCTCTTTGCCACTTCCTGTTAGCAGGAGGATAATATCCCACAAGTAAAGGATGAATCCGTGGACTCGTCGTATCTTAGAAGAAATCAATTTATCAGGTAAGCATAAATTTCCTTTTCAAAACAATCTCTTTCTAAAAGTTTGGGGTAAGAGGAACAGATAAAATAAACAGCAGTAGTTATTTTATTTTTATTAATAAGAAAAAGTAGGTTTTGGGGATTATTAGAAGACAAGTGTTAAGGGTCTCTTTAAAGGTGAAGTAGTATTTCGTATCAAACTAATTTTTTATAAATGGGAAATGTTTATCCTTACTTTACCTGTTAATGTGCAAAAGCAAGTGATAGCACCGTTTAAATCAGCTCCCTTCGTCTTAGAAGAACAATTGAGAGGGAATTGGTGTTTTGCATAAAATAAAATGTAATGACAAATAGGAGAGTTTAGTTAATAAGTTTATGTTAGCCTAGGAATGTTAGGTTGAGAGGTTTTAAAAATTTTAATATGTTAAAAAAGGGAGAATACCTGAGGACTCTAGTGAAATTCTTATAGTACACAAGAGAATATCTTAACCAATATACTGCAAGTTAACTGTTGGTATGTAATAATGTAAAAGCATTGTTTGTCAAATTGTAAATATTACTGTAAAGTATACAAATGCTAATGATTGTTGTACCCCAGGAATCTTAAAGGGACATGAAACCTTTCTTTCATGATTCAGATAGAGACTACAATTTTAAACAACTTTCCAATTTACTTATTTAATTTGCTTCCTTCTCTTGTTATACTTTACTGAAAGGTTTAGCTAGGCAAGCTCAGGAGCAGCAGAGAACCTAGGCTCTAGCTGTTGATTGATCACTGCATATACATATCGATTGCGATTGGCTCACCCATGAGTTTTGTTAGAAACAATTAGTGCATTACTGCTCCTTCAACAAATGATACCAAGAGAATGAAACAAATTAGATAATAGAAGTAAATTAAAAAGTTGTTCAAAATTTTATTCTCTATCTGAATCATGAAAGAAAAAATTTGGGTTTCATGTTCCTTTAATAAATAAAGTATTTAAAAAAGAAAAAGCACTTTACGATTGCAATATAGAATGTTTAATTATGTGTATTAAAACTACTCATTAATATTCATTAATTATTTTGTGATGTAACTATGAATATTGTTGGCTTTCCAAATCCCATGTGTTTCTTTAACCCCTTAATGACCACAATGTATCCTGTACGTTGTTGGTCGTTAAGGGATTCATTGAACTGCTATAATAGTGCGGGTCTTACCGCAAACAACAAGACTGCGCTATTGGTCCCTCCATCCAGATGGCTTCCTAAAATGGCGAGACCATACTATTGAAAACGGCTCCCCCACTGAAAGATAAGCAATGTACAGGGAGCATCACTGGTCATTAAGGGGTTAATGAAATGGGAGCTGCCATGTTGAAATCTATATCTCTTGTTTAAAGAGACAAGTTAGCCTCAATGTTTTTCCCTTTAAATTTGTTTCCAAAGATCCATTTTACCTGCTGGAGTGTATTAAATAATTTAGAAATCGCTAATTTGTCTTGAAATCAACATTTAAATTAGCTAATTTGGCCTGTGATATCCCTACCTGTACTTTAATTTTCTATGTATTGGCTATAAAAAAAAAACAGTGTAGGGGGCGGAGTTAACTGCCTAACTGAGAGGAAGGAGTAACGGAGAGCTCAGCACTAAAGTTAGCAAATTTAACTAATAAATCAGTAAAGGTTACTTGTCAGTACTACATGCCCTGAAGAACTCCCTGAAGAACTCCACCAAAATACTGGGTTTCTCTGACCTATCTCATCGCAACACTATCTTGGTGCTAGTCTACACTGCGAGTAACGGAGGCTACTATCAGCCTGCAGCCAAGAGTCTAAACCTACGAGCAAGATCCACCAGCCAGCAGCTCCGGAGGGTTGGGACTCCGCTCCGGAGTTTTGGTTGCAAGAGCTGTGTACAGAGTCCTGGGGGGACCTTCAGCGGGTGCACCACCGGCACCCTTCCACCGCTTACCGGCGTCTACCAGGGGCCCGGATATCACCACCTCTTCCTTGGACTGACTAGGGCTGCATCTGACCTGGCGGCTGATCTGCCTATACACCTTTACCTCCCGGGCCTTCATTTTATCCGAGGGCACCAGCACGGACCGGCTGCAGACGAAGTGGTACGAATGGCGGCCATCTTGCTTCCTCCTTCAGGGCTGGAGTCCGACTACAATCAAAGTCTGGCATGAGTGATCTGCTCGGTGCCTGAGGGTACAGGGGCTCAGCTCTGCTCAGTTCAAGGACATCGGAGGGCACAGACAGAGGGCTGCTGTGAACCCACACATCTGCCTTTGGCTCCTGGGTAAGATAAACTGCGTTAACCAAAACACACAGCAACACAGATCTCATCACACCACTAACAGCCCTTACACTTTAATTGCTGTGTGTACATAGATACTCCTACTCCATTGGTATTCCTACCCTCACTAATACCAGCAGCCCCCTCCTTTCACTGAAGTGCATACCCACTGCATAACTCCCATTGACTGTAATTTGGCCTGCACGATCAACCCCAAGAACCCAGGGAGTGTAAACGGGTTTTTCTCCAGACTCTTTTGGTATTAGGCAGATCACCTACTTGGAGCATCCCCATATTGCCAGTAATCCCTCTGCCTTATTTTAGACGCCTTCTGTACCCTATTCAAGACACAAAAATAAAGAAGCACTTACTGACAAGTGGACATATACACCACATGTCTCTGGACTTTTGGCATTTTATACTAGCCTCCTATTATTAGTCACAGAGGACTATTCTTTGTAGCACTGTATGCAGTGTTTTGTACAATCAGCCTGCATCATTGTCCATTTGAGCCCCTGGCTTCCTCCAACCTTTATCACCAGCAATGAGGCACTTGTCCATTTTTCTTTTTGCATAAAGAGGAGTGACTGTATACATTTCTACCCGTATTTAGACACATAAGACTGTGTCCCCCTCACGGCTGTTAACAGCCCCCATAAGAGCTGTCCTGGACTTTATAATTTCTATTTGTGTAGCATTTATCTACATTTTATTTATCCATAGCTGCTGCATCAGCATTGCTGTCTTTGGGTCCGTTGCCCAAGGTGTAGTGCTATTTGATAATTGCTTTAACATTTTATTTTTACAGGCCTCCAGGTCTAGGGTTAGTGGTAATTTTATAGGTAACCCCTCAGTTGGTCAATCTGGTCTTTTGCATCATCTTTTTTGCATTCTGGCTGCTGTGTCAGCCTATCTGTATTCTGGGTAACATTCCAATTGTAGTGCTATTCATGCTGTCTAACCCAACCTTTCAATCCTACAGGGTGTATGCTAGTAGTGTCTGCCATCACATTATAATAACAACTATTACTATTCAGCTGCTGATTTGGTTAATTCCGAGAGCGAGCGCTGAAAAAGCGCTTTGAGTCCCACTGGGAGAAAGGCGCTATATAAATACTAGGTGTTATTATTATTATATTATATTATTATATGTCATAGGTTCAGCTTTTCACTGTAAGCTCCCTTGCTATCTGCTTAGACTAGTGTATAGTGTTACAGTATATGATAATTCACTTTAGTGATATTGAAAGTAAACCAATTTTTCTTTCATGTAATTGGCAAGAGTCCATGAGCTAGTGACGTATGGGATATACATTCCTAACAGGAGGGGCAAAGTTTCTCAAACCTCAAAATGCCTATAAATACACCCCTCACCACACCCACAATTCAGTTTTACAAACTTTGCCTCCCATGGAGGTGGTGAAGTAAGTTTGTGCTAGATTTCTACGTTGATATGCGCTTCGTCAGAGGGCTGTGAAGAGAGTATTGCCTATTTGAATACCATGGTCTTCCTCTAGGGGATCTATTTCATAGGTTCTTTGTTATCGGTCGTAGAGATTTCTTCTCCTACCTCCCTTTTCAGATCGACAATATACTCTTATATTACCTCTACTGATTCTCGTTTCAGTACTGGTTTTGCTATCTACTTTATGTAGATGAGTGTCTTTGGGTAAGTAAGTCTTATTTTATTTATGACACTCTCAGCTATGGTTTGGCACTTTATATGTAAAGTTCTAAATATATATTTTATACTTATATTTGCCATGATTCAGGTCAATCAGTTTATTTTCCTTCTTTCAGACTGTCAGTTTCATTTTTTGGGAAAATGCATATGAATGAAATATTTTTCTTACCTAAAATTTTCAATTGACTTTTTTCCTTTAAATTGCGGGCTGTTAGGCTCGCGGGTGCAAAAAATGCTAGAATTTATTGCATCATTTTTGGCGCAAGACTTATTTGGCGCGAGATTGACGTTTGTCTGATGTCAAAGACGTCATTTCCGGTGTCGTAGTTGACGCCGGAAGTTTTCACGTAGTTGCATCATTTTTGTCTCTCGTGTTTATTACAGACGTTTTTGGCGCCAAAAAATATGTGGGCGTCATACTTGGCGCCAGTTTTTTTACATTATTTAAGTCTCACTTTTTAGTTGCTTCTGGTTTCTAGAGGCTTGTTCTGTTTGCATTTTTTTTAAAAAGCAGGATGGAGCGAGTGCACCTTTGAAACTAATTAGATAATAGTGAGCAAAATAATTTTTGAGTGGTTAAAAATATGCTCTACAACCCTTCTAAGTGATAACAATTCCTCCGAATTGTTATCGATGTAAAAGTTAGAACGAACAAGTGAAGGGGAGCTAGGTTTCAATTAATTAGAAAATAATTGAAAAATAATAGCAAAGTGCTTTTAATCGTGTTGCAGCGTGGTAGGTGAACAGATATCAAAAACATAAGATTTATATGTGTTAACTGGTTTGTGTGATGATAAGATGATAAGATTGTGGAAATAAATATAAATAATATAAAGAAAAAGAAAACTGAGGTATTGTACAAAATGTGACAATTTTTATATATTGAACAAATGTAGCGAATACAAGTTGTAACAAATACAAGTAGGATAGGAACAAATACAATATGGTTTATATTTATAAATTATAATACAATATAGTATATATTTAATACAATATGGTATATATTTAAAAATAGGCAGATTAAAAAGAGGCAAATTAAAAAGACATTAAATACATATTTGCACAATATATATGTTGTATGTGTATCGCACTGCAGTGGATAAAAATGGATAAAAAAAGGTCTAGTAAAATTGTATAAAACAACCCAAGATAGGGTAGTTTTGATAAGATCGGTTGATTGTTAAAAGAGTGCCTTATAACACCTTAAAAAAGTACCTTAGAAAGTAGTGGTTCTCAAAACTACTTAGTTGTTTAGTGGGATCCGTTGGAAGACATTCATATGGATAAGCTATTAGTAATAGCTAAAAGGGAACTTTTGTGGATGGCGGTTGTCTCAATACTATTTATCAGTATGGACTCCGGTCTGATAGCAGGTATCTGGTTCCAAATGGAGAAACGTTTTCTTTGTTTAGGGTCCTGTGGAATTTCCTGGAAATTGCGGTGTCCCAATACTCTCTGTCAGTATGGACTTATGTTCGCAAGTGAAGGAGACATTTCTTGGAAATTGCGGTGTCCCAATACTTTTGGGACACCGCAATTTCCAAGAAATTTCTCCTTCACTTGCGAACATAAGTCCATACTGACAGAGAGTATTGGGACACCGCAATTTCCAGGAAATTCCACAGGACCCTAAACAAAGAAAACTTTTCTCCATTTGGAACCAGATACCTGCTATCAGACCGGAGTCCATACTGATAAATAGTATTGAGACAACCGCCATCCACAAAAGTTCCCTTTTAGCTATTACTAATAGCTTATCCATATGAATGTCTTCCAACGGATCCCACTAAACAACTAAGTAGTTTTGAGAACCACTACTTTCTAAGGTACTTTTTTAAGGTGTTATAAGGCACTCTTTTAACAATCAACCGATCTTATCAAAACTACCCTATCTTGGGTTGTTTTATACAATTTTACTAGACCTTTTTTTATCCATTTTTATCCACTGCAGTGCGATACACATACAACATATATATTGTGCAAATATGTATTTAATGTCTTTTTAATTTGCCTCTTTTTAATCTGCCTATTTTTAAATATATACCATATTGTATTAAATATATACTATATTGTATTATAATTTATAAATATAAACCATATTGTATTTGTTCCTATCCTACTTGTATTTGTTACAACTTGTATTCGCTACATTTGTTCAATATATAAAAATTGTCACATTTTGTACAATACCTCAGTTTTCTTTTTCTTTATATTATTTATATTGATTTCCACAATCTTATCATCTTATCATCACACAAACCAGTTAACATATATAAATCTTATGTTTTTGATATCTGTTCACCTACCACGCTGCAACACGATTAAAAGCACTTTGCTATTATTTTTCAATTATTTTCTAATTAATTGAAACCTAGCTCCCCTTCACTTGTTCGTTCTAACTGTTTGCATTTTTTCCCATTCCTGAAAATGTAATTTAAGGAATTTGATAATTTTGCTTTATATGTTGTTTTTCTATTACATATTGCAAGATATTCCAAAAACTGTTCCTGTATCAGAAAATACTGTTGGATTCCTGATGACTGATATCAGTCCTACCAAAACTAAGTTCATTTATTTTAATTTTATGAATTTTATCTTTAGCTATAGCTTGTATTAAGTTATCATGATAAACTTTTACATGCAGAGTCCATTAGTATTTATGCATTATCTATTGCTATTCTTTTTACATCTAATGTACAAGATATACCTAGGAATCTATGAGAATGTTTTTCTGATTCTGTCCTAAGGCTTTGTCTGACATCCCGCCTTCTATTAAAATTTATAGGTCTTTTTTAAACTTCTCATTTAGTTGATGAATTTTTAAATGACCAACAACATACTGAATTATCCTTCTCTGATGATTTTTTTTTCTCATTTAGAATATACTTCATCAGATATTTGACACTAACAAATCTACTTTTTTATTTTTAAATAGAGTACATTCGTTGTTGAAAAGGTGTTGATTATATTGGATATTGAGGAGTCTAGTTCTTTTGATTTAAGACTAGCTAACATTTAAATTCTGCTCATTAACCTCCTGTGGTTTCTTCAGAGGTTTTTTCCTAGGTTTTTAAATTGTATCCTTTGCCGGCAGTTAGTTTAAAGTTTTGAGGAAGATCCCCAAAGTTAATGGGGCTATCTCTACTCTTGCTAAACATACTACTATTCCTATAGAAAATAGTATTTATTTTTTTCCTTCAGATGGGAAACTTGTATCTTATTTAAGGAAAATTATTTTATTTCAGGTCCTTTTCTTAGGCCTGCAATTTATTTGGCTGATGTTGCAAATGCTTCAACTTTCTGGTTGGATACTTTAGTGCAACAAGTATCGGATTATGATTTGTTTTAGCATTGTTAAATTGATCAACATGCTAATAATTTCATTTGTGTCGTCATTTTTTTTTATATTTTCACAATTGAGGTTTAATCTATGTCTTTAGCTATTTTTAGCTAGAAGAACTTTGGCCTAGATTGAGAGTTGGGCGGTAGCCGTCAAAACCAGCGTTAGAGGCTCCTAACGCTGGTTTTGGGCTACCGCCGGTATTTGGAGTCAGTCAGGAAAGGGTCTAACGCTCACTTTCCAGCCACGACTTTTCCATACCACAGATCCCCTTACGTCATTTGCGTATCCTATCTTTTCAATGGGATCTTTCTAACGCCGGTATTTAGAGTCGTGGCTGAAGTGAGCATTAGAAATCTAACGACAAAACTCCAGCCGCAGAAAAAAGTCAGGAGTTAAGAGCTTTATGGGCTAACGCCGGTTTATAAAGCTCTTAACTACTGTGCTCTAAAGTACACTAACACCCATAAACTACCTATGCACCCCTAAACCGAGGTCCCCCCACATCGCCGCCACTTGATTAAATTTTTTTAACCCCTAATCTGCCGACCGCCACCTACGTTATCCTTATGTACCCCTAATCTGCTGCCCCTAACACCGCCGACCCCTATATTATATTTATTAACCCCTAATCTGCCCCCCTCAACGTCGCCTCCACCTGCCTACACTTATTAACCCCTAATCTGCCGAGCGGACCGCACCGCTACTATAATAAAGTTATTAACCCCTAATCCGCCTCACTCCCGCCTCAATAACCCTATAATAAATAATATTAACCCCTAATCTGCCCTCCCTAACATCGCCGACACCTAACTTCAATTATTAACCCCTAATCTGCCGACCGAATCTCGCCGCTACTGTAATAAATGGACTAACCCCTGAAGCTAAGTCTAACCCTAACACTAACACCCCCCTAAATTAAATATAATTTAAATCTAACGAAATAAATTAACTCTTATTAAATAAATTATTTCTATTTAAAGCTAAATACTTACCTATAAAATAAACCCTAATATAGCTACAATATAAATTATAATTATATTATAGCTATTTTAGGATTTATATTTATTTTACAGGTAACTCTGTATTTATTTTAACCAGGTACAATAGCTATTAAATAGTTAAGAACTATTTAATAGCTAAAATAGTTAAAATAATTACAAAATTACCTGTAAAATAAATCCTAACCTAAGTTACAATTAAACCTAACACTACACTATCAATAAATTAATTAAATAAAATACCTCCAATTACCTACAATTAAACCTAACACTACACTATCAATACATTAATTAAATACAATACCTACAAATAACTACAATTAAATAAACTAACTAAAGTACAAAAAATAAAAAATAACTAAGTTACAAAAAATAAAAAAATATTTACAAACATTAGAAAAATATTACAACAATTTTAAACTAGTTACACCTACTCTAAGCCTCCTAATAAAATAACAAAGCCCCCCAAAATAAAAAAATGCCCTACCCTATTCTAAATTAAAAAAGTTCAAAGCTCTTTTACCTTACCAGCCCTGAAAAGGACCTTTTGTGGGGCATGCCCCAAAGAATTCAGCTCTTTTGCCTGTAAAAAAACACATACAATACCCCCCCCCAACATTACAACCCACCACCCACATACCCCTAATCTAACCCAAACCCCCCTTAAATAAACCTAACACTAAGCCCCTGAAAATCTTCCTACCTTATCTTCACCTCGCCGGGTATCACACCGATCCGTCCTGGCTCCGATGTCTTGATCCAAGCCCAAGCGGGGGGCTGAAGATGTCCATGATCCAGCTGAAGTCTTCATCCAAGCGGGAGCTGAAGAGGTCCATGATCCGGCTGAAGTCTTCTATCAACGGCATCTTCAATCTTCTTTCTTCCGGAGCCATCATCTTCCAGCCGACGCGGATCCAACCTCTTCTCCCGACGCCTACTCGCCGAATAACGGTTCCTTTAAATGACGTCATCCAAGATGGCGTCCGTTGAATTCCGATTGGCTTATAGGATTCTATCAGATTGAGCTTGCATTCTATTGGCTGATCGGAACAGCCAATAGAATGCGAGCTCAATCTGATTGGCTGATCGGATCAGCCAATCTGATTGAACTTGATTCTGATTGGCTGATTCCATCAGCCAATCAGAATTTTCCTACCTTAATTCCGATTGGCTGATAGAATCCTATCAGCCAATCGGAATTGGACGGACGCCATCTTGGATGACGTCATTTAAAGGAACCGTCATTCAGCGAGTAGGCGTCGGGAGAAGAGGTTGGATCCGCATCGGCTGGAAGATGATGGCTCCGGAAGAAAGAAGATTGAAGATGCCGTTGATAGAAGACTTCAGCCGGATCATGGACCTCTTCAGCTCCAGCTTGGATGAAGACTTCAGCCGGATCATGGACATCTTCAGCCCCCCGCTTGGGCTTGGATCAAGACATCGGAGCCAGGACGGATCGGTGTGATACCCGGCGAGGTGAAGATAAGGTAGGAAGATCTTCAGGGGCTTAGTGTTAGGTTTATTTAAGGGGGGTTTGGGTTAGATTAGGGGTATGTGGGTGGTGGGTTGTAATGTTGGGGGGGGGGGGTATTGTATGTGTTTTTTTTACAGGCAAAAGAGCTGAATTCTTTGGGGCATGCCCCACAAAAGGTCCTTTTCAGGGCTGGTAAGGTAAAAGAGCTTTGAACTTTTTTAATTTAGAAAAGGGTAGGGCATTTTTTATTTTGGGGGGCTTTGTTATTTTATTAGGGGGCTTAGAGTAGGTGTAATTAGTTTAAAATTGTTGTAATATTTTTCTAATGTTTGTAAATATTTTTTTATTTTTTGTAACTTAGTTATTTTTTATTTTTTGTACTTTAGTTAGTTTATTTAATTGTAGTTATTTGTAGGTATTGTATTTAATTAATGTATTGATAGTGTAGTGTTAGGTTTAATTGTAGGTAATTGGAGGTATTTTATTTAATTAATTTATTGATAGTGTAGTGTTAGGTTTAATTGTAACTTAGGTTAGGATTTATTTTACAGGTAATTTTGTAATTATTTTAACTATTTTAGCTATTAAATAGTTCTTAACTATTTAATAGCTATTGTACCTGGTTAAAATAAATACAAAGTTACCTGTAAAATAAATATAAATCCTAAAATAGCTATAATATAATTATAATTTATATTGTAGCTATATTAGGGTTTATTTTACAGGTAAGTATTTAGCTTTAAATAGGAATAATTTATTTAATAAGAGTTAATTTATTTCGTTAGATTTAAATTATATTTAACTTAGGGGGGTGTTAGTGTTAGGGTTAGACTTAGCTTTAGGGGTTAATCCATTTATTACAGTAGCGGCGAGATTCGGTCGGCAGATTAGGGGTTAATAATTGAAGTTAGGTGTCGGCGATGTTAGGGAGGGCGGATTAGGGGTTAATATTATTTATTATAGGGTTATTGAGGCGGGAGTGAGGCCGATTAGGGGTTAATAACTTTATTATAGTAGCGGAGCGGTGCGGTCCGCTCGGCAGATTAGGGGTTAATAAGTGTAGGCAGGTGGAAACGACGTTGAGAGGGGGCAGATTAGGGGTTAATAAATATAATATAGGGGTCGGCGGTGTTAGGGGCAGCAGATTAGGGGTACATAGCTATAATGTAGGTGGCGGTGGTGTACGGAGCAGCAGATTAGGGGTTAATAATAATATGCAGGGGTCAGCGATAGCGGGGGCGGCAGATTAGGGGTTAATAAGTGTAAGGTTAGGGGTGTTTTGACTCGGGTACATGTTAGAGTGTTAGGTGCAGACGTAGGAAGTGTTTCCCCATAGAAAACAATGGGGCTGCGTTAGGAGCTGAACGCGGCTTTTTTTGCAGGTGTTAGGTTTTTTTTCAGCTCAAACAGCCCCATTGTTTTCTATGGGGATATCGTGCACGAGCACGTTTTTGAAGCTGGCCGCTTCCGTAAGCACCGCTGGTATCTAGAGTTGCAGTGGCGTTAAATTATGCTCTACGCTCCCTTTTTGGAGCCTAACGCACTGAAAACCCAGCCATTCTGTGAACTCTAAATACCAGCGGTATTTAAAAGGTGCGTGGGAAAAAAAGCACGCGTAGCTAACGCACCCCTTTGGCCGCAGAACTCTAAATCTAGGCGTTTGTGACTTAATCTTGGAATGCTAATTTGATTTCTAAAATTCATATTTCTTTTTTTCCAATGTAATCATCTATTTGGTTCACAATTGGATTCAATTTTTTCCAACTGTTACTCTGGAGAAGGGAGTTTTTTGTTGCTTCAAGATTGAGTTCTAAGAGTAAATCTTAAGCTTATATTAGTTTGTTCTTAATAAGGAACAGAATCCTAATTCTTCTCCAAGTAACATGCTTATAATTGGAAGCTTTCTTCAACATGGAATGAATTTAAGCTATTTAAAAGATCAAAGTCAGACCCCCAAATTTGCATGTAGGTGCAGTTTTTTATTCCAGCTTAGCTGGTAAGGGGCAGGTTTTGACTTTTTTAAATTTGTTTGGTTCAATTCGGTCCAAACTTCTTAGATTGGGGTACTGAATAGGATTCAGAGTAAAACCACCTGTGAGAAGTTTTTTTCTCTCTAGTATATTCCAGCTATTCCAGTAAAGGCTCACACTTTTCTGAAGTATGTTTCAGACCTGTATGTGTTGGGTACTTGTGAGGCGCAGCTGGTTACCCGTTGGGGTCTCAAGGCGCTGCTCAGACCTGGAGTTATCTGGGGTATTCATACCAGTTCCATTTCAGGAACAGGGTTTGGGGTTTTGTTCAAAACTATTCATTGTCCCAAAGATAGAAAATCTTTTTGATTTGTCATATAAGAGTTCCTTCTTTCAGAATGGTGTTTATATGGTCTATTCTGCCTTTTTGGTCAGTAAGGGCATTATTTGTTTACAATACAATAGATACAATAGATGCATATCTTCTTCTGTTTTCATTCAGATTATTTTTATTTTCTGAGATTCTCTTTTTTTTGACAAGCATTACCAATTTGTTGCTTTTCCTTCTGGTCTAGCGACAGCTCTGAGAATCTTTTCAAGGTTCTCAGTGTTTCCTTATTTGGACGATCTCGTGGTACTGGCTCAGTCTTTTCATTCTGCAGAATCTCATACAATTCAACTTTTGTTGTTTCTTCTAAGACATGGTTGGAGGGTCTTTTTATCAAAAGATCCTTGGTTGCTCAGACAAGGGTCGCCTTTTTTAGGTTTCCAGAGAGATTGTGTCAATGTCTTTGTCTGTAACAGACAGGAGACAATTATATTGGGTTCAGTTTGTCGGAACCTTCAGTCTCTATTATTTCCTTCAGTAGCTATATGCATGGACGTTTTAGGTCTCATGGCTGCAGCATTGGATTCAATTCCCTTTGCTCATTTTCATATGAAATCTTTCCATTTTTTTATGCTGAATTAATGGTGCAGGGATTCTTGGATATCATTTTTAATATCTTTGAATTCCAATGTTCAACTATCTTTGACTTGGTGGTTAGATCACCATCATATAGTTCTACGGGTCTCTTCGATTCATCCAACCTGGACTTTGATCACTACAGATGCGAGTCTTTTAGGTTGGGCGGCTGTCTGAGGATCTCTGTCAGCACAAGGGGTTTGGAAATCTCAGGAGGCGAGATTACCATTCAATATTTTGGAACTTCCTGCATGTTTAGAGTTCGTCAGTTTTGGCTTCTTTTTGAAGAGAGAGACGTTATTGTTTTTCAGACAGACAATGTCACAACTGTGGCGTATGTCAATCATCAGGGTGGGACTCTCAGTCCTTAGGCTGTAAAAGAAGTATCTCGGATACTTGCTAGGGCTAAATCCAGCTCCTGTCTAATTTCTGCGGTCCATATCCCAGGTTTAGACAATTGGGAAGCGGATTATCTCTGTCAATCAAGCTTTACATCCGGGAGAATGGTCTCTTTACCCAGATGTGTTTTTTCAAATTGTTCTGATGTGAGGGTTTCCAGTAATAGTTCTGATGGCATCTCATCTAAACAAGAAAACTTCCCAGGTACCTATTCAGGTCCGGGGATCCTCAGGCAGAAACATTGTATGCATTGACACTTCCTTGGAGTTATCAATCTGCCTATATTTTTGCTGCTTCTGGTTCTTCTTTTTAAGATTGATTTTTCAAAATCATCATGGAGCAATCGTTTGTGCTGCTGGTGGCTCCAGCATGGCCGCTCAGGTTTTGGTATATGGTTCTTGTTCGGATGTCCAGTTGCCAACCTTGGTCACTTCTATTTAGGCCAGACCTTATATCTTAAGATTCGTTTTTTCCATCAGGAAATCAAATTATTAAATTTGATGGTATGGAAATTAAAACGCTTAGTGCTTAATCATAGAGGTTTCTCTGACTCAGTGATTAATACTATGTTGCAGGTTCGTAAATCTGTGTCTAGAGAGATTTATTATCGAGTTTGGAAGATTTACATCTTATGATGCTCTTCTCATAATTTTTCTTGGCATTCTTTTAGAATTCCTAGGATTTTATAGTTTCTTCATAAGGTTTTGTCTGCAAGTTCCTTGAAAGGACAAATCTCTGCTCTTTCTGTGCTGTTTCACAGAAAAAATTGCTAATCTTTATGATATTCATTGTTTTGTTCAGGCTTTGGTTCATATCAAGCCTGTCATTAAGCCAATTTCTCCTCCTTGGAGTCTTAATTTGGTTCTGAGGGCTTAACAGGCTCTTCTGTTTGAGCATATGCATTCTTTGGACATTGAATTACTTTCATGGAAAGTATTGTTCCTTTTGGCCATCTCTTCTGCTAGAAGAGTTTTTGAATTACCTGCTCTTTCTTGTTAGTCTCCTTTACTGATTTTTCATCAGGATAAGGTGGTTTTGCTGTCTTTATTTAAATTTTTACCTCATGTTGTGAATTCTAACAACATTAATAGAGGAATTATTGTTCCTTCCTTGTGTCCTAAATCCTAAGAATTCTTTGGAAAGATCCTTACATTCTTTGGATGTGGTCAGAGTTTTGAAATATTATGTTGAAGCTACTAAGATTTCAGAAAGACTTTTAGTCTATTTGTTATCTTTTCTGGTTTTAGGAAAGGTCAGAAGGCTTCTGCCATTTCTTTGGCGTCTTGGTTAAAGCTTTTGATTCATCATGCTTATGTGGAGTCGGGTAAATCCCTGCCTCAAAGGATTACGGCTCATTCTACTAGGTCAGTTTCTACTTCCTGGGCTTTTAAGAATGAAGCTTCTGTTGATTAGATTTGCAAAGCAGCAACTTGGTCTTCTTTGCATACTTTTACTAAATTCTACCATTTAGATGTTTTTTTCTTCTTCAGAAGCAGTTTTTGGTAGAAAAGTACTTCAGGCAGCTGTTTCAGTCTGATTCTTCTGCTTATAATTTCAGTTTTTTCATTATAAAGATTAAAACTTTTGATTTGGGTTGTGGATTGTTTTTTCAGCGGAATTGGCTGTCTTTATTTTAGCCCTCCCTCTCTAGTGACTCTTGCGTGGAGTTCCACATCTTGGGTATTTGCTATCCCATACGTCACTAGCTCATGGACTCTTGCCAATTACATGAAAGAAAACATAATTTATGTAAGAACTTACCTGATAAATTCATTTCTTTCATATTGGCAAGAGTCCATGAGACCCACCCTTTTTTGTGGTGGTTATGATTTTTTTGTATAAAGCACAATTATTCCAATTCCTTGTTGATGCTTTCGCTCCTTCCTTATCACCCCACTTCTTGGCTATTCGTTAAACTGAATTGTGGGTGTGGTGAGGGGTGTATTTATAGGCATTTTGAGGTTTGGGAAACTTTGCCCCTCCTGGTAGGAATGTATACCCCATACGTCACTAGCTCATGGACTCTTGCCAATATGAAAGAAATGAATTTATCAGGTAAGTTCTTACATAAATTATGTTATATCAATTAGCCTGCTCTCCTGCCTAGACATTGCGGGTGGGGGATCTCTAGCTGGCTCCCCCTTTCCGACCTAGCTTGTCTGGGTTGGTCACTTCCTCCTCCCTTTTTCCCTTCTGTAAGGTAATATCCTCTGTTCCTGAGCCGGTGGAGATCTCCTTCAACGACAAAGTTTTCTTTAACATATGACACAGGGGTGATTTGCTTATTGACCTTTGTTCTGGGGGGGTTCTTGCTGGCTCTTGCCCCTTGGTGGTGGCTTCCTCAACTTCACACTGTGCGGGAGGATATTTGGTCTCTAGTGTGACCGCCGTCATGGAGGGGTAGGGGTCGGGGAGGACCTCTTGGCCCCACTCTGTGCGCTGACGACCATTATTCCTTGCTGTTAGGGGTAATATGAACCTGATGGCAGCCATCTTGTTCTTCGCAGCCATCTTGTTCCTCGCAGCCATTTTAGAATGAATAGACTTTATTATACTGGGTTATTATGCAGTGAGAATATTATGCATGTTATGAGTTTCTTTAGCTATTCGGCCTTGCCAATGTACCCTGGCCTAACGCCTAGAAGTAAGATAGCATAAGATAATGTAAACAAGAGGCTTTAGACACTCGGTTGTCTCTGCAGATGGTAGTTTGTTATGACTCTGTAAATATTGTTATGAGAAACTCATGTTCTAGCTTTTCCATGTATTTCTGCTCTGTATAAATGTGTAAAATGACGCGGTCCAAACGTGTCATCCCCTTAACCCTATGTGCTGTCTCTGTACGCTATAAGACATGATTACACTGTTCAATAAACATGAATAGCTTTGGATCATAATACTGCGTGGTCTGAATCTGTTCAGGGAGCTCCTTATCAGATAAATCTGCATCTGCCTCTCGTGGTACCGTAGGCCCCAGGCTTTGGTCTGCGCTGACACCCCCCCGTTGGATTATACACCTTACAATTCTTGGTGTCACGATAGTGGGATTCGCAGAGGGTAAGTTATCGTGGTTTTATTACGCTGCTTTCCTTCTGTGAATCTGAACCTAAATTTAATTGTTTGTATTTTTAAAAGAGGTGTAATATATGATATAAGGTTAAAGGGGTTCCTGTGGTTGAAGCACAGGTTTGCGGAGGTTAAAGTCCTGCCGGCAGTTGTGATAACCCCTCCAGACAGGTAATCAGTCCTGTGCTGGGACACGACAGGTATTGTGAGTCCTGTCGGTGATAAGCGCGCAAGTAATATATGAATGCTAGTTGACGGGAGGTTCTTTTAAGATAAGGTCCCCCGGGCGAACTTGGCAGTGAAGTGAGTAAGTCTCATGTGTGTTGAAGTGTCCCTGATTTATTCCGTTATAGAGTTTTGGTATCCACTTGAGGCTGGTGTTGCTATCTGAAGCTTTGCTTTTGCTTATTTTGCTTTGTTTATTGTGCTGTGCATAGAACATATTAAGTGATTGTGCATTTTATTATTTCTGCTGCTAATATTGCTGTGATTATTTTTGTGTAACAATGGGGTCTGCCCACAGCAAAAAATGTGATAAAAATGCTGATCAGAAATGTAATATTAAGTACAAGACTGTGCAGCGTGTACCATCCAGTGCGGGTAAAAATACTGTGCGTGTTACAAACCCTAAGCCAGTTAAAGGGGAAACTCCAAAAGACTTTGTAGCTAGAATTGCAGGACAATTTTATGTAATTCCATTTGTGGATAACATGAGTGGATGGAGCGAATCCTTGTTCCCTCAGGAGCAAAATCCGTTCCCCCGTATAGGCTCTCTCTGTGAACCGCATGTAACTATGATAAGAGGTATGTGTTTAAAGGATCCTGCTTATCAGGGACCAGAGGGCGATCCTAAATGGGATAAGAAATACATGAAGGAATGTGGAGAGGTTTGGATAAAGCTGTCTGTGTTTTGGACTGAATGCAATATCCTGCCTCCACCATATCTGGCTGTGCCCACGGCATCAGCGGCTGTGCCCATACCATCAGCCGCCGTGCCCACGGCACCGGCATTGCCCCCACCTGCCCCGACACTTCCCCCGCCTCATCCATCTGCACTGTACCCTTCGTTGTCTGTGCTTAAGAAAGCACACAGCGTTAGGGAAATAGAGCAGCTGGAAGACGCTGCTGTTGCCACTTTAAGTGCTAGAAAAGGGTTAACTGGTTCTCTTCAGAGCAGTACAGATGCAGGAATGTCTGAAGGGGAGGGGGAGAGAGTGGAATGTCGGGCTCCTGGTAGTGTAAAGAAATTAGCTCTCACATTCCCTAACAGTGTGGGCAGAGAAGGGGGGTTGCAGAGTGCTGCAAAGACATCTAAAATTGTGAAAGCGAAAGCTGTGAAAACTGCAGCTGTCACAGGTCCCAGTCCTATAGGGAAGCATACGAGATCACACACGCAGGGAGCAGACACTGATTTAGAGGATGATGTGAACATAGAAGCACCGTTTTTTATAATCGGGGACCAGACGATGATTCGTCCTCCCGACGCAGACCGCTTGATGGATTGGGCATTAAAATGTCCTGATCCTGTAAAGCATCCGATGGGAGCAATAACTTATCTTAGACGGGTGACTAGAGATATGTGTCTGGGTGGTCCAGACTATAGGTTTTTGTTGAATGTGATCACTAAATACACAGATGTGAATTTTACTGACGTGTGCAAGTTCCTGGATACTAAGTATGATGTTCCAGTGAATGATGATTATGTGTGGAGAGATGCGGCTGTTGTGAGTGTAATGTGGGAGGACGTTGAGAAATTCTTTAAAAGTCAGCATGGTGATCGTAAAGATATTACGAAAGCTGGTGCATGTAAGCAAAAGAAGGGTGAACAGGTGTCTGATTTTCTGAAAAGGTTTGGTGATTGTTGGCGACAGGAATGTTGTTTGGGTACGCAAGGAGAGTTGGCACAATTGTATGTGCAACACTTGTTGAATAATATGCATTCGCAAACTGCGCAATTGGTGAGACAGACAATTTCAGGTATTCATGCAATGAAAGTGGAAGAATTTGAAAAGGCTATAAGAGAGAAAGATGCAGCAGATGTTTTTCGTGTGTATAATGAGAAAGGTCAGGAGAGTATGTTTAATGCATCAGGTAACAGGAGAGGAAGAAATCAGAATAGAGGGCAGAATAGAAGCTTTCGAGGAAGGGGAAGAGACAGATTTCAATGGAACGGTGATAGGAGACAAGAGGCACATAACTCCACAGACAGATCTTGCTGGAATTGTGGGTCTTATGATCATTGGCAGCAGGACTGCCCACAGCCTAGAAGGGATAGAAATTATCAGTATGGTGGGAATAATAATTCCTCCCAGAATCCCAGCAACACTCCTAGATATCAGATTCCCTGGACTCAGTCTCCTTCCCAGAATCAGAATAGTACCCGCTAGGATTGCCAGCAGAAGGGACTGCTCAAATGTTATACTGCTCAGTTGTCGTATCATTGGCAAGATTTACCCTTAATGTCTTTAGTTGTGCAAGGTGTCCCACATGATTTTTTGGTAGATACCGGAGCAACTAAATCTAGCATTTCTGCTAGAGAATACAATGGGCCAGTGACTAATACATGTGAAAAATCTGTTGGCATTACAGGAGTCCCAATTTCGTGTCCCAGGACACCTCCTTTGGAGGTGTATCCAAATGACAGCCCTTCAAACAGATTTGTTTATGCTTTTCGCATAATAACCAATAGTCCTGTTAATTTTCTTGGAAGGGATTTAATGGCTAAGATGCAAATGTCTGTTAACATTGATTGCAAGGGAGGATTGCATGTTGACACTCCCTGGGATTCAGTTCCGTTGCTGTATGCAGCTGATCCTGAACCTGCCCTTACTAAACAGTTGTACCTTGATAAACTCAGTTTACAGACTCTTGAGAATGTGTTTGAGTATGCCTCACACCCTGACAAAGTTGTGACACAAGCTTTTTACAGACCTTGGATTACTGACCATGTTGAGAAAGAGATGTGGAAAGCACCAGTTAATGCAGTTGTACTTACACCAGATACAGTTTATGTGCAAACACCAGAACATTTGTGGACATGGAAATATGGCAGGAATATTGTAAAAGATCCTAAGGTTATACCTGTACAATTAGAGCCAGATGCATTCACACATGCTTCACATGTCACTAATGACGTGCCAGAGGCACTTGATGAGTTAAAACAGAGTTTATAGGCCACTGGATTTAATGATCCAGGTTTCATTTCATGCACACCATATAAAGCCACTCTCAAACCAGGTGCTAAACCTGTATACATTAAGCAGTATCCTTTGTCTAAGGAAAAGGAACAGGGAATAGCTCCTGTAATCAAGGACCTATTGAATAAGAATGTTATTAGACGCACACTGTCACCATACAATACACCTATCAATCCTGTTCCTAAACCTGGAGGTACAGAATACAGATTTACACAAGACTTGCAAGCAGTAAATGCTCTGGTGCAGCCACTTGCACCGATAGTGCCAGATGTTAATGCTATTTTAACAGCCATCCCAAGTACTGCAACTTGCTTTACAGTCATTGATCTCTGCAGTGCATTCTTTAGCATCCCTGTGCATCCCGACACTCAACCATTGTTTGGTTTTACGTATTTAGGGAATCAATATACGTTTAATCGTTTACCAATGGGCTTTATTGATTCCCCTGCCGCGTACTCAGCTGTAGTTCGTAAGACCCTAGAATCCTGGACACCTCCTGAAGATTCCACTTTGATACAGTATGTGGATGATTTGTTGTTGTGCAGTGTTGATGAACAGACTTGTAAAACTGACTCTCTCCATTTGCTTCAGCACTTAGGTGATGCAGGGCACAAAGTGACTTTGAGAAAAATGCAATTTTGTCTTCCACAAGTAACATACCTGGGTTTTCTTCTTTCAGCAGGCAAGAGACTGTTATCCCCTGAAAGAGTTAAGGCTCTCATGGTTATTCCTCGACCACAAACAAAGACTGCTATGTTATCTTTTCTGGGTATGGTTACTTACTGCAGGCAATGGATACCAGACTGTTCATATTATGATCATATTTTGCGTTCAGTTACAGGTCAGCATGAACCAGAACAAATCCACTGGACACAGACTCTTGATAAGGCCTACAACACCCTCAAGCAGGCTCTCTGTTCCGCTCCAGCCCTAGGTTTACCCAACTATAACCTACCATTTCACCTGTATTGCACAGAAGGGGGAGGTACAGCAGCAGGGGTCCTTGCTCAGGAACACGGTAATGGGTACAGAGCGGTAGCTTTTTATTCAAAATTATTGCCAACGGTGGTACAGGGTATGCCAGCATGCTTAAGAGCTACAGCAGCATGCGCTATGATGGTGGAAGCGGCACAAACATTGGTACTGTCACATTCTCTGATATTGCATACATCACATCAAGTCTTGCAAGTGTTAAATAATCTCACTACACAGCACATGACTGCACAGAGAAGGTCAGGCTATGAAACAATTCTCACATCCACTGCAAACCTCACTATCAAATACATTGCACCCACAGGAGGCCCAGCACCTTTATTACATGCATTGATTTCTAAATGTCCTTTAGAACACCCTGAGGCCCACAATTGCATAGACACTGTACACACAGAGACGTCACCACGTCTTGACTTGCAAACAACTCCACTAGAGGAGGGAGAAGTTGTTTTTGTTGATGGGTCATGTTCTAAACCTGCTGATGGTGTTTATCTTACAGGCTTTGCTGTGGTACAGTTACCCGACACAGTGGTTACTGCTGGTTCTCTGCCTTTTGTGTCAGCCCAAGCAGCTGAATTGGTAGCCCTAGCTCAGGCATGTAGAGCGTTTGCGATGAAAGATGTGACCATTTACACTGACTCAAGGTATGCGTTTGGAGTTGTGCATGATTTTGGAGTGATTTGGCAGAACAGAGGTTTTGTTGCAGCTGATGGTAAGAGTATCTCACATTCTACACTGGTACAGGAACTCTTAGATGCAATTAAATTACCACATAAGCTAGCAATTGTTAAATGTAAAGGCCACAGTACTGACTCCACTGACGTTAGACTTGGCAATGATTTTGCAGACACCATTGCTAAGGAGGCTGCGTTTCGGGGTCCACCGCACCCTGACTATCTCAGCACTACTACACAGGAACAGTTACACATGGTAATGATTCCTGCCTTAGCATCTGACGTGGATGTGGCGCACCTACAGTTTGGCGCAACTGAAACTGATTTACAGACTTGGATCTCTGCTGGTCTGACCAAAGGCCAAGATGGCCTGTGGTCAGACGAGGAGGGGAGAGTAGGGATACCACAAATTGCCGCACCTTTGTTTATTAGTCATTTTCATGGTTTTGGCCACATAAGTAAACAACAGACCAAGAATCTGATGACATCCAAGTATGTCATTAAAGATCTGTTGCGCATGATTGATAGACAACTGGACAGATGTCTAACTTGTGCCAGAAATAATCCTGGAGGCCTTGTACATGGTAAACTTGAGCATTTACCACCCCCTGATGGTCCTATGCAGGTATTGCAAATTGATTTCACACACATGCCCACTGCGCGAGGTGGATACAAGTATCTTTTAGTCATTGTTGATCAATTCAGTAAGTGGGTTGAGGCCTTTCCAACCACTCAAGAGAATGCACGTACTGTAGCAAAGATATTGTGCAAGGAAATTATTCCTCGTTTTGGTTGTCCATTACAGATAAACAGTGACAGAGGTACTCCTTTCACTTCACAGATTACACAAATGATTTGTACTATGTTGTCCATTGACTGGAAGTTTCATATTCCTTATCACCCACAGTCATCAGGACAGGTAGAGCGCATGAATAGAACCATTAAAGATAAGTTCAGGAAGGGAACTGGTGGTACATTTACTAATTGGCTTGAACATTTACCTGCAGTATTGGCAGAAATCAGAATGACCCCTAGCACCACTACGGGTTATTCACCTTTTGAAATTCTGATGGGCAGACCTTTTCCAACCCCATGGTGTAAACAAAAAGGTTCTCCTGTGGTAAGGGGAGATATCAATGTTGTAAGGGAAGAATATGTAACTAATCTGATTAAAACATTGAATGGCATCTATGGTGATGTTTCTTCTACTCTTCCTCAGCCTACAGGTATCCCGACACACCCGTTCAAGCCTGGAGATACTGTCTTGGTGAAGCAGCTCCACAAGAATAAGTCGCTGGATCCTCCTTTTGGCCTTCCAACTACTGTGATCGCTGTGACGAGAACCGCTGTCCTTACAGAGGAAGCTCCAGTATGGATCCACGCGAACCGGATCAAGAGGGCCCCAGACGACGTCAACCCTGGCCGCTGCATGATTCCATCGAGTATCGAATAGTGTGGTACCTCCTGCCAGCAGTGTTCTTCGCATCCGTGATTGTCATCCTGGTCCTAATCTTCAATCCTGGTGCGCCCCTGCACAAACTCAGGCCATTCCCTAGTCCTGGTGCGCCCCGGCACAATGATAATAAAAGTGTAATTGACAATGTCACTAATCCCTTATCCATCCCTCTCACCCGTGATGTCAGAGAATTGCATATGTCGGCATGGGAAACTGACAATGCTTTTGTTAAAGCTGCCACGAACTTATACAAAGTGACTAATCAGACTGATTCTTGTTGGGTTTGTGGCTATGTCCCTCATGGGGGGAAATGGGGTTATCCATTTGTGGGTTTTCCTATTACCGCACACAATTTGACACAAATGATAAATGATGATACTATGTGGAATTTTACACCAATAGTTAACACTGATAAAGGTTTTGAAAAGGATAGGGTACACTTAGTCAATTGTGTAAACCATGGTGTTATTATGTCCCATAATCTTAATGGTACTAGTTTTCACCCCAGTACACTGAGTCAAATGCCTATTACAGTTGCCTTAATCTACAATGCAGCCACACCAGTTAATGCTACACTGTTAAATATATGGGATGGATCTTATCTTTCTTTTGAGTATATTCGTAATTTTACTGCTAAGTACACTGAACCACACAACACAATTCGTAATTGGTTCTGGCGTAACAACAGAAATATAGGTAAACAGACAGGTGCTTCTCCAGAAGCTAAGAGGAAAAGATTTCCCTCATGTCCTTCAGTTATTAAGTTACCTTATGGTTATTATTGGCTTTGTGAAAGATGGGCAGTTAAAATTATACCATGTAGCCATCTCTCACCTTGTTATTTGGGTTACATATTCCCAGCATTAAGTATTCATGACACACTCCCTAATGCTAAACTGCGAACACGTAGAGCTTCTGATTTTACAGTTAAGACTAGTACTGCCGAGATAGCTACTGCATCTTGGTTTCCTACTGCAGCTGTCATGCGATTATATTATAAGCTTAATTTGTTTGCTACACTGATAGATGCAGCTTTTAATTCTACTGCAGACGCCATAGAGTCCTTAACTATGCAACAAGAGCAGATCGCTCAGACTGCTCTCCAGAATCGTATGGCTTTAGATTATTTGCTAGCAGCAGAAGGAGGAGTATGTAAGCGCATAGGTTCTTCTTGCTGTGTTTTTATCTGGAACAACACTGGTAGAATACACCATGATCTTGACACTTTGCATGACATTCAATCACACATACGTAAGCAGCCAACAGGTCTCTTTGATGGTATGGATTGGACCTTTGGTCTGAGTTCCTGGCTAGGAGCTCTTGGTATGAAAATTTTAATGGGTTTTGCATTTCTTCTTTTTCTGTTTCTTGCTTTCTTTTTCATATATACTGTGTGTTTGATTAATAAGCTTACCAGTACTCATGCTAACCCTCACCATTCCTTTTTCCATAATGTCACCGCTCAGCCATCTCGCTATAAGGTTCTTTATATTCGTTAAGTTGTTTTAGTTTTTATGTTATTCTGTTAGAATAAAAGGGTGGTATGTTAGGGGTAATATGAACCTGATGGCAGCCATCTTGTTCTTCGCAGCCATCTTGTTCCTCGCAGCCATTTTAGAATGAATAGACTTTATTATACTGGGTTATTATGCAGTGAGAATATTATGCATGTTATGAGTTTCTTTAGCTATTCGGCCTTGCCAATGTACCCTGGCCTAACGCCTAGAAGTAAGATAGCATAAGATAATGTAAACAAGAGGCTTTAGACACTCGGTTGTCTCTGCAGATGGTAGTTTGTTATGACTCTGTAAATATTGTTATGAGAAACTAATGTTCTAGCTTTTCCATGTATTTCTGCTCTGTATAAATGTGTAAAATGACGCGGTCCAAACGTGTCATCCCCTTAACCCTATGTGCTGTCTCTGTACGCTATAAGACATGATTACACTGTTCAATAAACATGAATAGCTTTGGATCATAATACTGCGTGGTCTGAATCTGTTCAGGGAGCTCCTTATCAGATAAATCTGCATCTGCCTCTCGTGGTACCGTAGGCCCCAGGCTTTGGTCTGCGCTGACACCCCCCCGTTGGATTATACACCTTACACTTGCCAATGTAATCATCTGAGATATAACTAGCTGGTACCTCTATAGTGTTACTTGACCTGCTTTATTATTCATTCACTTGTGACTCCCCTTGCCGTAGTTGAAAAATGCCTCATACTTCCAGACGTCATGCTAGAACCCCTGGGCCAGTAAAAAAAACTGTTCTAGACCATTTCACCCAATCTCACAAAGAGCCAGAAGAAGATTCAAATGATCCTTGGGTGAGGGCCCCCAGCCTGAAGCTACTTCAGCTTCCAGATCCCAACATTTTTTTATGGAGGACACTCTCAAAAAAATGTTTGCTCGCCAAACACGCTCCATCACAAAAAAAATCCAAAGAAGCCATGATGAGCTCAAAAAAGACATCTCAGAAATAGGTGACAGGGTTGATTCCCTGGAGAGACTGCATGATGACATCACTACAGATCAGTCAAACCTTTTGGCGTACTCTGAAGCTTTATCGGACCAATTGAGTCAACTTGAGTTTAAACTTGCGGATGTCGAGGACCGAGCCCGAAGGTACAACATCAGATTTCGGGGGATACCGGAAGACATCACACCTGCAGACCTTTTGGAGCTCTTTGATGGTTTATTGGGCTCTACCAAGGGCCTAACTACTACTATGGAAAGAGCACATAGAACTCTGTGCCCAAGATCAGTCTCGCAGGAAAAGCCAAGAGACGTTTTAGTCTGTTTCCACAGCTTTCTCTTTAAGGATAAACTGATGCAGGCTGCCTTTCGCAAACCTCAAGTGGCAGAGAAATTCCAAGCTATTCAACTACTACCGGACCTGTCGGCCCACACATTACAATATAGAAGACAATACCAGTCAGTCACAATGGCCCTCAGAAAAGCAGGCATAAAATACAGATGGGGCTACCCGACCAAGCTGTTGATTTCAAGGGACAACCAGACACATACAGTGTCCTCAATGGCCCAGGGCACTGCACTACTTGCTCAATGGGACCTCACAAATGGCAACCCATTGGAACCTACTCCTGGCAAAGCAAAAATGAGAGCCACAGCACCTGAATGGTCCGTCAAAGACCAACGACCCAAGAGACAAAAAAACTCAACAGATACAGGACTCTCAGGTTCCCCAGGCTCCCTCTCCGTGAAAGCGAGGCTCCAATGGTTGACAACTAGATTTCCCATCACTTTACCTCTTTATTATTGTTGACCCCGGAAGGAGGTTTTGCATAATTAGAGATACCCAAATCAAGAATCACTGTGTAGGGTCTCCACTATCTTTGTTAAACCTGACTATGCTTACATTTACATTGTTAAAGATTTTAAACCTTCCCTACTTTTATAGATGGTAAACCGCCTTAGAGTCCTCACCCATAATGTATGAGGCCTTAATTCTCCTTTCAAGAGGAACCTCCTGACCCACAAACTCACATTCCACAATCCGGATGTAGTATTCTTGCAGGAGACCCATTGTCAGATGGGCTCCCCTCAATATTTTCCCTCTCACACATACAGAGTTTTAGAACACTCCCCCTTCACTAAGAAGGCTAGAGGCACGACCATATTACTACATAACAGAGTTGTATATGATCAGATACAGGCCTTCATAGATTCTCAGGCTAGATTCACTATTTTAGTCTGCAGACTAGACCACGTACTTCATACACTGGTCTCCATATACTTACCTAACTCCAGACAAACCACATGTCTCCGCAAAATCCTCCAAACAATCGACAAATATAAACAAGGGAGGGTTCTGATCGCAGGTGACTTTAACATGACTTGGGACTCAAAGCTGGATCATAAAACTTCGAGTGTACGTAACAGGTGCTCTCAGGCGACCCACATCTCTGCTCAATTCTGGGCCATAATGATACACTATGGCTACTTTGACATTTAGAGAATACTGCACTCTAGAGAAATAGATTACAGTCACTATTCATACCCACACAGAACATATTCCCAGTTGGACTATATCTGCTGCCAGGTGAGGACCCTAGACTCAATTTCCCGAGCTGATATCTCTCTTAGTTCCTGGTCTGATCATCACTTAGTCACGGCAGACTTATACCCATCTGACAATCCGCCACCTAAAACCAATTGGCGCCATATTATACTAGCAGATATCCCATTTAGGGAAGAACTGAGACGAGACCTGACTGAACTGCTAGGTCGAAATGATAATGGCAGACCTCGGACGACATCCTTTGGGGCGCTATTAAAGCAATGGTCAGGGGCCTCATTATTCGCAAACAGAGCCATTTGAGAAAACTAGCGGATCTTACTCTCGCGCAGGCACACACCAAGCTTAGGTCCTTAGAATCCACTAATCGCTCCTCCGTTAGTGAGGATACCTCGGTGCAAATCTCTATAGTCAAGGAACACATTAACCTCTTAGAACTACGCCACACCCAGCACAATCTTAGCAAACTAAAGCAACTCTTTTTTCACAAGGGAAACAGAGCTGACACCATGCTTGCGAAACGACTTAGGTATAAATATAGTACTTCCCGTATATACCAAATTCGGCACAATGATGAAATACACAAGAAGCCCTCCCTAATAGGAGAATGATTTGCTGATTTCTATTCTAAAATATATAACATAGAAAAAACTGAGAAACCATCCCCCACCTCCCTCCAAGATATCAAACTATGTTTGTCCTCTGTAAACCTTCCCACACTCACAACAGAACAGCAAGAATCACTTACAGCCCCATTGTCCCTAATAGAAATCTAATGCTTCCGGGCAGCGACCAAGATGGCCGACTTACTTTAGTGCTCTGAGGGCTCGCTGATGAACCTGCTGCTTATCAGTGTATATTTACTTCATCCACACTAAATTTCTGTCTGATCTGAAATACTATCTTTGTGGGAATAAACTAAGCCATCAAGAAACCTAATACTTGTGTGCTAAGGTACCGGAACGGCAGGCCTGCAGTGGCAACGCATATGCGTCTGAGGCCTTTGCCTAACCCCCGGTTTGTCCGGGTATATCCCACTCCTTACTAATAATTTCTGTAAGCCTTTTAGGTATTGGAAAAACATCAGTACTCACCGGCACTGCATAGTATTTATCCAGCCTACACAATTTCTCTGGCACTGCAATTGTGTCACAGTCATTCAGAGCAGCTAATACCTCCCCAAGCAATACACGGAGGTTCTCAAGCTTAAATTTAAAATTAGAAATCTCTGAATCAGGTCTCCCCGATTCAGAGACGTCACCCACAGACTGAAGCTCTCCGTCCTCAGGTTCTGCATATTGTGACGCAGTATCAGACATGGCTCTTACAGCATCTACGCGCTCTGTATCTCGTCTAACCCCAGAGCTATCACGCTTGCCTCTCAATTCAGGCAATCTGGATAATACCTCTGAAATGGTATTATTCATGATTGCAGCCATGTCCTGCAAAGTAAGGTGTCCCTGATGTACTTGGCGCCATATTAGCGTGAGTCCCTTGAGAGGGAGGCGAAGGGTCCGACACGTGGGGAGAGTTAGTCGGCATAACTTCCCCCTCGACAGACCCCTCTGGTGACAATTCTTTTATAGATAAAGACTGATCTTTACTGTTTAAGGTGAAATCAATACATTTAGTACACATTCTCCTATGGGGCTCCACCATGGCTTTTAAACATAATGAACAAGTATCCTCTGTTTCAGACATGTTTGTACAGACTAGCAATGAGACTAGCAAGCTTGGAAAACACTTTAAAGCAAGTTAACAAGCAATATAAAAAATGTTACTGTGCTTTTAAGAGAAACAAATTTTGACAAAATTTGAAATAACAGTGAAAAAAGGCAGTTACACTAACAAAATGTTTACAGTGTATGTAACAAGTCAGCAGAGCATTGCACCCACTTGCAAATGGATGATTAACCCCTTAATAACAAAAATAGAATAATAAATGACAAAAACGTTTTTTAAACACAGTCACAACAACTGCCACAGTCTACTGTGATTGTTACCCTCCTCAAACACGACTTTGAAGCCTTTTGAACCCTTCAGAGATGTCCTGGATCATGCAGAGGGAAGCTGAATGTCTCTGTCAGTATTTTTATCTGCACAAAAAAGCACTAAAATAGGCCCTTCCCACTCATATTGCAACAGTGGAAAGCCTGTTACTAGGCAAAAATCAAGCCAGCCATGTGGAAAAAAACTAGGCCCCAATAAGTTTTGTCACCAAACATATATAAAAACGATTAACATGCCAGCAAACGTTTTATATTACACTTTTATAAGAGTATGTATCTCTGTTAATAAGCCTGATACCAGTTGCTATCACTGCATTTAAGGCTTAACTTACATTAATCCGGTATCAGCAGCATTTTTCTAGCAAACTCCATCCCTAGAAATATGTTAACTGCACATACCTTATTGCAGGAAAGCCTGCACGCCATTCCCCCTCCGAAGTTACCTCACTCCTCAGAATATGTGAGAACGGCAGTGGATCTTAGTTACTTCTGCTAAGATCATAGAAATCACAGGCAGATTCTTCTTCTAATGCTGCCTGAGATGAAACAGTACACTCCGGTACCATTAAAAAATAACAAACTTTTGATTGAAGTTAAAGAACATAATTTATGCTTACCTGATAAATTTATTTCTCGTGTAGTGTGTTCAGTCCACGGGTCATCCATTACTTATGGGATATATTCTCCTTCCCAACAGGAAGTTGCAAGAGGATCACCCAAGCAGAGCTGCTATATAGCTCCTCCCCTCACATGTCATATCCAGTCATTCGACCGAAACAAGACGAGAAAGGAGAAACTATAAGGTGCAGTGGTGACTGGAGTTATAATTTTAAAATTTAGAACCTGCCTGAAAAAGACAGGGCGGGCCGTGGACTGAACACACTACAAGAGAAATAAATTCATCAGGTAAGCATAAATTATGTTTTCTCTTGTTAAGTGTGTTCAGTCCACGGGTCATCCATTACTTATGGGATACCAATACCAAAGCTAAAGTACACGGATGATGGGAGGGACAAGGCAGGAACATTAAACAGAAGGAACCACTGCCTGTAGAACCTTTCTCCCAAAAACAGCCTCCGAAGAAGCGAAAGTGTCAAATTTGTAAAATTTGGAAAAAGTATGAAGTGAAGACCAAGTTGCAGCCTTGCAAATCTGTTCAATAGAGGCCTCATTCTTAAAGGCCCAGGTAGAAGCCACAGCTCTGGTGGAATGAGCTGTAATTCTTTCAGGAAGCTGCTGTCCAGCAGTCTCATAGGCTAAATGTATTATGCTACGAAGCCAAAAAGAGAGAGAGGTAGCCGAAGCCTTTTGACCTCTCCTCTGTCCAGAGTAAACGACAAACAGAGAAGAAGTTTGTCTAAAATCTTTAGTTGCCTGTAAGTAGAACTTCAGAGCACGGACCACGTCTAGATTATGCAAAAGACGTTCCTTCTTTGAAGAAGGATTAGGACATAATGATGGAACAACATACTCTTGATTGATATTCCTGTTAGAAACAACCTTAGGTAAAAACCCAGGTTTAGTACGCAGAACTACCTTATCTGAATGAAAGATCAGATAAGGAGAATCACAATGTAAGTCAGATAACTCAGAGACTCTTCGAGCCGAGGAAATAGCCATCAAAAACAAAACTTTCCAAGATAAAAGCTTAATATCAATGTAATGAAGGGGTTCAAACGGAACACCCTGAAGAACTTTAAGAACCAAGTTTAAGCTCCACGGAGGAGCAACAGCTTTAAACACAGGCTTAATTCTAGCCAAAGCCTGACAAAAGGCCTGGACGTCTGGAAGCTCTGCCAGACGTTTGTGTAAAAGGATAGACAGAGCTGAAATCTGTCCCTTTAGCGAACTAGCGGATAAACCCTTTTCTAAACCCTCTTGTAGAAAAGCTAATATCCTAGGAATCCTAACCTTACTCCATGAGTAACTCTTGGATTCGCACCAATATAAATATTTACGCCATATCTTATGGTAAATTTTTCTTGTCACAGGTTTCCGAGCCTGTATTAATGTATCAATAACCGAATCCGAAAACCCATGCTTTGATAGAATCAAGCGTTCAATTTCCAGGCAGTCAGCCTCAGAGAAATTAGGTTTGGATGGTTGAAAGGACCCTGAATTAGAAGGTCCTGCCTCAGAGGAAGAGACCATGGTGGACAGGACGACATGTCCACTAGGTCTGCATACCAGGTCCTGCGTGGCCACGCAGGCGCTATCAGAATTACCGATGCCCTCTCCTGTTTGATCCTGGCAATCAGCCGAGGTAGCAACGGAAATGGTGGAAACACATAAGCTATGTTGAAAACCCAAGGGGCTGCTAATGCATCTACCAGCACCGCTCCCGGGTCCCTGGACCTGGATCCGTAACAAGGAAGCTTCGCGTTCTGGCGAGATGCCATGAGATCCAGATCTGGTTTGCCCCAACGACGAATCAGTTGAGCAAATACCTCCGGGTGAAGTTCCCACTCTCCCGGATGAAAAGTCTGGCGACTTAGGAAATCCGCCTCCCAGTTCTCTACGCCTGGGATGTGAATCGCTGACAGGTGGCAAGAGTGAGACTCTGCCCAGCGAATTATCTTCGAGACTTGCAACATCGCTAGGGAACTCCTGGTTCCCCCTTGATGATTGATGTAAGCCACAGTCGTGATATTGTCCGACTGAAATCTGATGAACCTCAGCTTTGCTAACTGAGGCCAAGCCAGAAGAGCATTGAATATTGCTCTTAATTCTAGAATGTTTATTGGGAGGAGTTTCTCCTCCTGAGTCCACGATCCCTGAGCCTTCAGGGAATTCCAGACTGCTCCCCAGCCTAGAAGGCTGGCATCCGTTGTTAAAATCGTCCAATCTGGCCTGCGAAAGGTCATTCCTTTGGACAGATGAACCGGTGACAACCACCAGAGAAGCGAATCTCTGGTCTCCTGGTCCAGATTTAGCAAAGGGGACAGATCTGAGTAATCCCCGTTCCATTGACTGAGCATGCATAGTTGCAGCGGTCTGAGATGCAGGCGCGCAAATGGCACTATGTCCATTGCCGCTACCATTAAGCCGATTACCTCCATGCACTGAGCTACCGAAGGGCTTGGAATGGAATGAAGGACACGGCAAGCATTGAGAATCTTTGATAACCTGGACTCCGTCAGGTAAATCTTCATCTCTACAGAATCTATAAGAGTCCCTAGAAAAGGAACCCATGTGAGTGGTAACAGAGAACTCTTTTCCACGTTCACTTTCCACCCATGCGACCTCAGAAATGCTAGAACTATCTCTGTATGAGACTTTGCATTCTGAAAACTTGACGCTTGTATCAGAATGTCGTCTAGGTACGGAGCCACCGCTATGCCTTGTGGTCTTAGTACCGCCAGAAGTGAGCCCAGAACCTTCGTAAAAATTCTCGGGGCCGTGGCTAACCCAAAGGGAAGAGCCACAAACTGGTAATGCCTGTCTAGAAAGGCAAACCTCAGGTACCGATAATGATCTTTGTGAATCGGTATATGAAGGTAAGCATCCTTTAAGTCCACCGTGGTCATATATTGACCCTCTTGGATCATGGGTAGGATGGTTCGAATGGTTTCCATCTTGAACGATGGTACCCTTAGGAATTTGTTTAAGATCTTTAAGTCCAAGATTGGTCTGAAGGTTCCCTCTTTTTTGGGAACCACAAATAGATTTGAGTAAAATCCTTGTCCCTGTTCCAATTGCGGAACTGGCCGTGGCTAACCCGAAGGGAAGAGCCACAAACTGGTAATGCCTGTCTAGAAAGGCAAACCTCAGGTACAGATAATGATCTTTGTGAATCGGTATATGAAGGTAAGCATCCTTTAAGTCCACCGTGGTCATATATTGACCCTCTTGGATCATGGGTAGGATGGTTCGAATGGTTTCCATCTTGAACGATGGTACCCTTAGGAATTTGTTTAAGATCTTTAAGTCCAAGATTGGTCTGAAGGTTCCCTCTTTTTTGGGAACCACAAATAGATTTGAGTAAAATCCTTGTCCCTGTTCCAATCGCGGAACTGAGTGGATCACCCCCATGATTAAGAGGTCTTGTACACATTGTAGAAATGCCTCTCCCTTTACTAGGTTTGTCGATAACCTCGAAAGATGGAACCTCCCTTGTGGAGGAGAGGATTTGAAATCCAGAAGGTATCCCTGAGATATAATCTTTAACGTCCAGGGATCCTGCACATCTCTTGCCCAAGCCTGGGCAAAGAGAGAAAGTCTGCCCCCTACTAAATCCGTCTCTGGATAGGGGGCCCTGACTTCATGCTGTCTTAGGGGCGGGAGTAGGCTTTCTGGCCTGCTTGCCCTTGTTCCATGACTGGTTGCCTTTCCAACCTTGTCTGTAACGAGCAGTAGTTCCTTCCTGTTTTGGAGCGGAGGAAGTCGATGCTGCTCCTGCCTTGAAGTTACGAAAGGCACGAAAATTAGACTGTTTGGCCTTTGGTTTGGCCCTGTCCTGAGGAAGGGCGTGGCCCTTACCTCCCGTAATGTCAGCAATAATTTCCTTCAAGCCGGGCCCGAATAAGGTCTGCCCTTTGAAAGGAATGTTAAGTAGTTTAGACTTGGAAGTTACATCCGCTGACCAGGATTTAAGCCAGAGCGCTCTGCGCGCCTGTATGGCGAATCCGGAATTTTTAGCCGTAAGTTTGGTTAGATGTACTACGGCATCTGAAACAAACACATTAGCTTGCTTAAGGGTTCTAACTTTGCTCAAGGCCTCATCCAACAGCTCTGTGCGAATCGCCTCTTCCAGAGACTCAAACCAGAATGCCGCTGCAGCCGTGACAGGCACAATGCATGCAAGAGGCTGCAATATAAAACCCTGTTGAACAAACATTTTCTTAAGATAACCCTCTAATTTTTTATCCATTGGATCTGAGAAAGCACAGCTATCCTCCACCGGGATAGTGGTATGCTTGGCTAATGTAGAAACTGCTCCCTCCACCTTAGGGACCGTCTGCCATAAGTCTCGTGTGGTGGCGTCTATAGGGAACATTTTTCTAAATATCGGGGGAGGGGAAAAAGGCACACCGGGTCTATCCCACTCCTTACTGATAATTTCTGTAAGTCTTTTTGGTATAGGAAAAACGTCAGTACACACCGGTACCGCATAGTATCTATCCAACCTACACAATTTCTCTGGAATTGCCACCGTGTCGCAATCATTCAGAGCCGCTAATACCTCCCCTAGTAACACACGGAGGTTCTCAAGCTTAAATTTAAAATTTGAAATTTCTGAATCCGGTCTCCCCGAATCAGAACCGTCACCGACAGAATGAAGCTCACCGTCCTCATGTTCTGCAAGTTGTGACGCAGTATCAGACATGGCTCTCGTGTCATCAGCGCGCTCTGTCCTTAACCCAGAGCTATCGCGTTTGCCCCTTAATTCGGGCATATTATATAATATTTCTTTCATAACATTAGCCATATCATGTAAAGTGATTTGTAAGGGCCTAGATGTACTAGGTGTCTCAATCCTACGCATCTCCCGAGCGGGAGACGCAGGTACTGACACGTGAGGAGAGTTAGGCGGCATAACTTCCCCCTCGTTGTCTGGTGATAGCTTCTTTATCGGTACAGATTGACTTTTATTCAAAGCAATATCAATACAATTGGTACACATCGTTCTATTGGGCTCCACATTGGCTTTTGAACATGATGAACAAACAGTTTCCTCTGAATCAGACATGTTTAAAACAGACTTAGCAATGAAACTAACAAGCTTGGAAATCACTTTCAATAAGTTTTACAAGCAATATAAAAAACGCTGCAGCGCTTCAAAAATACAGATATAATTAAACAATTCTTAACAAGAAGTGTACTATTAGCAGAGGATTGCACCCATTAGCAAAATGATGATTAACCCCTCAATACCCAAAACGGATAAAACAGATATCAATTAAGATTTAACGCTTTTAATCACAGTCAGCACACTGTCACAGATCTGCTGTGACTGATTACCTCCCTCACAAATGAAATTTGCAGACCCCTGAGCTCTCTAGAGACGTCCTGGATCAAGGAGGAAGAAGCAGAAAGACTGTGCAATAATTTTAACTGCGCAACAAGGCGCTAAAACAAGGGCCCTCCCACTCCAATCACAACAGTGGGAGCCCTGATATAACTGTTTCCATGCAGAAAAATATGTTAGCCATGTGGAAAAAAACATGCCCAAAGCGATTTATCACCAAAGTACCTCACAAAAAACGAATAACATGCCAGTAAACGTTTTATTAAAAAACAACATTTTTCAATGTCATGCAAAGCTATCACTAAGCCTGCTACCAGCCGCTACCACTGCAGAGAAGGCTTAGGTATTATTTCAGTGTTAACAGTATTTTCTCAGTCAAATTCTAGTCCCTAGAATATAACTCGACTGTGCATACATTTATCAGCCTGATACCAGTTGCTACTACTGCATTTAAGGCTGTACTTACATCATACGGTAACAGCAGTATTTTCTTAGTCAATTCCATTCCCAGAAAATAAAGTACTGCACATACCTCATTTGCGGAGGACCCCGCATGCTATTCCCAGTTTCTGAAGTTACCCCACTCCTCAGAATGTCGAGAACAGCCAGTGGATCTTAGTTACGCCTGCTAAGATCATAGATAAAAAACGCAGGCAGTTTCTTCTTTCAAATACTGCCTGAGATAGAAAAACAGCACACTCCGGTGCCATTTAAAATAACAAACTTTTGATTGAAGAATAGTTAAGTAAAAACTCCAGCTCCTCTCGCGACCTCCTTCTTTGTTGAGGGTTGCAAGAGAATGACTGGGTATGACATGTGAGGGGAGGAGCTATATAGCAGCTCTGCTTGGGTGATCCTCTTGCAACTTCCTGTTGGGAAGAATATATCCCATAAGTAATGGATGACCCGTGGATTGAACACACTTAACAAGAGAAAACTAACTATAATACACCACTCTCCTCTTACTACGTCCATCTTTGTTGAGAGTTGCTAGAGAATGACTGGGTATGGCAGTGAGGGGAGGAGCTATATAGCAGCTCTGCTGTGGGTGATCCTCTTGCAACTTCCTGTTGGGAAGGAGAATATCCCACAAGCAATGGATGATCCGTGGACTGGATACACTTAACAAGAGAAAAGGGCCTTGAACAGAAGGTCTGGTCTTAGAGGAAGTGACCAAGGTTGACAACTGGACATTCGGATCTATATTGAAACCTAAAAAAGGTGACCTTTGTCTGAGGATTTAAGAAACTCTGGTAAATTGATCCTCCAAACATGTCTTTGAAGAAACTGCAGAAATTGTTTTATGTGCGATTCTGCTAAATGAAAAGATTGAGCTAGTACCAAGATATCGTCCAAATAAGGAAACACACGCAATACCCTGCTCTCTGATTACAGATAGAAGGGCACCTAGAACTATTAAGAATATTCTTGGTGCTATTGCAAGGCCAAACGGAAGAGCGACAAATTGGTAATGCTTGTTTAGAAAAGAGAATCTCAAAAAAACGATAGTGATCTGGATAAATCGGTAAGTGTCCTGTAATAAAAGGTAAGTGTCCTGTAAGTCTATTGTGGACATGAAGTGACCTTGCTGAACAAAAGGCAGAATAGTCCTTATAGTCACCATCTTGAAAGTTGAGACTCTTACAAAACAATTTAAAATTTTCAGATCCAAAATTGGTCTGAAAGAATTCTACTTCTTTGGTACAATGAATAGATTTGAATAAAAACCCCAGTCCTTGTACCTGCTGTGGAACTGGGATAATTACCCCTAAGAGTTCTATATCTGAAACACATTTCAGAAAGGCTTGAGCTTTTACTGGGTTTGGTACATGAGTAAGAAAGAATCTTCCCAAAGTAGGTCTTTTTCTGAATCCTATTCGATACCCCTGAGAAGTTATATTCTGAATCCACTGATTTTGGACAGAGTCTGTCCAAACTCTTTGAAATAGTTTTAGTCTGCCCCCTTCCAGAAGAACTGGCTTGAGGGCCGCACCTTCATGTAGGTTTAGGGGCAGGATTTGGTTTCTTATAGGGCTTGGATTTATTCTAATTCGGAGATGGTCTCGAATTAGAGCCAGAGGCTTAGGGGAAGAAAAGTTTTTTGTTCTCTATTCTGACGAAAGGAAGGAAAATGATTGGGAGCTTTACATTTACCCTTAGATTTCTTGTCTTGGGGCAGAAAAACTTGCTTACTCCCAGTAACAGTGGAGATAATAGAATCCAATTGTGAATACAAATATTTTTACCTTGAAAAGAGAGAGATAATAATCTAGTTTTACCATGTCAACATTCCAAGATTTAAGCCATAAAGCTCTTCTAGTTAGAATGTCTAAAGACATGGATTTGACATTGATCTTCATAACATCAAATATACCATCACAAATAAAATGATTTGTTTGTTGAAGTAAAACAAAGAGCACTGAATTACTGACTCAAGGCATGTATAGAAACAATATATAACAAATTTAGCTAAAAAGTGCCAAATCCATAGCTGAGAGTGTCTTATACAATATAAATATAAAGTATATACTTACTGTATAAGACACCCATCCACAAATAGCAGACAGCCAAACCAGTACTGAAACATATCAACAGAGGTAATGGTACAAGAGTATATTGTCGATCTATAGAAGAAGGCAGCAGATGAATCCCTGCAACCAATTTACAGAGAGCCTTATGAAAAGCTTTCCCATAGGAAAAAACATGGTATCATCAGGCAAAACTCCCTTCACATCCCTCAGACAAACACTGCACTTAGAGAGGAGCTAGGCTTCAATATGCTTAGAAGCGCCTTTCACTCAAGAAATCAAGGAGGCAAAGTTTTTAAAACTGAGGTATGAGTGAGGTTGGAGGTGTATTTATAGGCATTTGAGGTTTGGGAAACTCTGCCCCCTTATGGTAGCAATGTATAGCTCGTGGACTCTTGCCACCTATATGAAAGAAACAATATTTATAAAGCGAAAAAGTAGCAAAGTCCCAGGAATTGATGTATAAAATATCAGGTTAATTAGATCATAGTTAAAACATGAAAAAATCAGAGTAAAAGCATAGACCGGTCTAACGCGTTTCGGCTAGCTCTTGCCGTAATCATAGACCATGTCTATTGTGTGTTTTACAGAGACTTAAATACGTATCAAATTACATGTTAATCTAGATCAGCTGAATACTTAACCCTTACGTGCTGTAAAGAGAGCTCCTTGCTACAAAATGATGAAAGTGCATTATCGCATATTTATATTCAAATCACATATGTACCATTAACATATTGTATAAAAATAAATGTATTGAAGTGTCAGACACTAATAAAATCTAGGTGATAAATGAATCCCTTAACAGCAGTGATAAAGATGTTGAACATTCTTTTTAGAAAGCTTTTTAACACCATCTTTAGATATCTAATTATACTAATAGGACATTTAGTGAATTAAATACACATTACTTCGTCCTGACATTTTTGCGTTTAGTACAAATAGTCAATCAAATGTACATTGCTTAATCCTAACATAGCATAGGCTTATATACTAATGGACCTATAGATATTTTAGAAATATAGTAAAATATCCATGCTTATTTCTATGTGCATAAAAGGCATTTAGCTCCATTTGAAAGTGTTATAATGAAACACATATAGCAATGCTTAGTTATTTAAGTTTAATTTTATATTTTACATTTTAAGTTTTCCATTTTAGAGGACTAGTAATGGATACCCACTCATCATAAGCATGGAATACACCATGTATATAAACTGTGATAAATCAACAAACAAGACTATAGACTGGAGTCTACAACTCGAGAGACTAGCATATGTCAATACATGTACAATCAGATGTTGTGTTATTACATTTCTTAGTTAAGGCAATATCAATCTATACACAAATGTATATGTATAAATACATACGCCAAATACACAGAATGCATTATTCAATTATTATTTCTACTCCCAGAAATTAACAAGATCGAATTCTGAATTGTATCCACTAGGGATTTGAGTTTTTAGTCTAAAAATCCAATAGACTTCCTGCCTACCTTGTGTTAGAGATTTTTTTTTGTGTTTAAATAATTTTTATTAGAATAGGGTTCACTAGGTTACAACAAATCAAAATGTAAATTCTTGACATAGTAGACAAATAAGCAATAATACAGTATTATCAGAATAAGCATTGTCAAACAACAGTAAACCAGTGGCCCAGCTTTTTTGTGGGTGGCGAGGGGGGGGGGGAGATAGGATAAATGAGGGATAAACAAAAAAGGGAAGTATGAAGACTGTTAGGAGAGGAATGGAGAGAAAGGGGAGACATTCTGAATTCAATGAGTTGAGTTAGTACTGCACAGCTCGGTGGTTTGCTCAAGGTGGCTTATGGGGATCGGAATGTGCGCTCAAGGGAGCCAGGGGTCTGGGGTAGGGGAGGGGAGAGAATCAGGTCATACACTGACAGGTTTGTACATGTAGAGTTGATAGCTTAAAGTGATGGTTTTATGTTCTTAACTAACAGCCAATAGTTCGTATGTTTGCTTTTTTAATGTTTAATTTTTAGTACTTCGTTTTTAAACCCAGTAAACGATTCAGAGTGTTCTTCTATTGGTTCCTAAACTGCTTTAAGGGGTACTATGAGGTCTTTGCTCCCAGATAAATTGTACATTAGTTATCATCTCTTGTTTACCTAGGTAGCAGTAGTGCATTTTTTCTAGCAGTATCACATGATTAATCTCAGCTATCCATTGGGCTATTGTGGGAGTTTCTGTTGATTTCCATAGCCTGGGGATTAATCTCTTGGCACATGTCAGCATTATTAAGAAAAGCTTTTTTCTATAGGCGCAAGGGAGTTTTGGAGTATGGTTAAGGAGAATGATGTGAGGGTTTAGTGTGATTTCTATGTTTAGCGTTTCGCTCATCAGTTTAACCACTTGTTGCCAAAATATGGTTAGACTCGAGCAGGACCACCAGACATGTGCCATGGTGCCCGTCTCGCCACACCTTCTCCAACAGCTAGAAGAGGCCGTCGGGTAGATAACCCGCAGGCGGTGTGGGGTCAGATACCAGCGGGCCATGATTTTGTAATTTAGTTCTGATAGCAAGAGGGAGGTTGAGGAGGCGTGTGTGTTACGGAAACAACGTTTCAAATCTTCATCGTCTAGGTCATACGGTATTTCCTCAGACCACCTATCTAGGTAGGAAGGGCGTGTCTCAGGAAATTTATTCCTAAGGATTTTATATGCTATGGACTGGTGTGCTCTCGTGATAACAGGATTGGTACATAGTTGCTCAAATGCGGTTAGTGGTCTAAGGATATCTCTCTTGTATGGGTTGTTATGTATAGCGTGCCTAATTTGCAGGTATGCATACCAGCTATGAAAGGGGGGCCCTAGTTCTTCTTCTAGTACAGTTCTGTCTTTTATGCCCATTGGGCCTACAAAAAGGTATAGAGGAAGGTTCTGCAAGTGTCTTACTGGGTTAGTGTGAGTAAATCTACTGTGTTGTAGAAACAAATGATTGTGAAGTAGTGGGGTAAGTGGAGAAATTACAGTCGATACACCTTTGGTATGCAATATGACATAATCCCACACTTCGAGTGTAGCTCTAATGTATTCATTACGCTGTGCCAAATGTGGTCTAGTGGCTTTAGGGAGCCAGGGTAAATCTCTCATGTGTCTGGTCTGTGTTAAGTGTCCCTCTATCTGTACCCATAATTTTGCTGGAAGTGCGTGATTCCAAGAAATGATCCTTGCTAAATGTGCTGCTCTGTAGTAGTTGGTGATATTAGGAACATTGAGACCCCCGTCCTCTTTGCTAAGGTATAATGTGTTCTGTGCCACTCTTGGGCGTTTGTACGACCAGATGAATGAATTAATTAGCTTTTGTTGTGTCTTGAGGTATGAGTTTGGGAGAGCCAGTGGAAGTGTTTGGAAGATATATAGGTATTTAGGAATGATCATCATTTTAACTGTGTTAATTCTTCCAAACCAGGACAAATGTCCCTGTGAGTGCCACTTTTCCAGTAAGCTCTTGGTGCGCGATTGGAGTGCGAGGAAATTGTCTGTAAAAAGCTTGTCAGTATCATATGATATAGCTAATCCTAAGTATTGAAGTTTATCAGTTATGCTAAACCTTCCTATGTGCGCTAAATTTTCAACTTCTTGTGATGCTAAGTTGATCGGCATAAGGCCAGACTTATCCATATTAATAGAAAAGTTAGAGATTTGTTTATAGTTCTCCAACGTATCGAGAAGTGCTGAAAGTGTGGTCGACGGTGATTTTAAAGTGAAAATCCCATCGTCCGCGAACAAGAGGCATTTCTGGTCTATGTCGCCTAGTTTTATGCCTTGGATATGTAGGTTATTCCTCACTTGTATTGCTAAAATCTCTACTGTTAATGCAAATAGCAAGGGCGAGAGTGGGCACCCTTGCCTTGTGCCATTCGATATAGGGAACGATTGGGAGGTGACATCATTAATCTTAACTCTAGCGCTTGGGTTATGATATAGGGCCTGTATTCTCTTAATGAACGTTTCGGAGAAGCCAAACTTCGACAGGGTGGCCCACATGAATTGCCAGTCCACCCTGTCGAAAGCTTTCTCCGCGTCAGTGGATAGTAGGAACATCGGAGTATGGTTGTCACGGGCAAATTGCAAAGTATGGAGCAGTCTTATAGAGTTATCTTTGGCCTCCCGTCCTCTAATGAAGCCCACCTGGTCCGGATGAACTATTTTAGGCAGAACTGTATTTATGCGGTTCGCTAGGATTTTGGCGTATAGTTTCATATCTATATTAATGAGTGATATTGGCCTATAGTTGCCTACAATATCTGTAGCTTTATTTGGTTTCGGGATCACAGTTATTAATGCCTCTAATAAAGTGCTAGGGAAAACTTTACCTCGGTCTATGTCTGAGAAGAGTGAACAGAGATGAGGGCTTACTTGCTCTTGGAGGAGTTGGTATAGTTTTGCGGTAATGCCATCCGGACCAGGGGACTTCCCACCAGGTAGTGATTTGATTACCAGGACAACTTCTTTTAATGTAATAGGGGAATCTAATATTTGCCTGTCGTCTTCTGTAAGGGCGGGCATAGGAATGTCCGCTAAGAAGGAGTTCAGCTTGTGTTGTGCATCTAGCGCTGGGTCTTTTGTTATATTGTATAGGTTTGTGTAGTAGGAAATAAACTGGTTTGTGATCTCCTCAATTTTAGATGTGTGTTTATCTGATGCTACTTTAAGAGATTTAATAAAAGTAGAGTATTTCTGCTTTTTAAGTGACCTGGCTAGCATTCGACCTGCCTTGTTGCTGTCCACAAAGAATCTAGATTTAGTTGTGAGGGCTCTCATATGCGCTCTTTGTGTTAGAAATTTGTTTAGGTTTTCTCTTGCTTCATTTAAGTCAGCGAGCTTAGCGGTGGACTTTGGATCAGCTTTATGCAAAGTTTCTTGCACGGTCAATGCAGAGGTTAACTCAGAGAATTGAGTCGTATATAATTTTTTCTGCTTGGCGTTGTGTTTTATTAGGATGCCACGTATGTAGCATTTATATGCCTCCCAGTTGTTCGCGGACGACGTGTCCTCTGGTTTGTTCAGGGAGAAGAACTCCTCTGATGACGCTCTGAGCTCATCTACTACCTCCTGGCTAGTAAGCAAGGAGTCATTAAGTCTCCAATTTAATGTGTTGCGAGTCCTACCTGTCCATTGGAATGTTGTAGTAACCATACTATGGTCGGACCAAGTTGTGTGGGTTATTTTGGAGTGTATCATGTTCGAAAGGAGAGCTTGACTGCTCAGGATGTAATCTAATCGAGAGTATGACTGTTGCGGGTGGGAAAAAAAGGTATAGTCCCTCTTAGTTGGGTGTGCTATTCTCCAGGTATCAAAGAGGTTTATGGATTGTAGGGCCATATAGTTATTCCTTAGGGTGTTTTTACGTAAGTATGATCTTCCTGTTGAGGTGTCTAATGCAGGTTGCATTGGGAAGTTGAAGTCTCCTCCAAGTATAATCGGGCCTTTAGCATTGTCTATAAGAATGTTAATTAATGATTTATAAAAGTGAATGGTAGGTTTGTTTGGGGCGTATATGTTGGCAAAAGTTACCGGAGTTCCGTAGCAAAGTCCAACTAGGACAAGTACCCTGCCTTCCTTATCTACGTACCTCTGCAAGAGTTCAAAGGGAGTATTGCGTCTAAATGAGATGCACACTCCATTTTTTCTATTTGGACCTGAGTTACAATAGTGCTGGTCAAAGTATCTCTTGGATAAGGTGGGTTCTTTGTGTCTAGTGAAATGGGTTTCCTGGGTCATTACTACGTCTATTTTCCTCTTGTAGAAGTCATGGAAAGCTATGGAGCGTTTCTCAGCCGAGAGGAACCCCTTAACATTTTGAGTTGCAATTTGGAGTGTGCCCGCTCTGTTGTTAAGCTTTTGGGCCATAGTGTGGTAAAAAACGATGTACTATGATACTGAAAAAGAGCTAATCTAATCTAGTCAGTGTACTGGCTTGAGTTAGAGCAATGAAGGTGCAGTGTATAGAAGTGTGGGTATTGGTAAAAGGGTGTAAGGGGGGAGACAGCTGTGGGAGAGTTAGGGATTGAAATAAAAATAAAAATGAGGGGAATCTAGGGGGTGGAAATGCTGGGGTAGAACCTGCAGTTCAGAGTCCGCAATCTGAGCTCCAAAGTGCAGGGACTAACAATTAAGGTCTGCGGTTGTAAGTTCTAAGTTGGGGGCTTTTTTACAGACCGGGTGTCTAGGTGCTTTTGTTAAAGTTCGGTAATGCGGCTATTGTTTAATGGGAAGTATTTAGCTTAACGTGGAGCTAGCTAGTGCAGTACTTTAATCATGGCCCTCGGTCGCTTTTTGGGTACTATAGGGGAATGGGACGTCATAGTGACGTACTTTGCTCCGTAGGGCAAAGGTAACAATTTTAAGATGTTTGGTTATATATAAATAATTAAGGAACAAGATTTGGTATATTTCTTTGTTACCAGGAGCTTATGTGTTGTATGGAGCTGTCCCGTTTTATACATAGAGGATTATAATAACAGATATAACAGTTAGGTGATTATAGCAAACAATGGCAACAATAATACAACAGAGTTAGATAACAACGTCTCCTTAGTGAAAACTTTTGTTTTTATCCCTTTTTTTTTAAAAAAAAACTAGAGTTCTATAAGTAGAAACACATGTATTAATTCAACATAAGAAAACCAACATTCATTTCAGATCACATTATTAAATAATACGTTTATACAATGTGAGGGGTCTAGATGTTAAGGCAGATTAGTTGGGTCTAAGACCAGTTTGAGATCTAAGTAACTATGGTGGAAATCTATATGAACTAGGCTAAGAGGTCGCCCTTCTAACAGCTGTATATATACTCAGCCTAGGAACACTATATATACATAAAAGTCTCTTATTGGGCAGTTCAGCCTTTTATGTTATATGAGCAGCAAGACTAGGGGCACAAATGGGTAATCAAAAGTACTTATCCAATTGAGTCTGTGTCCATTGTGTCAACCTCCGTCTGTAGTAGTTGTCTTCTTTTGTTCTGTTTATTTAGCAGGTCAGGGTTTGGACGCCTTTGTGATTTAGGGCTACCCTGGATTTTCTGGTTCTCTTTTTGTGATTGGGAGTCTGCAGTAGGGGGCTGTGGAATGTTCATCATGTTGCAGAATCTGTTTATTTCTGATATAGAGGTACACTCTATCTTCTTGCCATTTTTCATTGATATTACTGACGTGGGGAAACCCCATCTGTAGGGGATATGTAGTGATCTTAAATGGGATGTTAGAAACTGAAAGTCTCTTCGTTTTTGTAATGTTCTCACCGATAGGTCTTGGTAAACCTGGATTTTGTGGCCCTGGAAACTTATAGCTTGTCGTTTTCTGGTTATGTTGTAGAGCTCTTCCTTTTGTCTGTAGTTCTGAAAATGTACTACAATGTCTCTAGGCGGGGAGTCATCTGGGGGTTTCGGACGGAGAGCACGATGTGCTCGATCAAGTGGAATAATGGAATCTTCTGAGGTCTCCTCTCCCAGTATTTCTGCAAACAGGGCCTGTAGATAATCCTGGAGTTCGTTGTTTAGAACTGACTCTGGGACCCCCCTAAAGCGCAAATTACCTCTTCTTGAACGATTTTCCAAATCGTCAATTTTGTCTTCTAATTCATTTATGTGTTGGGATTGATGTGTTTGATTTGCTGCAATTTTTGCTATTTTTTGCGCCATCACATATTCGTGCTCCTCTAATGAGTCGACTCTGTGGCCAAGGTCATTCATTTCCTTTTTCAAGTCAGCGCATTCGTCTCTGATGCACGACTTTACTTGCTCGATCAGGGCCACTATAGCCTTGTAAGTAATAGGGGGGTCATTCTCTAGTTCTTGCTCTGTGGGTGGTAAGCAGATAGGGGCAACCAAGGTGTCAATGTGGTCGCTATTGGTGGGAGCTTGTGGTGCGTTCACTGTTGTTTTTTGTACTGTCTGATCCATTTGTTTAAAGAACTCATGTACCGCTCCCTGAGTGACCTGCGGAGGTTTAAGAGCCTTATCCTGCCTGGTGTTTTTCCTCTGTGACATATTGTCTTGCTGTTGTTTTGGAAAAGTCCTCAGTAAGCGGCCAGAGACCTCTGTACCCCCCGGTGAATTTACCCTCACAGGGTGATCACGGAGAAGGAGAGTTGGGTATGACCCGTCACCACGACGTGTGACAGGAAAAGGAGTAGGGGTACAGGGTATAGATAGATACGTGACCAACTCTAATAAGGCCTAGAAGACTGCAAGAATCTGTTTTAGAACCGTTCTGTAAGTTAGGTAGAGATTTTGTGAGAAGAGGTGTTTCTTGCTTATTGCGTGGCTTAAAGCTAGCAGATTCCAGACACTGTAGTGTTTCACAAGATGTTTCGTTCGGTGTCGGTATCAAGTATATCTCCTTATGAAGCTTTAGTAGTGTGTTAACATTGTCCCAGTATATCTATTGCGCCATTTTACTTCAATCAGTCACTTTCAGTTAGCCCAGAAAAAGTTTCTGCTATGCGGGTCTAACAACTCCTCTAGCTTGATAAAATGTCTCTACCAGTAAGGCAATGTGGTGTTCTTTGTTTCACAGTGGGCCCATGTGTTCAAGTAAACAGAGTGGCATTACTTATCTCCATATACTTTATATTCGTTGCATACTTTACATACGTTACCGCCACCGGTAGTCTCCGTATATCAGCGGTGTGTCGTAGCTGTCTCCTTGGGAGACTGTGAGTCTGCTGCCTGTTGCCGATAGTGACCCCGTCTAGGGAACTAGAAGCTTGTGAGTTCAGCTCGGAATCATCCGCAGGCATGCACAGTAGTTCAGCTTACGTCCCACGCGGCAAGTGTCATGCTCTCCGTGTTAGGCCGCAGTTCCTTCTGGTTGTGCCGGGATTCAGTGTTTTACTCGGCTGTTTGAAGGGTCACGTTGTAATGTCGGCTGGGGGTTCCGACTAGATTCTCCGCTGTGTTCTCACCAAATAAAGCATTTTGTGTCGCTTTTAGTGTCAAAGGCACCCAGTCTGTACACGGAGCCTCAGTGCAGTGCGGCCATCTTAGTCGGCCGTTCGCTCCGCCCTCCAGTGTTAGAGATTTGTCTCCTCCCCTATGTGGGGTTCTAATGGCTTCTATTATATTCCAGCTAAATGAACGAACTGATTGATGGTGGACTTCAATAAAATGTCTACTTAACTCAGAGCAAGGGACCTTGTTTCTGATGTCACCCAAGTGCTCCCTTATACGTGTCCTTACATCACGTGTAGTCCCACGTATTGACCCCTGCACAGATTACACTCAGCCAAATATACCACATAGCTAGAACTACAGTTATGACATCCTTGTATATGAAAAGTTTCACCTGTTGTGTATGAACTAAAGGTGCTAGTGACATTATGATATTCACATGCTTTACAGCGGCTACTGCCGCATTTATAGCTACCATTATGTTTAAGCCAAGAACTGTCATTAGTGTGTATTTGTGTGTTTCTTAATACACTAGGTGAAAGTGAATTAGCAAGTGTATCGTTTTTATTGTAGACAAACCTACATCCATTACCAATAACTTCCTTCAGTATTTCATCCCCATACAAAATTGGGAGATATTTTTTCACATTACAAATATCATTGTACTGATTTGAATACCTGGTGATGAATGTTGGTCTGTCATCAGTCTTAACCTCTTTTTTTAGGGTGCAATAGATCTTCCCTTTTGTATTGATCAACTTCATTTTTAATTTTTGCTACCTCATTCTTATTGTAACCTCTCGCAATTAATCTATCTGCCAACTCCTTACTCTCCTTAACATAGTCATCATTTTTCGAACAGTTTCGCTTCACTCTCATCATCTGTCCTTTAATAATGCCTTTAAAGACATGCTTTGGATGTCCACTGGTAGCATAAAGTAATGCATTACCAGCTATGGGTTTACGATATAATGTTGTATTTACACATTTATATTGAGAATCCCCACACAATGTTATATCTAGAAAATTAATTTCTATTTTATTCCAGTCCTTAGTAAAACTTAATCCCATTGTATTGGTGTTTAAATGTTTAACAAATTTATTAGCTGTAGTTCATCTGCCTCCCACCTATTATAAGGTCTTCAATAAATCTATTATATTGGATTATATATTCACGAAAGGGATTTGCATCTCCATAAATGAAGGTTTCTTCGAACCATCCCATCACTAAATTTGCGTATGAGGGCGTAAATTTTGCCCCCATCGCAGTCCCTTGTTTTTGTATGAAGTGGTCATTTCCAAAAATAAAACTATTATGTTCAAGAAGAAATTTAATAATCTTTAGTACATAGTTTTTAAAATCAGCACTAAGTTTAGCATTTTTATCAAGATAGTATTCTATGGCCTGTAGAATGCGGTATTGAGGAATATAATATAGCGTCTATAGTAAGCCAACTATAGTTTTCCTTCCAAGTATAATTCTTAAAGATATTAAGTATATGTGTGGTATCTTTTACATAGCTGGTTAACTTGAAAACATATGGCTGCAGTACATCATCGACCCATTCAGACAGGTCTCCCTTTGACATTTTCAAGTCATTTGTGTGTTTTTGGTAGGTGATAGAATGCAGCCGTTCTCGGATGTTCAACATATAGATATTCAAAAGTAGATTGATCAATGAAGCCATTTCTTCTACCTTCACTCAGTATTTAAAAAAAATGTCTCTGGAAATCTATGCGCGGGTTATAGCTAACTTTCTCATAGACATCTGTATCATCCAATTGTCTATAAGCTTCAGCTACATACCAGGTCTTATCACAGACCACTATACTACTGCCCTTATCGGCTTGTTTTATCACGATATTATCATTTTTTTTTAGGGCTACCAATGCTTCTCTTTCTTTTTTAGTGAGGTTATTGTTTTTTGTTGATGTAATTCAGTTAGATCCTCAACGACCCTTTTTTGAAACAATTCAAGTTGTTTACCCCTGGACTGCAGGGAATAAAAACTAGATTTACATTTAAAACCCACATGTTTATCTTTGCTCTCTTCTCCTTCTGAAGCTGGTTCCCCTTCAGATATTAGCTGTTCAAGATCGTTGCGTGCGCAAAGATCCTGAAAAGTAAAATCATTTATCCTGTCACTTTCTGTAGCATTTTTCTGATTGATGTCAGGTTCTAAGATTCTATTCTCTTTAAAGAAATGTTTCTTCAATGTGAGTGATCTGACGAATTTATTAGTATCCAAAATAGTCTGAAAGAGAACGAAATCCCTTGAAGGGCAGAAATTTAGTCCATAACTAAGGACTTTACGTTCGGTCTCGCTCAGACTACAGGAGGATATGTTAATTACTGTATTTAAACATATTTTCGATTGCTTTTGTTTTCTCTTAGGGGATACCTTTCCTGTTTTTTCTCCATTACAGTTTGTTCTGTTTGGGTTACCTGTACTCCCCCTCCTTTGGGTACACCTGAACCCTCCCGAAAAACCTCAGTGTGTGTTCTATCTTTGGGTTTGGCTCCTTGTTCAGTAGTGCATAGTTGTGTGCCCTCTGCTTGAATATTTTCATTAAAGTGGGTATTAATATCCGTTGTTACTTCTAAATTAGTACTTAACTCGACAGGTGTATTATCCCAGTCAGATGCTGAACTACCTTCTGAGTTAGAAAAGTCTGTTCCTGAGGCAGAACCCTCCTCATCTGTGAAATTACGATTATCTGTATTAAATCTTACTTTTTTTCTCCAGCGTCTATTTTTCTTTTGTGCTGGTATGCCCATGTTAGTTGTATCTTCCTTTAGATGGCTAATATTTTTCTCTTGTGTCTGTATAGAATTTTTTTGATTAGTCTGTATAGCTCTTCTAAACCTCCTACGCCACACATAGACTGTTTTATTAGCATAATCTTTACTGTCTCTCTGATACTTAGTGTATTTTGTTTTCATTATGTTACGTTTAGTGGCTTCAATTGTCTCCTGCAGTATGGTATCAAACTTTACATATTTTTCATCATGTCTAAATTTACTAAGTTCTTTCTGCAAAGCACAGATCTCTTCTTTATATTTAGACATTAAGGCAGTCTTATGTTTAATCAAAAGTCCCATCAATATAATGGAACATTCGCTCAGAATGTCATTCCACTCTGATATGAAATCCTGGTCATCTGTCTCAAATGTGGGGAACTTTTGTAATCTCAACCCACGTGGTATCATTCCTTTAGCAATATATTTAGTAACTGTCCTATTATCTATACGGAGTCTAAGTTCCTTTAATTTATAGTCCTCAAGTATAGAAAACAAATCTCCCAGTCCAGCATTTTTTTTTTAAATTTTAAAACAAGTTTTATTGAAGATAAAATAAAATGGTATACAGACAACATGTAAGCTCTTGTTTGAGTAACAGTTGAAATTTTACATACAAGGTAAAACAAAACAAACTGAGCAATGAAGTCAAGTCTTCACAAGAAGAAATAAAAGTAAGTGTTGTAAGGCATTGGGCTCCTTTTAACGTATGAAAAACACAATTACAAAGGGAGCCAGAGAATATAGTGATACAAATAGAGGAGAGGGGAGAGAAGAGAGACGGAGGGGGGAGAAGAGAAAGAAGAAAAGAGAAGAGAAGAGAGAAAAAAAAAAGGGGAAGGGAGAGGGTGAGGATATGGCTGAGGGGGTTAAATGGTTCTATTCCAAATTGCTTGTATCATCTCATGGGTAGCAAGGTTGTGGGTTTGGAAATAGTGGAATTTTTCAAGGGCAATGAGGTCTGATACTTGGGCTTTACAGTCTAAGAAGGTGGGGGTGTTTTGTGTTTTCCAATGTCTGGGGTTTAACTTTTTGGCCGTGTTTATCATTATTAGCCAGAGGGCTTTGTGTGCCATGGTGCTGGTTTTGGGGATTGATCTAAAGAGAAGGGACTCTATATCGATCTGGATTTGTGTGTTTAACAATTCTGAGGCCTCATGAGAGATATCCCTCCAGAAATGTTTTAGTTTCGTGCAGGAGCACCAAAGGTGGCGAAGAGAGCCCTCAACGCCGCAGCCTCTCCAGCATGAACTTTTGAGTTTGGGGAAGATTTTGTGGAGCCTGGCTGGAGTGAGGTACCATCTACAGAGAAATTTTGGGTGCATTTCTTGGATTTGAGCGGAAACCGATGAACTTTTGGTAATAGCGAAGGCCTTTAGCCATGATTTTGCATCAAAGTCTACATCGATCTCTTTGCTCCATGCCACAGTATGAGGGGAGAGTGTCTGCTTCTGGGACCCCCAGGATTTTATAGAGTAAAGAAATGAGCCGATTAGGAGCGTTAGCAGTGTTACAGATTTTCTCGAACTGTGTCAGCTCCCTACTGAATTGCTTTTTGTGTTTATGATGGGAGATGTAGTGAAGAAGTTGGGAGTAGTGGAGCCATGAAGAAAATATATCGCCATGTGTTTCCTGTAGGCTTGTTAGGGATTTAAGCTTACCTTTGTCTATGAGGGAGTGGATGGAGTTTGATTTGAGGCTATGAGGATTTTTAATTTTGGATCCTATTCTATGGTAGGGAATGTCAGGGTTTTCCACAAAGGATGTTAGGGGACTGTGCCTTGACGAGATATGGGTGCTAGTAGCTATTATTTTGTCCCATTCTGTGAGTGTTGCTGAGACAATTGGGAAGTTGTGTAAAGTTTTGGGTCTGTGGATAGGGGGAGTCCAGGCCAAGGACCCCATGTTGTTAAGTTTAAATATGTCTATCTAGGTCAACCCAAGCCTTACCATTGGAGTTGTGAGACCATTCAACAATGTGTTGGAGCAAGATAGCTCTTCTGTAATTTACTAAATTGGGTACCCCCAGGCCACCCCTGTCTCTTCGGAGATACATAGTTTTTTTTGGAATTCTTGGCCTAACCTCCGCCCAAATGAATTGTTCGATTATGCCTTGAAGTTGCTCTAGAAAGCCTCTCTGTAGGGGGATAGGAAGCGTTTGGAGGATGTACAGAATCATGGGTAGGACATTTATTTTGACCACCCCTATTCTTCCCAGCCAAGTGAGCGGTTTATTTCTCCATGTAGATAAATCTCTAGCTATTGTTTGTTTTAGGGTGAGATAATTGAGTTTAAATAAGTCTTGTGGGGAGGCTGAGAGGAAGATTCCCAGGTATTTAAGTTTCTGCTGGGCTATTGTGACATTAAAGTTGTTCTTGAGGAATTGGATGTGGTGTTGTGGGGTGTTAATGTTGAGGAGTTCGGATTTGCTAAGGTTAAGACTAAAATTGGATATAGAGCCGTAGGCTTCAAGTTCTTTAAGCAGAGCAGGTACAGAGCTCTCAGCCTCAGTTAGAGTGAAGAGAATATCATCAGCAAAGAGAGCCTGTTTGTGGTGATTATCGCCTACTTGGAGCCCTTTGATAAATAACAACACACTAGGTCTCAACTTCACTCACGAATCCAGCACAAATTCTATCAACTATCTAGACATAGAAATAGAAATTAAAAACAAACTAATCACAACTAAAACCTATTTTAAAAAAACTGATGCCAATAACTACATACACAATAAAAGCTGCCATCTAAATAAATGGAAAACAAATATTCCCAAAAATCAATTCACTCGTATTAGGAAAAACTGTTCAGACATAAACCAATACTCTACTCAATCAGAAATTTTAAAACAAAGATTCATTGAAAAAAGATATAATATCCAATCACTAGATAGAACACAACTAGAGGTAAAAGAAATGGATAGAAACTCAATACTTGCACCCAAACAAAAGCCAGAAATTAACCCAAAAATAAATGATCCATTGTTTATACCGTTCATAACACAGAACAATTCACAACATTTTGAAATAAAAAAGATCCTAAACAAACACTGGCATTATATAAAACAAGACCAAGTATTAGGACATAAACTAAAAAACCACCCAGACATCATTTTTAAGAAAGCAAAAAATCTTAAAAACATAATATCACCAAGTGAATTCAAGAAAAAGGTTTCCCATAACCACAACACAATTGATCTTAATAATGAAAAAGTTGAAGGTTATTTCCCTTGCATATCCTGCAAATCTTGCAAACATAGTAGCAAGATAAAAACCATAGAATCTACTAATAATAATCAATACATCAATATCAAAGAAATTATACGCTGTTCTGATAGGAATGTTATATACTGCATACAATGTTTATGTGGTTTACAATACTTTGGTCAAACTAGCCGTATGCTCAGAGACCGCATAAGAGAGCACCTTCATCATATAGAACATAAATCAACCAACACTAACTTATACAAACATTTTACTGAACATCACAATGGCAACACCCAAGACATGAAATTTTGGGGAGTTAAAAAAGTTTTCCTCAATCCTAGAGGTGGTAATTTAGAAAACCTCCTACTTAGAAAAGAAGCGGAGTACATCTACTCCTTTAAAACTCTACACCCACATGGGTTAAATATGGAGTTCGATCTGAATTTTATAATCTGAATTTTATAATCTAAATTATCAAATTTAAGTGTCTATTTATATACTGCGATAATTAGTTAACTAGTATACTTTAAAATATATCACATTTGAAAAAATATTGTCATAATATTATATTAAAATGGACTTCAACAAAAGTTCCATAAAGAACAAAAATACCTGAGACTCCAAACTACAAGCATCTAAAACAGAGCTAAGATTAGCACTATATCTCAACCTTTTTTTCCCAAGTGATCACATTACCTGATTACATATATCCCATTGTTTTGTTTTATCAAACAACAATTTAGTAAGAGGGCACACTCACAAATTTCACCAGATAAAGCATTAGATCACATTTCAAATATTTCAAACTGTTTAACACTTATCACTAACAACTTGTCTATCTTGTAATACACGCTAATAAATGTGAAAAAAATGCTCTAAAAATTGGAGCTAGGATTGGTCACAAATTGACCAATCACTACTCACCTACACCTTTAAAAATGACCGCGAACACTCTCAGAGGCATCTTGATAAAGGCACCCGCCGAAACGCGTAGATTTGCCCTCCTGAGTGTGCACCCTCTTTTGATGCTATATGCCCACACTGTGGGATGTTGAACTTATAAGCGGATTCACCATAACTAACGTTTGAACGCTGACAAACGCAAAAAAGAAGCAATTCACTACAAAGAACCTCTACGGACAGATAAAATTGTCCCGGTCCTCAGAACCTCAAAGTAAATTTACCTGTATCTGAAACTGATATCAGGATCCAAGATAATATCATCCAGAAATACCACAAGCCTCTTAGAGACTCCAGCAAACCCTGAACATCAAATTCACCATATTAATAGGGTAAACAGTCTCAGAGACCAACGATCACGATTTTAACCAAAGACCCAAATACCAACAAACACTACAAGCCTCCTAGAGACTCCTGCAAACCCTATACATCAAATCTACCAAAAACAGGGTAAAAAGTCTCGGAGACCAACGAGTCCTTCCTTTTATCAAATATCAAACACCACATCTACAAGTGAAATTGGCAAAGAAACCTTAAGCACATCGATTTCTCCAGATATATCCAATATAGAAACACCAATTGTCTCTCCTCTTAAAAGACTTGCAAAAATTTGAAACAACGTTACAATTTTTCTTTTCATAAGTTGCAATTTTTGACCTTTTAAGATAAAGAGCGTCTTAAACATAAGACTGTCATCTATTTCCTTTTGTCTCCTCAACGGCCTATCCTGGACATATACTAAGGCCATTTTAAAAGTTTTTTATCCAAGACAAAAACGTGAGTAAAAGTAAAACATTCATATAAAAAACTTTCTAAACAAAAAACGAATTCAATCAAATTAATTGATCAGACTATATGAACAAATTGAAAACAAATCAAAAAGACTGTTCATAATTCTCCAATGTTGTCCTTATATTAATTGTATATTGTTTTTAATGTTTTAAAGTATTAGAGCTCTATACTTACAATTCTAACTTGTTTTAAGTGTTTTAAATAAATACTATCTATATATAAGCTTCATTACTTTTAATTTCATTTCTACTGTGATAATACACATAGTGAAAAACACTCTGACACAACTTTCTTAACCCACACCATAAGCTCCCCTCACCTTGGTTAATTCACGTTTCTTGTTTTAGGGTGAGATAATTGAGTTTAAATAAGTCTTGCGGGGAGGCTGAGAGGAAGATTCCCAGGTATTTAAGTTTCTGCTGGGCTATTGTGACATTAAAGTTGTTCTTGAGGAATTGGATGTGGTGTTGTGGGGTGTTAATGTTGAGGAGTTCGGATTTGCTAAGGTTAAGACTAAAATTGGATATAGAGCCGTAGGCTTCAAGTTCTTTAAGCAGAGCAGGTACAGAGCTCTCAGCCTCAGTTAGAGTGAAGAGAATATCATCAGCAAAGAGAGCCTGTTTGTGGTGATTATCGCCTACTTGGAGCCCTTTGATAGCATGGTTTTCTCTGATTTTTTGTGCCAGGATCTCTATCGAGATATCGAACAGGAGAGGGGAGAGCGGGCAGCCCTGTCTTGTGCCGTTTTTGATGTCAAACGAGTCTGATAGGTTGCTGGCGTTGGGATTTGAATAAAGGGAGAGTGTCATATTAATAAAGGCCTCAGGATATTCATTTCCTGCATAGCTCTTTTTAAAAAAGACCATCTGACCCTATCAAAGGCCTTTTCCGCGTCCGTTGAAAACAGGACCAGCGGAGACCCCTCTGTTTTGGCTTGAGAAATCAGGTTCAACACCTTGGTGGTGTTGTCCCTTGCCTCCCTCCCTGGGACAAACCCGACTTGGTCATTCGATATTAGGTGGGGGAGAACCTTATTGAGCCTGTTGGCAAGGACCTTAGCTAGAATTTTCATATCAGTATTGATTAGTGATATGGGTCTGAAGTGTTTGGGGCTAGTGCGGGGTTTGCCCGGCTTGGGAATAACAGTGACATGAGCTTCTAGGAGGGATCTAGATAGATAAGGGAGTTCTCTTAGTGCGTTGAAAATATGGAGCATGTGGGGGATCAGTATATCTTTGAGGGTTTTATAGTATCTGGGGGTAAAGCCGTCGGGACCAGGGCTTTTTCCCGATGGGGAATCTTTAATGGCCTGGGTTAATTCCTCTACGGAAATGGGGGAATCTAAACATTGAGCTTGCTCTGTCAATAGTGAGAGTAGGTTTAATCCCTCAAAAATACCGGTTAGTTGCCTCTAGCAGGGGTGCGTCTATATTGTATAGTTTGGAATAAAATGAGTGAAAGGCTGCCACAATCTGGTCACTGCTCTTGAGAACAGCATTATCTTTTGTCAAGATGGAGTGGATGTGAGTGTTTAGTTGCTTTCTGCGTAGACAGCGGGCTAAAATTTTTCCCGGTTTATTACCTCCATCAAAATAGTATTGCCTTAGGTAGAGAGCTTTCCTTTGGTGGGCTTCTATGAGGTGTTTCTTAAGGGAGGATCTGGCCTCAAATAAACGAGTTTTGAGGGACGCGTTGGAAGGGTCTTTTTTATGTTCAGCTTCTAGAGAACTGATTTGGGTTAGTAGGGAGGAATATTTTTCTCTATTCTGTCTGTTGATTTTGGCTTTATGTTTGATGAAGCTGCCACGAATAACAGACTTATGGGCTTCCCATTCGGTGAGAATCGAGCTAGAGGAGTGCGAATTGAGGCGGAAATATTCTATTAACTCAGTCTGGATGTCTTTTAGGATTAATGGGTCGTCTAGTAGAAAGTCGTCTAGTCTCCAAGTTCTAGAGGTGATTGGGAGGTCTGGCCACAATACTGTGCATGAGATCGGAGCATGGTCCGACCAAGTAATTGTGCCGATGTCGCTTTGAGTAGTTATGGAGAGGCCGTTAGAGTCAGTGTAAATGTGGTCGATGCGGGTGTAGCAGTTATGAGGGGCTGAGAAGGTGTAGTCTTTTTGGGTGGGGTGTAAAGTTCTCCACGTGTCATGGAGAGTGAGGCTAGCTAAGGTGGCTTTAATTGCTTTCAGGGTTTTAGGAGGGGTACGGGAAATACCCTTCGACGAGTCAAGAAGGGGATCAAAGGAGAGGTTAAAATCGCCTGCTAAGTATGTTACCCCTTTTGCATTTTCCAGAAGTTTGGTGGAAACCTTTTTAAAGAAGGGGGTTTGTGTATGATTGGGCGCGTAAATATTGGCGATTGTGATTTGGTGGTTGTAAAGTGTCCCTGAAAGAATCAGATATCTGCCGTCAGTGTCTTTTTCTATGTGAGAGACTTGTAAAGGGAGGGATTTGTGGATCCGAATTCCGACGCCATTCTTCTTGCGCGGACCGAACGCGAAAAAGGCAGTGGGGTAGTGAGGGTTGTGCCAATTAGGTTCTCTATCTCTTTGAAAGTGGGTTTCTTGATTAGGAGAATTTGGGTGTTTAGTTTATGCAATTCCTTCATGGCAATGGATCTCTTACCGGGGCTATTAAGTCCCTTGGCGTTGACGGATGTTAATTTGAAAGTGTGTTCCTGGAATCTACTGTGTTTAGCCATTTTAGGATGGGGAGAGGGTAGAGGGAGAGAAAAAAAAAAAGGTGCTAAAGAGAAGGGGGCAGGACAGAGGAGAGAGCGAAGGAGAGAAGGCAGGGGAGGGAGAGAAAGAGAGTGTTTGAAAGCAAGGGAGGATAAATAGAAAGAGTTAGGGCAATCAAGGTTATTTACTAAATTAAGAAAGGAAGAATTGAGTTGGGGGAAGTAATCCCAAGACCAGTTATATGTGTTCTTGAAGATTAAGAGTGATAATGGTCTACCTGACAGGTTGGGGGGTAGGGGGGGTTAGATGGAGAGGGAAGGGGTTTATACTGAGGGCTAGAGGGGTGAGTGGTGGGGGGGAAGGGGGGGCTAGCTCCGTGTGGCTATTGCTTATGAGGGTAATAAGGAAGGGCAAGGGGGAAAAACCAAGGCCAGGGTTAACAGAGTGGAAGGATAGAGAGGGCGACTAGAGTATTAGAAGGTCTGGTGGGTAACCCCGTGAAACCAGAGTTGGTGGATTGTAATACAGGTGGAGTTTTGCACAGGGGTAGAAGAAGAGACAGGGGGTGGGTTTTCCATCATGCATGTGATTCTAAAGGGATATTAGGCGAGGACAAAGGAAGGGTGAGGTTTGGGGAAGGTTTGAGACCATGTGGGAATCGATGGGGTACCGACATTCAAGCAATATATTAATCAATATTAATCATATATAGACTAATTGCATAATTAGAAACACAAAGAGAGGAAAAAGGCAACAACAATAATTATCACATTATCAGATAAAACTAAACAATGAGCTGGTAGGAGACCGCAAACCTGAACTAGGTAAAAAACTCAGTGGTTATGTAGGAAGGGGCTGGAAACGTAGAGGTGTCGGAGGGTGGATGATGGTGACAAGGTTAGAGGCTTCTTACGTAAGTGTCTGTGGTGAGAAATAGGTCTCTACAACAAAACACAGGTCTAGGGGTAAAACTGTCAACTGGTGTCAACGTCGTGAAGTAGATTGAGGGGGTGTTATTAATAGGAGAGAGAATTGCGGCCGTCCTGAGTTGTCAGCTTGTGTGTGCAAGATTATAAAGCCCCTTGGTAAGTTCGTTAAAGGATTAGAAAAGAAGTGTCCTGTTAGCTCTTGATGCGCAAGGTAGCATTGACCTATTCGCTAAAGTTTAAACTAGGACTACCTAACAGAGTGGGCTCTGTGATGAAAGCATTAAATGTAAATTAGACATATTGATCTGAAGTCTGCGCTGGAGGGATCTAGGCCTAGTGTTCTAATGTGAGGTCGGGGGGCTATCTTAGAGTGTAGATGTGTGGATCGTAGGGGCAACAGAAAGAAGATAGGGATAGCTTAAAGATAAATGCAGCCATAATTAAACCAGAGTGCAACATCTTAATGACACAGAATTCAAACATAGTAATAGCGGTATAATTAACGTGTCATATAGAAAGGTGAATACAAAAGAGAACAAAACATTGTTATTAAGTTTATACTGCACCAAGTCCAGGATTGCCATCGTCCCCAGATCCCGAGAAGGAGGGTATTGACAGTTCTCTGAAGAAAAAAGCAGGATCAGTTCCCGGTCTATAAGTGACAATTTTGTTGTTATAGTTCACTATTTTGGAGACCGGGAAACCCCATCTGTAAGGAATCTTATGTTCTCTGAGCTGTGAGGTGATGGAGGAAAGTTCTCTCCTCTTCTGTAGCGTAGACTGGGCTAGATCAGAGTAGATATGGATCTCCTCTCCAGCATGGAAAATATTCTTCTTGATTCTAGCGCAGCAGAGGATATCTTCTTTATCTTTAAAACTTGAGAACCTGACAATGATGTCCCGAGGAGGGGCTTTTGGTGGAGGCTTCGCCCTCAAGGCTCTGTGGGCCCTTTCTAGTGGTATATCTGGGGCCGTAGGGCTGTCCTTAATAATTTTGAAAAGGGCTTGCAAATATCCCTCTAAGGCCGAAGGTGAAACTGTCTCGGAGACCCCCCTGAATCTTAAGTTGTTTCTACGGCATCTGTTTTCCAGATCCTCTAATTTTTCATTCAAGATAGAAAGCTTGTCTTTGTGATCGCTGATAATTGCAGCATTATTTTGAATCTTAAGGTTGGTGGGGTTTTGCTTTTCTTCTAGGGCTTGTACTCTGCGGTCTAGAGCACCCAGGTCTTTTCTTAGATCTCCAAAAAGTGATCTCATCTCATGAAGCACCACACTGATGTCCTCTTTGGAGGAGAGCTGCTTGATATCTTGTTTGGTGACATAGGAGGAATGATCCATTGTTGGAGTGGTATCTTGAACAGCTTTCTGTGTGTCAGACATGGTGGCGTCAATTGGCTCAGGGGGGTATCTCTTAGAGTAAGGTATTGTTTCAGAGTTTTACCTGTGCTTTGTACACTTGGCTTGTTGTGTTTTTTGCACGGCATTACCCAGATGGTGGGGGTAATTGTGTGGCCAGGTGAGAGGATATTCAAGAAGCCCTAGTGAGAGAGGCTCGTAGCAATTGCTTAGCTTAGTGGTAAATAGTCAATAGGTTCGTGCATGGGTAGAATTGGTGAGAATAGTTCCCTCAGTGGAAGCCCTGGGCCTGATGCTGTCTAGGTGGAAGCTTGCTGTTAAAGGACAAGTCCAGGGAGGAACCCCAAGCCAAGGATAAGGTGGTTAGAATGCCTTATAGAAGATTGCGCCCTTTGGGCTGTATGGAGACCGTTAGTTTGATCTCGGGTTGCAGGGGCTCTGTTACACAGTTAGTAGGTCAGAGTGCGGTATTAACACCGCATGTCTGGCTGGCAAATACTCGGTGCTAAATCTTGAGTGCGCTCTGCAATGGGTTCACCCGACCCAGTAGCGGCTGCGAGGCTTGCTGTAAAAGGATAAGTCCAGGGGAGAATCCCAGGCCCAGGGTAAGGTGGTAGGAAGGCCTTATATGGAGTCGCGCTCTCAGGGCAGTATGGTATCCGTTAGTTTGATCTCAGGTTACAAAGGCTTTATTTCACAATAAGCAGGCCAGTGTGAGGTCTGGCAGGCAGACCCTTGCTGCTAATTTTTGAAAGCGCTCGGCAGTGGGCCCACGTGGCCCAGTAAAGGCTGTGAGACAGTTGAGGCTGTATGGCTTAAGTGCTGGCCACCGGGTTCGCTGCCAGCGTCAAAGAAGCAAGGTACCTGTGAGACAGTAAATCGGTGCCTGTTTGCCTCCGTCGGGCGTCTGTGTTGTGACCGCTCTCGCGGCACTGGGACTTCTAAGGCCTTGATTGGTCCTGGGATGTGTCGTGGGTGGTGTGCGGCAAGTAATCAGCCTCTCTCCTCTAACCCGAGGTGTCGGGTTGCTTCCGATGCATAGGGGTGAGATGTGGGGAAGGATTGAGGGGAAAGAGGTCAGGTAGAGGGGATGAAACTGACTTGGGATTTAGGAGCCCTCTTAGAACGCGGCCATCTGCAAGCGTGGCCAGACTCCACCCCCCAGTCCAGCATTTTTAATGCAAACTTTTGATAAATCATCCAATTCTATGTCATCCAAGTCCCAGTCGTCATTAGTGCTTAAAGAGTAGTATTGTTTATCAGCAGCTAGCTCCATCTCAGAGCAAGTAATGGTATTGTATAAAAATCAAAGTAATAGAAAGTATATGTATATATTAACTTTCTTTCTTTATAACAAAAATCGGCTGAGCATATACTTATATCAGTGAAAGTTGCAAACGCACTGATATTTGCTGTTATATGACCAAAGTATCATCCATAAAGAGCGTTAAATGAGGAAAATGAGTAAATATAAACAAAACATATTCATTTGTAATAAAGTCTTATACTGTGTATTTATTGTAATTTTTTAAAATAGATATTCCTATATACCGTATTTGCGCGATTATTAGATGACCCTGAATAAAAGACGACCCCCCCAAACTTTCATGTATCAGGGAAAAATGTTTTATATATTTTTTCAGCAATGACATTATAGCACTTTAGTATAAGCAATCACACTTTCTATTTCAAATCAATATAGACACATGTCCCAATGCTGAGCTGTGTGAAGAGAAGTGCAATTCTCAAAGTATTGTAAGAAATACCAATATTGTTAAGTTACCACACATACCGGTATATTATCTGATAGCCTACAGTCTGTGTGCACTTCTCTTTACATTATATGTTGCCTGTAGGACCCCACCCAGTCATTGGTAAGTCTATAATTCCTTTTTGCCCTGCACCCTCCATCAGGTAGGCTTTCCCAGGAAACAACAGACTTAGAAGGTCAGTGCATAGCAGGGTGAATGGTAATGCGCTAAACAGTTTATACGTTTGTGAAAACAGGTAATAGAAGCGCTTTCTCACCCGGTTCCTGGAAATGTTTGCATGTCACCGCAGCTCCTGTGCTGTATGCTCTTCCTGTTCCTCCTCCAACATGGCACCTCTGTTAAGCACTTCTCAAATTTGAAAGTAAAACAACCTTGATTATAAGACAAGGTCATTTTTTCAGAGTATTTTTTTTTCTGAAAAAAAACTTGTCTTATAATCGAGCAAATACGGTATATATATAATATATACACACACACCTCATGTATATACAGTTAGGTCCGTAAATAATTGGACATTGACACAATTGTCATAATTCTGGCTCTGTACGACACCACAATGGATTTGAAATTAAACAACCAAGATGCAAGTGAAGTGCAGACTTTCATCTTTAATTCAAGAGGTTAAACAAAAATATTGTATGAAACGTTTAGGAATTGCAACCATTTTCATACACAGTCACCAAATTTCAGGGGCTCAAATGTAATTGGACAAATCATAAATAAAATGTTCATTTTTAATAATTCATCGAGAATCCTTTGCAGGCAATGAAGTCTGGAACGCATGGACATCACCAAACAACCAAACGTTGGGTTTCCTCCTTTGTGATGCTTTGCCAGGCCTTTACTGCAGTGGTCTTTAGTTGTTGTTTGTCCGTAGGTTTTACTGCCTTAAGTTTTGTCTTCAGCAAGTAAAATGCATGCTCTATTGACTGGTCCATTGCATAATATTCCACTTCTTTGCCTTAAAAAACTTCTGGGCTGCTTTCACAGTATGTGTTGGGTCATTGTCGATCTGTAAAGTGAAGCGCCATCCAATCACCTTTGCTGAATTTAGCTGACTCTGAGCAGACAATATATCCCTATACACTTTAGAATTCATGTGGCTGCTTCTGTCACATCATAAATAAACACTAGTGACCCATTGCCATTGGAAGACATGCATGCCCATGCCATCACACTGCATCCACCGTGTTTTACAGATAATGTGGTATTCTTCAGATCATGAGATGTTCCAAATCTTCCTCATACTTTTTTCTACCCATCATTCTGGTACAGGATGATCTTAGTATCATCTGTCCAAAGAATACTGTTCCAGAACTGGGCTGGCTTTTTTTTTTTTAGATATTTTTTGGCATAGTCTAATCTGGCCATTCTATTCTTGAAGTATATGAATGGTTTGCACCTTGTGTGAAATACTCTATATTTGCTCTCGAGAAGTCTTCTCTTTATGGTACATTAGGATAATAATATGCCTACCTCCTGGAGAGTGTTCTTCACTTGGCTGGATGTTGTGAAGGGTTTTTTCTTTACCATGGAAAGGATCCTACAATCATGCACTACTGTTGTGGACTTCCAGGCCTTTTTGTGTGCAGAGCTCACCAGTGTTTTTTTTTCTCAGAATGTACCAAATTGTTGATTTGGCATCTAATGTTCCTGCTATCTCTCTGATGGATTTCTTTTTATTACAATTTAAATAAACAAGGTTGTAAACAAAACAGTGAGATATTTGTTTCTCAACTCTATAGTCAAAACTTTTGTGGATCTATAGTTATATTAGGCAACATTTCTAAAATAAGCAGAAATTAAAAATAACATGGAGGCTCCAGGTGCTCTCTTGACTATTCAAAACTACATAGGGACCCTGGACCCCCCCAGATGGCAAATACACTGGGTTACACAGGGTGGATAAAAAAATTAAATAGGGTTTATTTTTATTTTTTTAAATGCTTTTTGAGGAAAAAAAAAATCTATAGTTGCTATTCAAGATACATTATAATCCAAAGGTTATTCATCCTGAAATATAGATTAGTTTTAATTATATAGCAAGATGCTGTTTATTCATTACTGTAATGTTTTTTATTAATTAATTCCATTAATCTATTCACAATATCATGCTCTCCAAAAGGTTTCTGTCAGATTATTTTGGACAATTTTTCAATCTTAATGATATTATCACGATTCATTTTTTAGTTCTCGTCCTGGGAACTTGTGTCTGCAGAAATAACATGCACAGCAAAATGTTCTAAAAAATGAACATACAGAGTTGATAAATAGACTTTAAAGGGACATAATTATGAAAGATAACTTTTGGGTTTTAGATAGAACATAACATTTTTAGATTTACTTATATTATGATATTTGCTTTATTCTCTCGGAATCCTTTGTTGAAGGAGAGCAATGCTCTACTGGGGACTGTCTGAATACAATGGGTGAGACCGTGACAAGCAGCTAGCTCACAGTAGTGCATTGCATCTGAGTGAGCCTACCTATGCAGGCTTTTTAACAATGGATACCTAAAGAACAAAGAAAATTAGCAAAAGAAGATAAGTCAATTGGAAAATTGTTAAAAATTCATGTTCTTTCTGAATCATGAAACTGTAATTTTGACTTCACTTTCCTTTAATGTCATTGCTCCCCTGCAAATCTATGTACACAGAATCAACCCATACTAGGTTTAAAGCTCACTGAAAAGAAGATTGTTTGGAGTGGAATAGATTTGCACAAGGACCTAAGTGTGAGGAGGGAGGGGCAAGGATTAAAAATGAAAAATAATATTATTATTATTAAACTATTTATATTGTTATTATTAATTTAATAATTTTCCTCCTTCCAATAAAGTACAGGTGAAAAGTTGATCAAATGTGAAGGATTAATCAATTAAACTGGAGATAATTCACCTCCAAATAATTTCCTTCATTTCAATGATCTATCTATGCATATCTAATGTTATATAACCAATTTAGTAATAGCCTGGTATAACTATAAACAAATAATCTGAAAACTTATTCTAAAAATGAAAACCATGATTTAAATTGGTCTTACGAACTAGTGATTTAAATCATAATTTTTAAATCAAATCCACCCTGGGGTCACCTAATAAATGCTTGAGGTGCAGAAGGGACCTCAAACAGCTCCAAAACTGCATGCCCCAGGGGGTCATCATCAGGATTTGGTATTGTGTGTGTGACAACTACCATATTATTGCTTTGCATTTAGGAGATTAAACTCTGATTTCTTTTAATATGTGTTTTCTGATACCTAATAAGATGTGATTTCAGAGTAAAACATTTCCCACAGTCAGAACATAAAAATGCTTTCTCCCCTGTATGAATTTTCTGATGCATAATAAGAGTTGATTTCAGAGTAAAACATTTCCCACAGTCAGAACATGAAAATGCTTTCTTCCCTGTATGAATTTTCTGATGCCTAATAAGATATGATTTCTGGATAAAACATTTTCCACAGTCAGAACATGGAAATCCTTTTCCCCCCTGTATGAATTTTTTGATGCATAAGAAGAGTTGATTTCTGAGTAAATTATTTCCCACAGTCAGAACATGAAAATGCTTTCTCCCCCGTATGAATTTTTTGATGCATAAGAAGAGTTGATTTCTGAGTGAAACATTTTCCACAGTCAGAACACGAAAATGCTTTTTCTTCTGTATGCATTTTCTGATGTGCAATAAGATTTGATTTCCAAGTAAAACATTTCCCACAGTCAGAACATGAAAATTCTTTCTCCCCTGTATGAATTTTCTGATGTTTAATGAGATTTGATTTCAAAGTAAAACATTTCCCACAGTCAGAACATGAAAATGCTTTCTCCCCCGTATGATTTTTTTGATGCATAAGAAGAGTTGATTTTTGAGTGAAACATTTTCCACAGTCAGAACACGAAAATGCTTTTTCTCCTGTATGCATTTTCTGATGTGTAATGAGATTTGATTTCCGAGTAAAACATTTCCCACAGTCAGAACATGAAAATGCTTTCTCCCCTGTATGAATTTTCTGATGTGTAATGAGATTTGATTTCAGAGTAAAACATTTCCCACAGTCAGAACATGAAAATGCTTTCTCCCCTGTATGAATTTTCTGATGGCTAATAAGATATGGTTTCAGGCTAAAACATTTCCCACAGTCAGAACATGAAAATGCTTTCTCCCCTGTATGAATTTTCTGATGGCTAATAAGATATGGTTTCAGGCTAAAACATTTCCCACAGTCAGAACATGGAAATCCTTTTTCCCCTGTATGAATTTTTTGATGCATAAGAAGAGTTGATTTCTGAGTAAAACATTTCCCACAGTCAGAACATGAAATTCCTTTCAACCCTGTATGAATTTTCTGATGTGTAATGAGATTTGATTTCAGAGTAAAACATTTCCCACAGTCAGAACATGAAAATGCTTTCTCCCCTGTATGAATTTTATGATGCACAAGAAGAGTTGATTTCTGAGTAAAACATTTCCCACAGTCAGAACATGAAAATCCTTTCACCCCTGTATGAATTTTCAGATGTGTAATGAGATTTGATTTCCGAGTAAAACATTTCCCACAGTCAGAACATGAAAATGCTTTCTCCCCTGTATGAATTTTTTGATGCATACGAAGAGTTGATTTCCGAGTAAAACATTTTCCACAGTCAGAACACGAAAATGCTTTTTCTCCTGAATGCGTTTTCTGATGACAAATAAGATTTGATTTCTGATTAAAGCATTTCCCACAATCAGAACATGAAAATTCTTTTTCTCCTGTATGCATTTTTTGATGAGCAACAAGAATTTTTTTACAGTTAAAACATTTCCCACATATAGGACAGGAAAATGGCTTTTCTCCTGTATGAATTTTAAGATGTTTAAAAAGATGTGATTTCTTAAGAAAACATTTCCCACATTCAGAACATAAATTTCCCACATGGCTTCTTTGATTTTGAAGATGTAAAGAAGCATCTGCACTCTGATCATGACTAGGATTATTGCAGTTTGTGAATTCACCTGTCAATAAGAAACACAATGGGAGTAATGTTATTAATTGCATAATTATTTTATCATCAAACTGTTCTGATATAGTCAGTCCCCTACACTTGTAGTAGACACTGTGACAACTAGACCTTTTCCATGCTAAGGCTTAAGGACAGTTTACTGGACATTAGGGGCTATTTCTAAGAATTCACACTTAGTCAAAGACTGAACTAACCTTAATATAATGTTGTTGTTTTTCTACCTAATATATCTATTCCTTTTAAAATTGTGTCCACAGAAACTTTTAGTAATATAAAGATTAGTTTATGGACTAAACTAATTATAACTACTGCTTTTGTGCTTGTAGTTAAAACAAGGATAACTCTAGAACAACAAAACAAAGAAAATGGTGGTGTAGTATATCTAAGCAATATATAAAATCTTCATCAGAGAGAAGAATCTTACTCACGTGTCAACTACACCTTCTGGGATAATCATCAGCTCCCCAGCCAGCTGTATTACTTGGACAATTATTTTTATCAGGTATTTGTAGAGCTCCAGCAGGTTCTGCAGCGCTATGAACATAGGTGGTATATAAAAAAACAAGCTGGTGCTGCGCTTTCTATGTGCCTATGTTGGAGTTTCCGTTGTATTTTAATGGAATAATAAAGTATTGTTTTATTTTTCATCAAGAGGAATCCAGCAATTCTTTATTTCTTTGAACTGTATCCAGATGATTTGGATTTCTCCAGAGACGCTGTTTCCTCAGCTGAATACACCGAAACAGGTGAGACACAGGCAAATCAGCTGTGATTTCTGGTGATCCGGTTTCTCCCTAACTGCTCAGGCTGAGTGTGCGAAAAAGCAAGTGTGCCGCACAAGGAGGAGGAACTCCGAGACTGAGACGTTGTTCCCTCTGTTTACATGCCGAGACAGGTGAGAGACTGACTAGCAGGGATTCCATTCATTCGGCTTCTACCTATTTGCAAGCACTGAGATTCAACCACTACAGGGGAAGTAATCCAGCCACTAGCAGGTAAGATATAGTTTAAACTTTTATTGGGAATAAGGGGTCATTGCAACCACAGGGCACGTAAGAGTGTGCATTCACAATAGTGGATATTGTAGTACTATTAGTCCCTCCAACTGTTTTTGTACATTACAATGTGACAATGACATATCAGACCCAGCCTGTGGAAGTTAACTCATTGCCCTGTGCGTGTAACAGGGTGTGTCTCACTAAACTGAATGAAGGGAGAGACAGGAGCGTGCAGGGACGAGAGGAAAGGAAAGGATCCTGTACTAGTGAGAGCTTTTGGGAGACATCAGAGAAGGAGGGGTCAGGCGGCCATTTCAAAATGTCCAGATGAGATCTAGTAAGTGTATTTTCTGCCAAAGTTTATTTAGATGAAAATTGGGCTACAGTTTACTGTAAAGATCGTTAATTGACTAATCTAAATAAGTTACAGTAATTTTTGGGTTGACCATCCCTTTAAGGGAATAGCAGTGGAGATAAGGTAGGTTAGTGTAGGTTGTATGCGTCCCTGAATAGTAGACTCTTCAGGGAGCACTTGAAGATTTTAAAACTAGTAGAGAGTCTTGTGGAGCGAGGCAGAGAGTTCCATAAAATGGGAGCCAGTCTGGAGAAATCTTGTAAACGGGAATGTGAGAAGGTAACAAGAGAGGAGGAGAGGAGGAGATCATTAGCGGAGCAAAGGGGGCGGGGGGCAGAGTATCAGGAGACAAGATCTGAGATGTAGGGGAGAGCAATGCAGTTAAGGGCTTTGTGTGTCAGAATGAGAATTTTGTTTTAATCCTGGAGGCAAGAGGAAGCCAGTAAAGGGGTTGGCAGAGAGTTGCAGCAGATGAAGAGCAATGTGTAAGGAAAATGAGCCTGGCAGAGGCATTCATTATGGATTGTAAAGGAGCTAGGAAGCAGCTAGGGAGACCAGAGAGGATGGAGTTGCAGTAGTCGAGTCGGGAACGGATGAGTGGATTAAAATCTTAGTTGTGTCTTGTGTAAGGAAATGTCTAATTTAAGTGATGTTTTTAAGGTGGAAGTGGCAGGGTTTAGCCAAGGACTAAATGTGAGGAGTGGAAGAAAGATCAAGTGTGACCCCAAGGCATCAGGCATGTGAGGTTAGGGTAATGGAGTTATCAACAGTTATAGAGACATGGGGGTGGAGATTTTGGAAGAAGGGTGGAAGATAAGAAACTCGGTTTTGGAGAGATTTAGCTTGAGGTAGTGAGAGGACATCCAAGATAAGATACGAGAGAGACAGTTAGTGACACGGGTTAGCAAGGAAGGAGATGGTGCTGGTGCAGAGAGGTAGATTTGGGTATTGTCTGCATACAAATGATAATGAAACCTGTGAGACTTTAATAAGGAACCTAATGAGGATGTGTAGATTGAGAAGAGAAGGGGACAGAGAACAGAGCCTTGCAGTACCCCAACAGAAAGGTAACGGGGCAGAGGATGCCCCAGAGAAGGCTACACTAAAGGTATGGTTAGACAGATAGGAAGAGAACCAAGAGAGAGCTGTGTCGCAGATGCCAAAGGGTTGGAGGGTATGGAGCAAAAGAGGGTGGTCGACAGTATCAAAGGCTGCAGACAGATCAAGGAGGATAAGTAGAGAGAAGTGGCCTTTGGATTTTGCAGTAAGTAGGTCGTTGGTAACCTTAACAATTGCTGTCTCTGTTGAGTCAAGGGGGCGAAATCCAGATTACAGTGGGTCAAGGAGGAAGTTTAATTTAAGGAAATGAGATAGGCGTGCATATACTAGCTTTTCAAGAAGCTTTAAGGCAAGAGGGAGTAGGGAAACAGGGAGATAGTTGGATGGGGAGGTTAGATCAAGAGAAGGTTTTTTGAGGATAGGTGTGACTAATGCATGTTTAAGAGATGTGGGAACTATACCAGTGCTGAGGGAGAGGTTGAAAATGTGTGTGAGTATAGAGGTAAGGGTAGAATAGAGGGAGGGGTGTAGTTGTGAGGGGATGGAGTCGAGCTGACAGGTAGTGAAGAGAGAGGATAGTAAAAGGGCAGAAACTTCTTCAGGGGCAAAAGCTACATTTATGGCTATGTGGGTTTTGAATGATTGTGGACCAGTAGTCTGTTGAGAGCTGATTTCATTTCTGAAGGAGTCTATTTTGTTGTTGAAGTAACTGGCAAAATCTTGAGCTGAGAGAAAAGTTGTGGTGGGAGGTGGGGTTGGGCAGAGAAGAGTATTGAATGTGGAGAACAGACATTTTGGGTTTGAAGAAAAAAAACTAAATTTATGCTTACCTGATAAATGTCTTTCTTTTGCAATGTACAGAGTCCACGTATTCATCCTAACTTGTGGGATATTGTCCTTCCTGACAGGAAGTAGCAAAGAGAGCACCACAGCAGAGTTGTCTATATAGCTCCCCCCTTAACTCCACCCCCCCAGTCATTTGACCGAAGGCCAAGGAAGAAAAGGAGAAACTATAAGGTGCAGAGGTGACTGAAGTTTACATAAAAAAATACCTGTCTTGAATAGACAGGGCGGGCCGTGGACTCGGTACATCGCAAAAGAAAGAAATTTATCAGGTAAGCATAAATTTTGTTTTCTTTTGCATGATGTACCGAGTCCACAGATTCATCCTAACTACCAATACCAAAGCTTTAGGACATGGATGAAGGGACAAGACAGGAACCTAAACGGAAGGCACCACTGCTTGCAAAACCTTTCTCCCAAAAATAGCCTCCGAAGAAGCAAAAGTATCAAATTTATAAAATTTTGAAAAGGTATGAAGCGACGACCAAGTCACAGTCTTACAAATCTGTTCAACAGAAGCATCATTTTCAAAAGCCCATGTGGAAGCTACCGCTCTAGTAGAATGAGCTGTAATCCTTTCAGGAGGCTGCTGTCCAGCAGTCTCATAAGCCAAACGGGTGATGCTTGTCAGCCAAAAGGAAAAAGAAGTCGCAGTAGCCTTTTGACCCCTACGCTTTCCAGAATAGACAACAAACAAAGAAGATGTTTGACGAAAATCTTTGGTTGCCTGCAAATAAAATTTCAAAGCACGAATCACGTCCAAGTAGTGCAACAGACGTTCCTTCTTACAAGAAGGATTAGGACACAGAGAAGGAACAACAATTTCTTGATTGATATTCCTGTTAGTAACAACCTTAGGTAGGAACCCAGGCTTGGTATGCAAAACCCCCTTATCAGCATGGAACACAAGATAAGGGGAGTCACATTGTAATGCAGATAGTTCAGAAACTCTTCGAGCTGAAGAGATAGCAACTAGGAACAAAACTTTCCAAGATAAAAGCTTAATAGCTATGGAATGCATGGGTTCAAACGGAACCCCCTGAAGAACTCCAAGAACTAAATTTAGATTCCATGGCGGAGCAATAGGTTTAAACACAGGCTTAATTCTAACTAAAGCCTGACAAAAAAACAGAACGTCTGGAACATCCGCCAGACGCTTGTGCAACAAAATAGACAGAGCAGATATCTGTCCCTTTAGGGAACTAGCTGATAATCGTTTCTCCAATCCCTTTTGGAGAAAAGACAAAATCCTAGGAATCCTGATTTTACTCCAGGAGAAGCCTTTGGATTCGCACCAAAAAAGATATTTACGCCATATCTTATGATAAATTTTCCTGGTAACAGGCTTTCAAGCCTGAATCAAGGTATTTATGACTGGCTCAGAGAAACCCCGCTTTGATAGAATCAAGCATTCAATCTCCAAGCAGTCAGTTGCAGAGAAATTAGATTTGGATGCTTGAATGGACCTTGAATCAGAAGGTCCTGTCTCAATGGCAGAGACCATGGTGCAAGGGATGACATGTCCACCAGGTCTGCATACCAAGTCCGATGCTCTCTCCTGTTTGATTCTGGCAATCAGACGTGGAAGGAGAGGGAAAGGTGGAAACACATAAGCCAGGTTGAACGACCAGGGTACTGCTAGAACATCTATTAGTACAGCCTGAGGATCCCTTGACCTTGAGCCGTAACGAGGAAGTTTGGCATTCTGACGAGACGCCATCAGATCCAACTCTGGTGTGCCCCATAGCCGAACCAGCTGAGAAAACACCTCCGGATGGAGTTCCCACTCCCCCGGATGAAAAGTCTGACGACTTAGAAAATCTGCCTCCCAGTTCTCTACACCTGGGATATAGATCGCTGACAGATGGCAAGAGTGAGCCTCTTCCATTGGATTATCCTTGAGACCTCTATCATTGCTAAGGAACTCTTTGTTCCGCCCTGATGATTGATATAAGCCACAGTCGTGATGTTGTCCGACTGAAACCTGATGAATCTGGCCGAAGCCAGCTGAGGCCATGCCTGGAGAGCATTGAATATCGCTCTTAATTCCAGAATATTTATCTGTAGGAGAGCCTCCTCCAGAGTCCACAAACCCTGAGCTTTCAGGGAATTCCAGACTGCACCCCAGCCCAGAAGACTGGCGTCTGTCGTCACTATAACCCATTCTGGCCTGCAGAAACACATTCCCTGGGACAGATGATCCTGTGACAACCACCAAAGAAGAAAGTCTCTGGTCTCTTGATCCAGATTTATCTGAGGAGATAAATCCACATAATCTCCATTCCACTGATTGAGCATGAATAGTTGCAGTGGTCTGAGATGCAAGCGAGCAAACGGAACTATGTCCATTGCCGCTACCATTAGTCTGATTACCTCCATACACTGAGCCACTGACGGCCGAGGAATGGAATGAAGAGCTCGGCAGGTGGACAAAATCTTTGATTTCCTGACCTCCGTCAGAAATATTTTCATGTCCATGAGTCTATCAGAGTCCCTAGAAATGAAACTCTTGTGAGGGGGGAAAGAGAACTCTTTTTTTACATTCACTTTCCACCCGTGAGACCTTAGAAAGGCCAACATTAAGTCCATGTGAGACTTGGCTAGTTGGAAGGACGACGCTTGAATTAGAATGTCATCTAGATAAGGTGCCCCTGCTATGCCCCGTGGCCTTAGAACCGCCAGAAGGGACCCTAGCACCTTCGTGAAGATTTGCGGCGCCGTGGCCAACCTGAAAGGAAGAGCCACAAACTGATAATGCTTGTCTAGAAAGGAGAACCTGAGGAACTGGTGATGATCTTTGTGGATAGGAATGTGCAGATACGCATCCTTTAAGTCCACGGTGGTCATATATTGACCCTCCTGGATCAATGGTAAGATAGTCCGAATGGTCTCCATTTTGAAAGATGGAACTCTTAGGAATTGGTTTAGGATCTTGAGATCCAGAATTGGTCTGAAGGTTCCCTCCTTTTTGGGAACTATAAACAGATTGGAGTAGAACCCCTGCCCCTGTTCTGCTTTTGGAACTGGGCAGATCACTCCCATGGTAAAAAGGTCTTCTACACAGCGTAAGAATGCCTCTCTTTTTGTCGGGTTTACAGACAATTGAGAAAGATGGAACCTCCCCCTTGGAGGGGAATCCTTAAAATCTAGAAGGTATCCCTGGGTTACAATTTCTACTGCCCAGGAATCCTGAACGTCTCTTGCCCAGGCCTGAGCAAAGAGAGAGAGTCTGCCCCCTACTAGATCCAGTCCCGGATCGGGGGCTACCCCTTCATGCTGACTTAGTGGCAGCAGCAGGCTTTTTGGCCTGTTTACCCTTGTTCCAAGCCTGATTAGGTCTCCAGGTTGGCTTGGATTGAGCAAAGTTCCCCTCTTGCTTTGCAGCAGGGGAAGAGGTAGAGGTACCACTCTTGAAGTTTCAAAAGGAACAAAAATTATTTTGTTTGGTCCTTGTCTTATTTGACTTATCCTGAGGGAGGGTATGACCCTTCCTTCCAGTAATGTCTGAAATTATCTCTTTCAATGCAGGCCCGAATAGGGTCTTAACTTTGAAAGGTATGGACAAATACCTGAGCCTACATCACTAGCAGTCACATCTGGATGAAACAACTCATTCACATCTGGATGAAACAACCCATGAAATGACATTAGCACAACAGTAAATACAACCTGTGTCATACAGTAAAGGGAGTTAGCTGACTCAGATCTTTCTTTCACTCCTCACATTCAGTCCTTGGCTAAAGCTTGCCGCTTCCACCTTAAAAACATCTCTAAAATGAGACACTTCCTTACACAAGACACAACTAAGATCTGAATCCACTCTCTCATTCTTTACAGTCTCGATTACTGACACTCTGTCCTCACTGTCTCCCCACCTGCCGCCTAGCTCTGTTACAATCCATAATGAATGCCTCTGCCAGACTCATCTTCCTTACACGTCGCTCTTCATCTGCTGCACCTCTCTGCCAATCCCTTCACTGGCTTCCTCTTGCCTCTAGGTTCAAACACAAAAACATAATTTATGTAAGAACTTACCTGATAAATTCATTTCTTTCATATTAGCAAGAGTCCATGAGCTAGTCACGTATGGGATATACATTCCTACCAGGAGGGGCAAAGTTTCCCAAACCTTAAAATGCCTATAAATACACCCCTCACCACACCCACAATTCAGTTTAACGAATAGCCAAGAAGTGGGGTGATAAAAAAAGTGCGAAAGCATATAAAATAAGGAATTGGAATAATTGTGCTTTATACAAAAAAATCATAACCACCACAAAAAGGGTGGGCCTCATGGACTCTTGCTAATATGAAAGAAATGAATTTATCAGGTAAGTTCTTACATAAATTATGTTTTCTTTCATGTAATTAGCAAGAGTCCATGAGCTAGTGACGTATGGGATAATGACTACCCAAGATGTGGATCTTTCCACACAAGAGTCACTAGAGAGGGAGGGATAAAATAAAGACAGCCAATTCCTGCTGAAAATAATCCACACCCAAAATAAAGTTTAATAAAAAACATAAGCAGAAGATTCAGACTGAAACCGCTGCCTGAAGTACTTTTCAACCAAAAATTGCTTCAGAAGAAGAAAATACATCAAAAAGGTAGAATTGAAAAAGTATGCAAAGAGGACCAAGTTGCTGCTTTGCAAATCTGATCAACCGAAGCTTCATTCCTAAACGCCCAGGAAGTAGAAACTGACCTGGTAGAATGAGCTGTAATCCTCTGAGGCGGAGTTTTACCCGACTCAACATAGGCAAGATGAATTAAAGATTTCAACCAAGATGCCAAAGAAATTGCAGAAGCTTTCTGGCCTTTTCTAGAACCGGAAAAGATAACAAATAGACTAGAAGTCTTTCGGAAAGACTTAGTAGCTTCAACATAATATTTCAAAGCTCTAACAACATGCAAAGAATGCAATGCTTTCTCCTTAGAATTCTTAAGATTAGGACATAATGAAGGAACCACAATTTCTCTACTAATGTTGTAGGAAATCACAACTTTAGGTAAAAATTCAAAAGAAGTTCGCAACACCGCCTTATCCTGATGAAAAATCAGAAAAGGAGACTCACAAGAAAGAGCAGATAATTCAGAAACTCTTCTGGCAGAAGAGATGGCCAAAAGGAACAAAACTTCCCAAGAAAGTAATTTAATGACCAATGAATGCATAGGTTCAAAGGGAGGAGCTTGAAGAGCTCCCAGAACCAAAATCAAACTCCAAGGAGGAGAAATTGACTTAATGACAGGTTTTATATGAACCAAAGCTTGTACAAAACAATGAATATCAGGAAGAATAGCAATCTTTCTGTGAAAAAGAACAGAAAGAGCAGAGATTTGTCCTTTCAAGGAACTTGCAGACAAACCCTTATCTAAACCATCCTGAAAAAAATTCTCGGCATTCTAAAAGAATGCCAAGAAAAATGATGAGAAAGACACCAAAAAATATAAGTCTTCCAGACTCTATAATATATCTCTCTAGATACAGATTTACGAGCCTGTAACATAGTATTAATCACAGAGTCAGAGAAATCTCTTTGACCAAGAATCAAGCGTTCAATCTCCATACCTATAAATTTAAGGATATCAGATCCTGATGGAAAAAAGGACCTTGCGACAGAAAGTCTGGTCTAACGGAAGAGTCCATGGTTGGCAAGAGGCCATCCGGACAAGATCCGCATACCAAACCTGTGAGGCCATGCCGGAGCTACCAGCAGAACAAACGAGCATTCCTTCAGAATCTTGGAGATTACTCTTGGAAGAAGAACTAGAGGCGGAAAGATATAGGCAGGATGATACTTCCAAGGAAGTGAAAATGCATCCACTGCCTCCGCCTGAGGATCCCGGGATCTGGACAGATATCTGGGAAGTTTCTTGTTTAGATGAGACGCCATCAGATCTATTTCTGGAAGTTCCCACATTTGAACAATCTGAAGAAATACCTCTGGGTGAAGAGACCATTCGCCCGGATGGAACATTTGGCGGCTGAGATAATCCGCTTCCCAATTGTCTACACCTGGGATATAAACCGCAGAGATTAGACAGGAGCTGGATTCCGCCCAAACCAAAAAAATTTGAGATACTTCTTTCATAGCCAGAGGACTGTGAGTCCCTCCTTGATGATTGATATATGCCACAGTTGTGACATTGTCTGTCTAAAAACAAATGAACGATTCTCTCTACAGAAGAGGCCAAAACTGAAGAGCTCTGAAAATTGCACGGAGTTCCAAAATATTGATCGGTAATCTCACCTCCTGAGATTCCCAAACTCCTTGTGCCGTCAGAGATCCCCACACAGCTCCCCAACCTGTGAGACTTGTATCTGTTGAAATTACAGTCCAGGTCGGAAGCACAAAAAGAAGCCCCCTAAATTAAACGATGGTGAACTGTCCACCACGTTAGAGAGTGTCGAACAATCGGTTTTTAAAGATATAAATTGAGATATCTTTGTGTAATCCTTGCACCATTGATTCAGCATACAGAGCTGAAGAGGTCGCATGTGAAAACGAGCAAAGGGGATCGCGTCCGATGCAGCAGTCATAAGACCTAGAATTTCCATGCATAAGGTTACCGAAGGGAATGATTGTGACTGAAGGTTTCGACAAGCTGAAATCAATTTTAGACGTCTTTTGTCTGTTAAAGACAGAGTCATGGACACTGAATCTATCTGGAAACCCAGAAAGGTTACCCTTGACTGAGGAATCAATGAACTTTTTGGTAAATTGATCCTCCAACCATGATCTTGAAGAAACAACACAAATCGATTCGCATGAGATTCTTCGAATGAGAAGACTGAGCAAATACCAAGATAATCGTCCAAAATAAGGAAATACCAAAACCCCGTTCTCTGAATACAGAAAGAAGGGCACCGAGAATCTTTGAAAAAAATTCTTGGAACTGAGGCTAGGCCAAACGGTAGAGCCACAAAACTGAATGCTTGTCTAAAAAGAGAATCTCAGACACTAAAAATGATCTGGATGAATCGGAATATGCAGATACACATCCTGTAAATCTATTGTAGACATATAATGCCCTTACTAAACAAAAGGCAGAATAGTCCTACAGGAACCATCTTGAATGTTGGTATCCTTACATAACGAATCAATATTGATAGATCCGGAACTGGTCTGAAGGAATTGACCTTCTGTGGTACAATGAAGAGATAAAATAAAACCCTAGTCCATGTTCCAGAACTGGAACTGGCATAATTACTCCAGCCAACTCTAGATCTGAAACACATTTCAGAAATGCTGAGCCTTGCTGTGTTAACTGGGACACGGGAAAGAAAAAAATCTCTTAGCAGGAGGCCTTAACTTGAAGCCAATTCTGTACCTTTCTGAAACAATGTTCTGAAACCAGAGATTGAGAACGGAATTGATCCAAATTCCTTTGAAGAAAACGTAATCTGCCCCATACCAGCTGAACTGGAAAAAAGGGCCGCACCTTCATGGGTACTTAGGAGCTGACTATAGGTTTCTATAAGGCTTGGATATATTCCAAACTGGAAAAAGTTTCCAAACTGATACCGCTCCTGAGGATGAAGGATCAGGCTTTTGTTCCTTATTATGAAAAAAAGAACGAAAAAAATGATTATTACCCTGGACAAAAAGGGAAAACAACGTTGACTTAGAAGGCATATCAGCATTCCAAGTTTAATCCATAAAGCTTTTCTAGCTAAAATAGCTAGAGACATATACCTGACATCAACACTAATGATATCAAAAGATGGTATCACCAATAAAATTATTAGCATGTTATAAAATAATAATGCTATAAAATTATGATCTGTTACTTGTTGTGCTAAAACTTCTAACCAAAAAGTTGAAGCTGCAGCAACATCCGGTAAAAATATAGCAGGTCTAAGAAGATTACCTGAACATAAGTAAACTTTTCTTAGAAAGGATTCAATTTTCTTATCTAAAGGATCCTTAAATTTAGTACTATCTGCCGTAGAAATAGTAGTACATTTTAGCAGGAATAGAGACAGCCCGAAACCTTAGGGATTTTGTCCCAAAAAACTCTAATCTGTCAGATGGCACAGGATATAATTGCTTAAACGTTTAGAAGGAGTAAAAGAATTACCCAAATTATTCCATTCCCTGGAAATTACTTCAGAAAAAACATCAGGGAGATTAAACACTTCTGGAATAACTACAGGAGATTTAAAAACCCTATTTAAAAGTTTGGATTCAGTATCAAGAGGACCAGAATCCTCTATATCTAAAGCAATTAATACTTCTTTAAAATAAAGAATGAATAAATTCCATCTTGAACAAATACAAAGATTTATCAGCATCAACCTCTGAGACAGAAACCTCTGAACCAGAACAACCATTATCAGTATCAGAACGATGATGTTCATTTAAAAAATTCATCTGAAAAAAAGAGAAGTTTTAAAGGACTTTTATGTAAACTAGAAGGAGAAATAACAGACATAGCCTTCTAAATGGATTTAAAAAATAAAATCTCTTATGTTTATCAGGAACACTCTGAAATTTAGATGTTGACGGAACAGCAACAGGTAATGTAACAGTACTAAAGGAAATTTTATCTGCATTAATAAGTTTGTCATGACATGCAATACAAACAACAGCTGGAGAAACAGATACCAAAAATTTATAGCAGATACACTTAGCTTGGTAGCTCCAGCCCCGGCAGTGATTTTCCTAAAGTATCTTCTGACTCAGTTGCAACGTGGAACATCTTGCAATATGTAATAGAAAAAACAACATATAAAGCAAAATTGAACAAAATCCTTAAATGACAGTTTCAGGAATGGGAAAAAAATGCCAGTGAACAAGCTTCTAGCAACCAGAAGCAATAAATAATGAGACTTAAATAATGTGGAGACAAAAGCGACGCCCATATTTTTTTAGCGCCAAACAAGACGCCCACATTATTTGGCGCCTAAATGCTTTTGGCGCCAAAAATGACGCCACATCCGGAACGCCGACATTTTTGGCGCAAAATAACGTCAAAAAAATGACGCAACTTCCGGCGACACGTATGACGCCGGAAACGAAAATAATTTTTGCGCCAAAAAAATCTGCGCCAAGAATGACGCAATAAAATGAAGTATTTTCAGCCCCCGCGAGCCTAACAGCCCACAGGGAAAAAAAGAGTCAAATTTTTGAAAGGTAAGAAAAAATGATTAATTCAAATGCATTATCCCAAATATGAAACTGATTGTCTGAAAAATAAGGAAAGTTGAACATTCTGAGTCAAGGCAAATAAATGTTTGAATACATATATTTAGAACTTTATAAACAAAGTGCCCAACCATAGCTTAGAGTGTCACAGAAAATAAGATTTACTTACCCCAGGACACTCATCTACATGTTTGTAGAAAGCCAAACCAGTACTGAAACGAGAATCAGCAGAGGTAATGGTATATATAAGAGTATATCGTCGATCTGAAAAGGGAGGTAAGAGATGAATCTCTACGACCGATAACAGAGAACCTATGAAATAGACCCCGTAGAAGGAGATCACTGCATTCAAATAGGCAATACTCTCCTCACATCCCTCTGACATTCACTGCACGCTGAGAGGAAAACCGGGCTCCAACTTGCTGCGGAGCGCATATCAACGTAGAATCTAGCACAAACTTACTTCACCACCTCCATCGGAGGCAAAGTTTGTAAAAACTGAATTGTGGGTGTGGTGAGGGGTGTATTTATAGGCATTTTAAGGTTTGGGAAACTTTGCCCCTCCTGGTAGGAATGTATATCCCATACGTCACTAGCTCATGGACTCTTGCTAATTACATGAAAGAAATTCTAACTCTGACATACAAAGCCCTCAACTGCGCTGCTCCCCCCTATATCTCAGACCTTGTCTCCAGATACTCTACCTCCCGTCCCCTTCGCTCTGCTCATGACCTCCTCCTCTACGGTTACCTCATCGCACTCCAGTTTACAGGACTTCTCCAGACTGGCTCCCATCTTGTGGAACTCTCTGCCTCGCTCCACAAGACTCTCCCCTAGTTTTGAAAGTTTCAAGCGCTCCCTAAGGACTCGACTGTTCAGGGATGCATACAACCTATGCTAACCTTACTTTATACCAGTTCCACTCCTCCATTGCTATCCCCTGAACCCCCTTAGCATGTAAGCCTAAGAGTCCAGCTGTCTGTAGATCACCTTCTTAAGAGCTGACTACAAGAGTGCAACTCTTGGCAGGGCCCTCTACCCATTTGATCCCTATAATTGTTTTGTTGTACTCCGCATTTGTTTATAGCACTGCGGAATCTGTTGGCGCTCTACAAATAACCAATAATAATAATCCCTCAGACACATCATACATGTACATTCACCTGTGCCCTGTATCCCTCAGACACATCACACATGTACAGTCACCTGTACCCTGTATCCCTCAGACACATCACACACGTACACTCCCATGTGTCCTGTATCCCTCAGACACATCACACAAGTACACTCCCATGTGTCCTGTATCCCTCAGACACATCACACAAGTACACTCCCCTGTGCCCTGTATCCCTCAGGCACATCACACACGTACACTCACCTGTGCCCTGTATCCCTCAGAAACATCACACACGTACACTCACCTGTGCCCTGTATCCCTCAGAAACATCACACACGTACACTCACCTGTACCCTGTATCCCTCAGAAACATCACACACGTGCACTCACCTGTGCCCTGTATCCCTCAGACACATCACACACGTACACTCACCTGTGCCCTGTATCCCTCAGACACATCACACACGTACACTCACCTGTGCCCTGTATCCCTCAGACACATCACACACGTACACTCACCTGTGCCCTGTATCCCTCAGACACATCACACACATACACTCACCTGTGCCCTGTATCCCTCAGACACATCACACACGTACACTCACCTGTGCCCTGTATCCCTTAGACACATCACACACATACACTCACCTGTGCCCTGTATCCCTCAGACACATCACACACGTACACTCACCTGTGCCCTGTATCCCTCAGACACATCACACACGTACACTCACCTGTGCCCTGTATCCCTCAAATACATCACACATGTACACTCACCTGTGCCCTGTATCACTCAGACACATCACACATGTACACTCACCTGTGCCCTGTATCCCTCAGGCACATTACACACATACACTCACCTGTACCCTGTATCCCTCAGACACATCACACACGTACACTCACCTGTGCCCTGTATCCCTCAGACACATCACACATACACTCACCTGTGCCCTGTATCCCTCAGACACATCACACATGTACACTCACCTGTGCCCTGTATACCTTAGGCATATCACACACATACACTTACCTGTGCCCTGTATCCCTCAGACACACGTCACACTAGTACACCTACCTGTACTTATATTGTCACATATTTCCTGCTTTGCAGCTTCTGGCATATTTGCTAGCCCCTGATCTTCTGTTTGTTCTGTGTTACATAAACTTTTAGCATCTTTTTCACCTGAAAAAATATCAGTAATAGAAATAAATAAATGATTCTTTGCATCGTATCTTTGCAAAAGTTAGTTTAAAACAAATGTGAAAAACAGTGTAATTTAAGTTAAATAAACCTGAGCCTACATCAGTAGCAATCACATCTGGAAGAAACAACCCATGAAATGACATCAGCACAACAGTAAATACAACCTGTGTCATACAGTAAAGGGAGTTAGCTGGGAATCAGTTACTTTACTTGCTACAAATACAGCCTTATTGTAACCAATCAGAATTCCCATATGAGACATATTACAGGGTTCTGAGGTTTTGAAAATAAAATGCATTTTCTATTGGTTATTAAAACCAACTATAGCCCATTTAATTATCTTGACTTGTATTGCCTGTGTGAGAGAGAGTACCACAGTGATATGATCGAGACATCAGATATATAAAGGGATTTATATAGTTCAAGACAAAAGTATTTTCTAATTATTTAATAAAAGAGTAAAAATAATAGAAATAATGCAAGTTATCAAGTTTAACCTTTTCACCACTGAGCCATTTCATACCCTTGTGCTGAAGCAGTTTTCAGTCTTTTGCATTCATTGTATTTAGAATTCAGCCCTACATAAGTTATATCACAATCACCACAAATAACAGGTGAGTTTTCATCTATGTGTTTTATTGAGGGGGAATAGGGACTCTAAAAGTGAGACACGTGACACATACACTCACCTGTGCTATTCTAGTTTTTCAACAGCCCCTGGAAACATGCACACAACACAATCTCCCTCACACACACAGTAAAATCCTGATTATTTTATACAAACATATACAATATTAGAGAGGGGATCGCAGTCTCTTACTAAGGGTCAGATTACAAGTGGAGCACAATTTAACGCTGCGCTAGAAGTACGTTTTTTGCGTGGGTTGCGCTCATATTAGGAGTTGAAAGTAAACTGTTTTAGCTCGTACGCTAACCCGAAGAGCATAAAAAGGTGAAATCAGGATATTGTGCATGCGATAACCTATTCCTCCATAGCAGTTAATAAGCAGGGGGGGGGGGTGGGGGGGGAACCCTGCTGGCGCACAAACCTGACCCCATATTCTCAAGTGCTCTAACATGACACGAAAATATAAATTTTTCACATTCCTATGTTCAACACATGTTTGCAGGGAACACACAGTTCCCCATAGGCTGCAATGTAGAGGCACTTTTCAGTGCCTTTTTTTCGAACATCCCCTAATTTTTATTTATAAAACCTGCTTTGAGCAGTTATTATTTTACAAATTAAAGATGCTCATCAATTTATTTTAAATACTTAACCTTATTTGGGGGGCAATTGGGGAAAATTCATAAAATTAACCAGAGATCTGATCTCTGGTTAATTTTATGAGCACCAATTGCTACCGCAAGCTTGTAATGGCTGGATATTTATCATGCCCATAAACGGCAGATTTCCCCATTTACAGGCACACAATATATTAGCCCTCCACTTGTAATATAGCCCTAAATATGAATATTGCATAAATAGGTTTTTACATGTTTTCTTCTACTTAACTGCAAAGGGCTCCAATGCACATATATATATATATATATATATATATATATATATACACACACACACACACATATATACACATCTTTAGACATGTATAAGTATGTATCTTTATGTTAAAGCCCTTTGCCTGTATTTTTTCTAACAACCGAGACCTTGGGGTCGATTTAACAAGAGGCAAATGGCCCCTGTTCCCCTTGTTTCAGCTCGCTGCTCCTTAACTGTATCGCCACCTCTGAGCGGCGGACAGAAATCAACCAGATCCTATACGATCGGGTAGATTGACACCCCCTGCTAGAGGCCGATTGGCTGTGAATCTGCAGGGGGCGGCATTGCACAAGCAGTTCACTAGAACTGATTTTGCAATGATAAATTCAGACAGCATATGCTGTCTGCATTCAGCAATGTCTGGCAGAGTATCATGTCCGCCAGACATTGGTAAATTGGCCCCCTCATATCTTTTGAGCCCTTATAAGTTTTTTGTGCAATATTTTTTTTAATTGTTTTTATTTGATGATGTTATGAGCGTTGTCACAGATACCAGACCGCCAAGGCTACCCCCACCCCCCTACTACATGGCTCATTCAGTTATACATACATTTTGGCCCGTTCATGGCCTAAGGGGATCTCCCAGGCTCTTGCTATATGTTGGTTGTGCTATGTGTACTTGGTCAGGAAAGAGCGGATATCTGACCGGGAAAACCCTTCTAGGCTAGTCGGGCTACTGGAACTGCCGACTGGCCGCACCACACAGCGTCGGTTACCCCCCTAACCACTCACCGGCTGGCCGGGCTCCTGGTCAGCCGCATTAAGCCGGACACCCGCTAACTTTACCCCCGGTTGCTCCAGTGGCCCTTTGCCCCAGAGCTCCGCTCTTTTGGGGATTGGTAGCCCCTAGGGAGGACAAGAGGTGGGGGAATTACCGGGAGGAGAGCTACTTTGGAAACTGGGGTTTTGGACACCCCTACCCCCCTATATGTAACGGCCTGTAACTCCGGTCCCCAGAAACAAATCACACCTGTGGCATCTGGGGACAGAGCGTTTTCAAATGACACCCTGGAAGTTCCGCCGCTCTCCTGGGATCACCCCGAAAACACCACCTCTGTGTACTGGGACTCTGTGGGACTATGGCTGCTATGGCTGACGCCAGCCTGTCTAGAGGGGCGGGAATTGCGGGAGATTTGGGAGTGAGATAAGACCCTGTGTTTGTGTATAAAAGGAGTGCGTGTTTCCCAATAAAATCAGTTCTTGTTTTCACCTGAATGCTAGTCTGTCTAGTTATTTTGGGTGGGGATTGCTATAATCAATTTCCTCACTACATAGCGGCTTGTTCCAGGTTGTGGGTGTCAGAAGGAACCGTTTGGCAGAGCTACCTAGTCGGGGTAGCCAGAGTCCGCCACTTTCTCTGCTACATAGCGACCTGTTGTCAGGGAGAGGAAGGACCCTCTGGCAGAACTACCCAGTCGGGGGAACCAGAGTCTGCCACAAGGTGGAAGCCTGAATACTGGTGTTGTCAGGTATAAGGCAGGGCTACTGGCTGTAATCACTTGGCGGCTACACAGCTGCAGTCGGCAGGGAGGAAGCAGGACCCTTTGGACGGAGCTACCGAGTCAGGGTATCCGTCACAAGGGAGAATTTACTTAGTAATCATTCTAGCGTACTTTCAACTTCTAATACGAACGGATGCCAGCAAATAGCTGAGATAAAATTCCTTATCACTCATATATAAATGTTAACGTAATCGTAATCTGGCCCTAAATGTATCTAAAATAAATGTTTCACCCACAGGCTGCATCCCTGCATTTGCTTGTGTGTCTTCACAGCTCATTAAAATATGCAATTCAACTGCGTACACTATTGCACATTTTCAAAGTCATTGCTGCTGCCACTTCTCAACTGGGTATTTATCACTAATAATAATTAGTTGGTTCTGTCTTTCATGCTGTAATGTCCCTTTAATTTTTTCCATGTAAAAATAAATATTACAAACATGTTTCTCTGCTGGTCATTCACATGTATTATAGAAGGTTCAAGTACAATGCCCCTTTAACTCAAAATATACAGACAGGACATACAGATGAGTAGATCATATAGTGCTATGGGATTTATTTTATGCTCCTAAATACTCCTAATACTGATGTATCTGCAGCTGATCAGATGACAATAGTAATGATTACACTTTGGCAGATATAAATGACAGCAGCTGTATAGGGCTTGGGTGTCATATGATGAGGATAAATAAACTCTACAAATGTGACAGTCAGTGAGTATCAGGCTATATTGTACTGTGACACTCAGTGTGTGAGTGAGGTGACACCCTGACTGGTGATATACAGGGAGTGCAGAATTATTAGGCAAATGAGTATTTTGACCACATCATCCTCTTCATGCATGTTGTCTTACTCCAAGCTGTATAGGCTTGAAAGCCTACTACCAATTAAGCATATTAGGTGATGTGCATCTCTGTAATGAGAAGGGGTGTGGTCTAATGACATCAACACCCTATATCAGGTGTGCATAATTATTAGGCAACTTCCTTTCCTTTGGCAAAATGGGTCAAAAGAAGGACTTGACAGGCTCAGAAAAGTCAAAAATAGTGAGATATCTTGCAGAGGGATGCAGCACTCTTAAAATTGCAAAGCTTCTGAAGCGTGATCATCGAACAATCAAGCATTTCATTCAAAATAGTCAACAGGGTCGCAAGAAGCGTGTGGAAAAACCAAGGCGCAAAATAACTGCCCATGAACTGAGAAAAGTCAAGCGTGCAGCTGCCAAGATGCCACTTGCCACCAGTTTGGCCATATTTCAGAGCTGCAACATCACTGGAGTGCCCAAAAGCACAAGGTGTGCAATACTCAGAGACATGGCCAAGGTATGAAAGGCTGAAAGACGACCACCACTGAACAAGACACACAAGCTGAAACGTCAAGACTGGGCCAAGAAATATCTCAAGACTGATTTTTCTAAGGTTTTATGGACTGATGAAATGAGAGTGAGTCTTGATGGGCCAGATGGATGGGCCCGTGGCTGGATTGGTAAAGGGCAGAGAGCTCCAGTCCGACTCAGACGCCAGCAAGGTGGAGGTGGAGTACTGGTTTGGGCTGGTATCATCAAAGATGAGCTTGTGGGGCCTTTTCGGGTTGAGGATGGAGTCAAGCTCAACTCCCAGTCCTACTGCCAGTTTCTGGAAGACACCTTCTTCAAGCAGTGGTACAGGAAGAAGTCTGCATCCTTCAAGAAAAACATGATTTTCATGCAGGACAATGCTCCATCACACGCGTCCAAGTACTCCACAGCGTGGCTGGCAAGAAAGGGTATAAAAGAAGAAAATCTAATGACATGGCCTCCTTGTTCACCTGATCTGAACCCCATTGAGAACCTGTGGTCCATCATCAAATGTGAGATTTACAAGGAGGGAAAACAGTACACCTCTCTGAACAGTGTCTGGGAGGCTGTGGTTGCTGCTGCACGCAATGTTGATGGTGAACAGATCAAAACACTGACAGAATCCATGGATGGCAGGCTTTTGAGTGTCCTTGCAAAGAAAGGTGGCTATATTGGTCACTGATTTGTTTTTGTTTTGTTTTTGAATGTCAGAAATGTATATTTGTGAATGTTGAGATGTTATATTGGTTTCACAAATAATTGAAATGGGTATATATTTGTTTTTTGTTAAGTTGCCTAATAATTATGCACAGTAATAGTCACCTGCACACACAGATATCCCCCTAAAATAGCTATAACTAAAAACAAACTAAAAACTACTTCCAAAACTATTCAGCTTTGATATTAATGAGTTTTTTGGGTTCATTGAGAACATGGTTGTTGTTCAATAATAAAATTAATCCTCAAAAATACAACTTGCCTAATAATAATTCTGCACTCCCTGTAATGTACAGCACTTACAGACAATAAGCTATAAAAAACATAATTTATGCTTACCTGATAAATTTATTTCTCTTGTAGTGTATCCAGTCCACGGATCATCCATTACTTGTGGGGTATTCTCCTTCCCAACAGGAAGTTGCAAGAGGATCACCCACAGCAGAGCTGCTATATAGCTCCTCCCCTCACTGCCATATCCAGTCATTCGACCGAAACAAGACGAGAAAGGAGAAACCATAGGGTGCAGTGGTGACTGTAGTTTAATTAAAATTTAGACCTGCCTTAAAAGGACAGGGCGGGCCGTGGACTGGATACACTACAAGAGAAATAAATTTATCAGGTAAGCATAAATTATGTTTTCTCTTGTTAAGTGTATCCAGTCCACGGATCATCCATTACTTGTGGGATACCAATACCAAAGCTAAAGTACACGGATGATGGGAGGGACAAGGCAGGAACTTAAACGGAAGGAACCACTGCCTTCCCAAAAACAGCCTCCGAAGAAGCAAAAGTGTCAAATTTGTAAAATTTTGAAAAGGTGTGAAGCGAAGACCAAGTCGCAGCCTTGCAAATCTGTTCAACAGAGGCCTCATTTTTAAAGGCCCAGGTGGAAGCCACAGCTCTAGTAGAATGAGCTGTAATCCTTTCAGGGGGCTGCTGTCCAGCAGTCTCATAGGCTAAGCGTATTATGCTCCGAAGCCAAAAGGAGAGAGAGGTTGCCGAAGCTTTTTGACCTCTCCTCTGTCCAGAGTAAACGACAAACAGGGCAGATGTTTGACGAAAATCTTTAGTAGCCTGTAAGTAAAACTTCAAGGCACGGACTACGTCCAGATAATGCAAAAGACATTCCTTCTTTGAAGAAGGATTAGGACACAATGATGGAACAACAATCTCTTGATTGATATTCCTGTTAGAAACCACCTTAGGTAAAAACCCAGGTTTGGTACGCAGAACTACCTTGTCTGAATGAAAAATCAGATAAGGAGAATCACAATGTAAGGCAGATAACTCAGAGACTCTTCGAGCCGAGGAAATAGCCATCAAAAACAGAACTTTCCAAGATAAAAGTTTAATATCAATGGAATGAAGAGGTTCAAACGGAACTCCCTGAAGAACTTTAAGAACCAAGTTTAAGCTCCACGGGGGAGCAACAGTTTTAAACACAGGCTTAATCCTAACCAAAGCCTGACAAAATGCCTGGACGTCTGGAACTTCTGCCAGACGCTTGTGCAAAAGAATAGACAGAGCAGAGATCTGTCCTTTTAACCCCTTAATGACCACAATGTATCCTGTATGTCACTGGTCGTTAAGGGTTTTTTCAGGACATAATAGCACAAGTCTAGCAAGAACACGCTATTAATGCTCTCCCTCCAGCAGGCTTTGTGGAATAGAGCAGTCTCAACGCTGGTGGCAAGACCGCGCTATAAAACAAACAAGTCCCCAAAAAAGGCCAGTGACATACAGGGTACGTCGCTGGTCCTTAAGGGGTTTAAGAACTAGCTGATAAGCCTTTGTCCAAACCCTCTTGGAGAAAGGACAATATCCTAAGAATCCTAACCTTACTCCATGAGTAACTCTTGGATTCACACCAATAAAGATATTTACGCCATATCTTATGGTAGATTTTCCTGGTGACAGGCTTCCGAGCCTGTATTAAGGTATCAATGACTGACTCGGAGAAGCCACGCCTTGATAGAATCAAGCATTCAATCTCCATGCAGTCAGTCTCAGAGAAAGTAGATTTGGATGATTGAAAGGACCTTGTATTAGAAGGTCCTGCCTCAGAGGCAGAGTCCATGGTGGAAGAGATGACATGTCCACTAGGTCTGCATACCAGGTCCTGCGTGGCCACACAGGCGCTATCAGAATCACCGATGCTCTCTCCTATTTGATTTTGGCAATCAGTCGAGGGAGCAGAGGAAACGGTGGAAACACATAGGCCAGGTTGAAGAACCAAGGAGCTGCTAGAGCATCTATCAGCGTTGCTCCCGGGTCCCTGGACCTGGATCCGTAACAAGGAAGCTTGGCGTTCTGGCGAGACGCCATGAGATCCAGTTCTGGTTTGCCCCAACGATGGACCAGTTGAGCAAACACCTCCGGATGGAGTTCCAACTCCCCCGGATGAAAAGTCTGACGACTTAGAAAATCCGCCTCCCAGTTCTCTACGCCTGGGATGTGGATCGCTGACAGGTGGCAAGAGTGAGACTCTGCCCAGCGAATTATCTTTGAGACTTCTAACATCGCTGGGGAACTCCTGGTTCCCCCTTGATGGTTGATGTAAGCCACAGTCGTGATGTTGTCCGACTGAAATCTGATGAACCTCATTGTTGCTAACTGAGGCCAAGCTAGAAGAGCATTGAATATTGCTCTTAACTCCAGAATATTTATTGGGAGGAGTTTCTCCTCCTGAGTCCACGATCCCTGAGCCTTCAGGGAGTTCCAGACTGCGCCCCAACCTAGAAGGCTGGCATCTGTTGTTACAATCGTCCAATCTGGCCTGCGAAAGGTCATACCCTTGGACAGATGGACCCGAGAAAGCCACCAGAGAAGAGAATCTCTGGTCTCTTGATCCAGATTTAGTAGAGGGGACAAATCTGAGTAATCCCCATTCCACTGACTTAGCATGCATAATTGCAGCGGTCTGAGATGCAGGCGCGCAAATGGCACTATGTACATTGCCGCTACCATTAAGCCGATTACTTCCATGCACTGAGCCACTGACGGGCGTGGAATGGAATGAAGGACACGGCAAGCATTTAGAAGTTTTGATAACCTGGACTCCGTCAGGTAAATTTTCATCTCTACAGAATCTATAAGAGTCCCTAGGAAGGAGACTCTTGTGAGTGGTGATAGAGAACTCTTTTCCACGTTCACTTTTCACCCATGCGACCTCAGAAATGCCAGAACTATCTCTGTATGAGACTTGGTAATTTGAAAGCTTGACGCCTGTATCAGGATGCCGTCTAGATACGGAGCCACCGCTATGCCTCGCGGTCTTAGAACCGCCAGAAGTGAGCCCAGAACCTTTGTAAAAATTCTCGGGGCAGTGGCCAACCCGAAGGGAAGAGCTACAAATTGGTAATGCCTGTCTAGAAAGGCAAACCTTAGGAACCGATGATGATCTTTGTGAATCGGTATGTGAAGGTAGGCATCCTTTAAGTCCACTGTGGTCATGTACTGACCCTCTTGGATCATGGGTAGGATGGTCCGAATAGTTTCCATTCGGAATGATGGAACTCTGAGGAATTTGTTTAAGATCTTTAGATCCAAGATTGGTCTGAAGGTTCCCTCTTTCTTGGGAACCACAAACAGATTTGAATAAAATCCCTGTCCTTGTTCCGTCCGCGGAACTGGATGGATCACTCCCATTACTAGGAGGTCTTGCACACAGCTTAGGAATGCCTCTTTCTTTATCTGGTTTGATGATAATCTTGAAAGATGAAATCTCCCTTGTGGAGGAGAAGCTTTGAAGTCCAAAAGATATCCCTGAGATATGATCTCCAACACCCAGGGATCCTGAACATCTCTTGCCCATGCCTGGGCGAAGAGAGAAAGTCTGCCCCCCACTAGATCCGTTTCCAGATAGGGGGCCGTTCCTTCATGCTGTCTTGGGGGCAGCAGCAGGCTTCCTGGCCTGCTTGCCCTTGTTCCATGACTGGTTAGGTTTCCAGGCCTGTCTGGAATGAGCAACAGTTCCCTCTTGTTTTGAAGCGGAGGAAGTTGATGCTGCTCCTGCCTTGAAATTTCGAAAGGCACGAAAATTAGACTGTTTGGCCTTTGATTTGGCCCTGTCGTGAGGAAGGGTATGACCCTTGCCTCCAGTAATGTCAGCAATAATTTCCTTCAAGCCAGGCCCGAATAAGGTCTGCCCCTTGAAAGGAATGTTGAGTAATTTAGACTTTGAAGTCACGTCAGCTGACCAGGATTTAAGCCATAGCGCCCTACGCGCCTGGATGGCGAATCCGGAATGCTTAGCCGTTAGTTTAGTCAAATGAACAATGGCATCAGAAACAAATGAGTTAGCTAGCTTAAGCGTTCTAAGCTTGTCAATAATTTCATTCAATGGAGCTGTCTGGATGGCCTCTTCCAGGGCCTCAAACCAGAATGCCGCTGCAGCAGTGACAGGCGCAATGCATGCAAGGGGCTTTAAAATAAAACCTTGTTGAATAAACATTTTCTTAAGGTAACCCTCCAATTTTTTATCCATTGGATCTGAAAAAGCACAACTGTCCTCAACCGGGATAGTGGTACGCTTTGCTAAAGTAGAAACTGCTCCCTCCACCTTAGGGACCATCTGCCATAAGTCCCGTGTAGTGGCGTCTATTGGAAAAAAAAAATCTAAATATAGGAGGTGGGGAAAAGGGCACACCGGATCTATCCCACTCCTTGCTAATAATTTCTGTAAGCCTTTTAGGTATAGGAAAAACGTCAGTACACACCGGCACCGCATATTATCTATCCAGCCTACACAATTCATCTGGAATTGCAACTGTGTTACAGTCATTCAGAGCAGCTAATACCTCCCCAAGCAATACATGGAGGTTCTCAAGCTTAAATTTAAAATTAGAAATCTCTGAATCAGGTTTCCCCGAGTCAGAGATGTCACCCACAGACTGAAGCTCTCCGTCCTCATGTTCTGCATACTGTGACGCAGTATCAGACATGGCTCTAACAGCATTTGCACGCTCTGTATCTCTCCTAACCCCAGAGCTATCGCGCTTGCCTCTTAATTCAGGCAATCTAGATAATACCTCTGACAGGGTATTATTCATGATTGCAGCCATGTCCTGCAAGGTAATCGCTATGGGCGTCCCTAATGTAATTGGCACGATATTATCGTGCGTCCCCTGAGCGGGAGGCGGAGGGTCTGACACGTGGGGAGAGTTAGTCGGCATAACTTCCCCCTTGACAGAACCCTCTGGTGATAATTCTTTTATAGATAAAGACTGATCTTTACTGTTTAAGGTGAAATCAATACATTTAGTACACATTCTCCTATGGGGCTCCACCATGGCTTTCAAACATAATGAACAAGTAGGTTCCTCTGTGTCAGACATGTTTAAACAGACTAGCAATGAGACTAGCAAGCTTGGAAAACACTTTAAAACAAGTTTACAAGCAATATAAAAAACGTTACTGCGCCTTTAAGAAACACAAATTTTCCCAAATTTTGAAATAACAGTGAAAAAATGCAGTTACACTAACGAAATTTTTACAGTGTATGTAATAAGTTAGCAGAGCATTGCACCCACTTGCAAATGGATGATTAACCCCTTAATACCAAAAACGGAATAACAAATGACAAAAACGTTTTTTAAACAGTCACAACTGCCACAGCTCTACTTTTTTTTTTTTTTTTTTATATAGTTGTTTTTTATTGGGTTTTCAACAGCATAAAAGAAACATACAATAGCATTAAAACCAATTGTTGAGCATGACAGGAATCATACACATTACAAACAGGACTGGTGGATAAGATAAACTCCCAGAGTCCAGTAGTCAAGTATGCAGTCCATGTGAGAATTAGTCCATTTATCTGAGCTTAAAGGTTGGCAACGCGAGAAAATATAGTTCCAGAAATAGTACTCATTTCTATAAGTGGACTGCCACTTGTAAATAGTAGTGAAGAAAGTATGGCTGACCAAGCCTCTGCTTGGCAGCCTTGTCTGGTGTGGACAAAGATTAAATTGAAAAACCACCAAAAATTAAAATACATAGATCCCAATAAATCAACCAAGGAAAAAATAATAACAATAACAGAATAAATTACAATATCGATAAATAGACCTTGTGCACTCGGGTGTGGAGACGGGCATCGCAATGGCTCTGAATAAGCTTGTTCGGGAAATTAATGGGGAGGCGCTTTCATGGTTAACCTACCATGGGCTCAACTGGGTGTTGATCAGTTGGGCTGACTATGATTTATATCTATCTAGCTCCCAGAGGAGTAACATGTTCTCATAGAAATCTAATTTGCCAATTTGAAGGTAATGGAATCTTTCTAATATCAAGTCAGAGTTGACCAGTTTCTTCCATTCGCTAATAGTGGGGATTTTAGTGGATTTCCAGCATCTGGGTATCATTTGTTTCGCAGTATTTACCAAAATGTAGAATAACTGTCTACGGATTTTACATGTTATTTGGGGAGTGTCGTGTAGAAGGGCCGTTTCTATGCTTGGGAGGAGTTGTGTGGCAAGAACTGCGTTAATTTCTCGGAAAACTGCTGTCCAGAAGTTTCTTATGGGCACACAATCCCACCATATATGAGCCATACTTCCAGGCTGGCTACAGCCTCTCCAGCATGCATCTGAGCTGCCTCTAAAAATACGCTTAATTTTGGTTGGGGTTAGATACCAGCGGGTAAAATTTTTTATGTTTGTTTCCTTCGCTCTTGAGGAATGTGCGGAGCGTGATAAATTCTCGAATCTATTATGCCAGTCTCCTTTACTTGTGGTTGTGTCTAGCTCCCTGTCCCATCCTGCAGTGTACGAGGGTAATCTCGGGAACCTATTTTCCAACACTAGTTTATACAGAGTGGAAACAGATCTAAGAGCCTTTAGATCGCTCAGGCAATATTGCTCGAATTTTGTTAAGGGTCGCAAGAAGTCAGCTTTTTGTTTGTGTGTGAGTATGAAATGTCTCGCTTGATGATAGTTGAACCAGGAGGTAAAGAAGGGGAGAGAGAATCGATTTGTTGTTTTGGCATTAGCTTATTATTATCTAGCAAGGTATGAATCCGTATTAAAGGATCTTGAGGTGTGTGTAAACCCCTTTCCTGTATGAGTCCCGGCGGGAATTCCGGGTTGGACAACAGGCTTGTGAGTGGAGAGTATTTTGAGGAAATTTTTGGAAGCGCCTTGAGGATAAATCGCCAATCCCTCCACGTCTCGTTAGAGATGGAAGACGTTGATATTTTATGGTTCCCCAATGCTTGAGAGTTCCAGCATTTGCTACCTAGGTGGTTTGTGTCTGCCATGTAAGTTTCTATCTGCACCCAACCCTTAGGTTGGTTCCCATTAGAGCTACACCATTCCAACACCCGTTGGAGAGATATCGCTAGCTTATATGAGTGGAGGTGAGGCACCCCCAGACCACCTAGGTCTGGGGCTTTATAAATCGTGCTTTTATTAATGCGTGGTAGCCTGTGTCTCCATATATAGTCATTCAGTATTTTTTGCAAGATGTCTATTTCTCTAGAGATGTGTTGGGCTGGTACTGTCTGAAGTATGTACAGTGCTTTGGGTAGCAGGACCATTTTTGCTGCCTGAATTCTCCCTAACCACGAAATATTCTTTAAGAGCCAAGAGGAAGTCAGGGATTGGAAGTCACTAATGAGTTCATCATAGTTAAATTTACGCGTTAGTTGACTGTCAGGCGTCAGATAAATTCCCAGGTATTTAAGGCGACTGGTTTGTACCTTCAGGGGGCAAAGGGCTCTGATGTCCTCTAGCATCCGTTGGGGGATCATAACCGGTAAGAATTCTGATTTTGTCATATTAATGGAAAAATTGGAAGCCTCACCAAAGGAGGAAAGTTCCGACATCACATGCGTGATAGAGTTGAGAGGGTCTGTCAATGTCAGTAAAAGGTCATCTGCATAAATGGTAGTTTTGTGTTGTTTAGATCCTACTGTTATTCCTTTAATAAGCAAGTTCTCCCTAATTCTGATTGCAAGGGGCTCTAGGGATATTATAAAAAGCAGCGGGGAAAGGGGACAGCCTTGCCTTGACCCGTTCCTTATTTCAAAAGTTTCAGAGAGTGTCCCATTTACCCTGACCTGCGCTGTGGGATTAGTGTAGAGGGCCATGATTTTTTGAATGAATTGATTTGGGAAATTAAAACGTCCTAAAGTCGTCTGTAAGTAAGTCCAGTCAAGTCTGTCAAATGCCTTCTCGGCGTCAGTGGACAAAAAGAGGGCTGGTGTTTCGGTCTTAGATACAAATTCTATAAGGTTAAGCACTTTCACGGTGTTGTCTTTAGCCTCTCTATTGGGCACAAAACCTGATTGATCCTGATGAATGATTTGTGGGAGAATTTGGTTTATGCGCGTGGCCAGAATTTTAGCATACAGTTTTAAATCAGTGTTAAGGAGGGAGATAGGTCTGAAATTGGCAGGGTTATCAGGCACCTTGCCTGGTTTCTCTAGTACTGAGATATGTGCTTGTAGGATGGTGTCAGGGAATGTGGAGCCGTCTGCTATCTGGTTAAATAAAGAGGTTAAATGTGGGACCAAGTATTTTGAAAAGGTTTTATAGTATAGACCTGAGAACCCGTCCGGGCCTGGTGCTTTATTAGGTTTTAGGGTATGTATTGCATCCAGCACCTCTTTAGAAGAAATTGGTTTATCCAGGGATTCTCTTTGCTCTTCACTTAGCTGGGGTAATTGTATGCTAGAGAGATATTGGTGACATACTTGGTTATGGGACGTGTCTTTCCTGTCTGGGAATAGGTTGTATAACTTATGATAGAAAGATTGGAATGCTTCAGCAATTTTATGGGTGTCCTCAAGGTGCTTCCCCGATTTGTTTTTTATTGAGTGTATATAGGTCTTTTGTTGTCTGTGTTTTAAGGCTCTTGCAAGCCATTTCCCTGCCTTATTACCCTCTCTGTAGAATGTCTGCTGGAAAGACAATAGTTGTCTCCGAGAATCTATGTGCAGGAGTTTATTTAATTGGTCACGCTTACTAGTTAGGTCGACCATAACGTCAGTGTTTTCTGGGGATTGTTTGTGGAGGTAATCTAAATCTGCAATTTCTTTAGCTAAAGAGGAAAACTCCTCTCTCCTTTTTTTTTTCAAATAAGCTTTGACTTTGATGAGTTCTCCTCTTATTGTGCTTTTATGTGCTTCCCATAATATGGGATAGGATATATCCGGTGTGTTATTTATGGTGAAATAGGATTTAATGAGTTTGGCTAAGTGTTTTACTTGCTGTTTCCCCTTGAGAAGTGACTCATCTAGGCTCCATTGATAGGGCCTAAGTGGGGCTGAGGGCCAGGCTATGTCACATGAGACCAGTGAGTGGTCTAACCAGGTAGTATGCCTAATCTCAGCTGTTTTCAAGAAGGATAGAGAGAGATGGTCGATGAAAATGTAATCCAGCCTAGAGTAGCATTTATTTGGGGATGAGAAAAAAGTGAAATCTGATTTCAGGGGATTTATGTATCTCCAAGTGTCGTGAACCCCTAACAGTTTAAGGTTTTTCCATATGTTTTGCATACGCAGGATTTTTTGTCTGGTACATGGGTTGGAGCAATCAATGTGGGGGTCTAGGGGAACATTTAGGTCTCCTGCTATAAACAGAGAGCCTTTGGTTTGTGCTAGAATGGAATTGGTGATAGTATGGATAAATTTGCTTTGGAATCTATTAGGTGCATATAAGTTTACCAAAGTGATAGGCTTGCCATAAAGGAGGCCCGTCACGCATAAGTACCTACCCTCTTTATCATGCTCTACGTGAAGTTTGCTAAAAGCAATTGACTTATGGATTAAAATGCTTACCCCATTGATTTTCTTAGTGGGGTGGGTACTATGAAAATGTTGCGGGTAGTTAGATGAGAAAAACTTAGGTATGTGTTTGGTTTTAAAATGTGTCTCCTGGAGCATCAGGATATGATCTCCCTTCCTAGATAAATCTAGTAATGCCATCCTACGTTTGTTTGGACAGTTCAGCCCTTTCGCATTTTGGGTTAAGATAGTGAGGGTCTGATCTAGTGTTTTATGTGGTGTAACCATTTTTAGACTTAAAGGTGCCATAACTAGACATTACCTCCATGCTCTGCCCACCTCCCCACTCCGAATGCACTTGTATACGCCAATGGTCCATTGCAATCTCGATAACAAAGAAATAAGAAAACAAAAAATAAAAAAGAATTAACAAACAAATATAATAACATTTTACCCCTTTCCTAGGTGAAAGGGTAGAATACATAATTTTACCTAAAGGAGAATTTATCTCCCATCTGACTGAGAACATATATATCACAACATTAGACTTACAACAATATGGTAGTACAACCTCCTGAATTTAACTACTAGGCTGCATGTTAAAGGTTGAACAGCAAGGACTAAATGTTGAAATGGCCAATAGGCCCCTGAAAATGAGAAGGTGATAAACACATGTAAACATATAACAACTTTCTTATAAGGCTAATTGGAGAACAAAAATCTCTAAACTCTAAACAACCTAATGTAGGCATAACAGTATTAACTTGGTTGTCCTGGATCGTCAGCTATCTCGTGACAGTCCTGTGACGATTATCCCTTAAAAAGGGAGTATTAGCTTTGACCTGTACACAATACTGTAACATAGGAAAAGCAGAAAAAAGGATACAGCCTGGATGGCTCATGGACCTGCTCTTTCTAGTGAGGAGTTTTGGCTGCCCACATTCATTTTGCGTGTTTTTCTTTGTTGCACCTGCTGCCATTCTTGCCTCTGTGGGAGGGAGTTATTGCTTGGCCTCAGATTGTGTTGCTCCTGTGTGTCCTTCAACTCCTCTATCTCTGGAGGGATGATGTCCAGAGCCTTGCAAATCTGGCTGACATCTCCTGGGTTGGTGCATATGAATCTCTTTCCTTGCCAGGGTATGATTAATTGAAAAGGGAACCCCCATCGATATGGGATGTTAGACTTCCTGAGAAGTGCGGTGAGGGGTTTAAGTTCCCTTCTTTTGAGGAGAGTTCTCTGTGATAAGTCTGTGAAAAATTGAAGATCAGCATTTTCATATTTGACAGGTTTCTGGTCGCGAGCTAGCTTCATAAGTTCTTCTTTAACTTGGAAGTTTGTGACTCGCACAATTATATCCCTGGGTGGTTGCGAATCTAATGGCTTTGGTCGTAGAGCCCTATGGGCCCTGTCAATATCAATTTTTATGCGTGACTCTGTTTGTTTCAGTGAGTTGAACAGGTCTTGTAAGTATTGCTCTAGGCCAGAGGGAGGGATGGATTCAGGGACGCCTCTGATTCTGATATTATGTCTTCTGTTCCGATTTTCAGCGTCATCTATTTTGTCTTCCAGGCCTAGTATAGTGTCATTTTGTTTGTGGATAGTAGTATGTAAGTCCGAGATTGCTGAAGAGTGAGCGTCCAGTGTATTTTCAGCTGCCTCCACTCTGTGTCCTATGTCCGAAATTTCTTTCATTAGCTCACTTATTTCCTCTTTGATACACTGCTTGACCTGTAACACCAGGGCAGAAAAATCCTTTTTCGAGGGCAGCGAGTCGAACAGGGCTTTGGGTACTGTAATAGAGTCAGCTGTGGTTTCAGAATCCGAGTCTGAGTAATAGAAAGCTGTAGCAGAATCCTGATCCTCAGCGGGATTGAGGTTTGTAGATTTGGCCTCTGCTGCTTTAAAAAAAGCGTTAACTGAGGGGGTCACATGGCTCCTCTGCTTTTGTGTCGCATCTTTTTTATTAGATTTTTTGGTAGACATGTTTACCCTGATTAAAAACAAAGACACTGTTTAAGCGTACCCTTTGTGATAGGTATTGCCTGATAGAGGTCAGATGATTGTTATATGTTTTGAGCAAAGCTTGTAGAATCAACTACAGGTGTGGCCTGAAAAAAACTGCTGTGATTGCAAAGAGAGTCACCTCCATATGAAAAGCTGTAAAGCGTGCTTCCTAGCTTGCAGCCAAGTGTTACTTCAATTATTTTTGAGGCAGTACAGAAGATTAGAATGTGTTAGCAAAATAAACATGTATATACATGTATTTTAGGAGCGATTATGTTTGCATGACATGTTAGATCCCAGGTAGAAAATCAAGTGGAGCTGAACAGCGTGCTTTCATTTTGTGATGCTGCGTCATTTCAAGCCTCTCTGGCCCTGTTTAGCTATGTATGCTAGGGGAAACTTTAGAAAACCTTGCCGCTACATTGAGGGACTTTTCTAATACTCTCCTCTCTCCCTTTGAATGATTCTTGTCCCAAGAAATTAAATTTAGTCCCCCTTATATGTGGGCCTCCGCTCTGTGCGTGTAAGTTGCGTTAAGGATTATAGGGCCACCACGCCTCTCATATAGGTGACCATGCCGGGGCAAGTAAGTAAATGTCCGTTATGGGATTAATCCGGATCGCTTACCCGCTGCCTGTCTCCTCATTGTAGTCGGATGCGATTGTGTGTGGCGGCAAAGGCTGCAGCTGGGCTCTGATGCACTTAGGCCTGTTCCGTTGCGCGGCGTGTCGCCTGTTGTTGAGTATAGCACCGGTTGAATTTTGGCTTCACATTTGATTCACCTCTCTATTATAGTGCTGGACAGCACTTTTGGGCCAAACTTTTCCCCCGGTTAGGAGAGAAAACGTTGCTCAGTCAGAAAGGGCTCAGGAGCACACTCAAGCCGCGGCCATTTCCCTGGCTGGCTCGCTCCGCCCTCCTCTACTGTGGCTTTTTACCTCCCTCAATACGACTTTTGAAGCCTTTTGAGCCCTTCAGAGAAGTCCTGGATCATGCAGGAAGAAGCTGGATGTCTGTGTCTGTAATTTTTGCTGTGCAAAAAAATGCCAAAATAGGCCCCTCCCACTCATATTACAACAGTGGGAAGCCTCAGGGAACTGTTTCTAGGCAAAATTCAAGCCAGCCATGTGGAAAAAACTAGGCCCCAATAAGTTTTATCACCAAACATATGTAAAAAACATAATTTATGCTTACCTGATAAATTTATTTCTCTTGTAGTGTAGTCAGTCCACGGGTCATCCATTACTTATGGAATATATCTCTTCCTAACAGGAAGCTGCAAGAGGATCACCCAAGCAGAGCTGCTATATAGCTCCTCCCCTCACATGTCATATTCAGTCATTCGACCAAAACCAGACGAGAAAGGAGAAACCATAGGGTGCAGTGGTGACTGGAGTTTAATTAAAATTTAGATCTGCCTTAAAGACAGGGCGGGCCGTGGACTGACTACACTACAAGAGAAATAAATTTATCAGGTAAGCATAAATTATGTTTTCTCTTGTTAAGTGTAGTCAGTCCACGGGTCATCCATTACTTATGGAATACCAATACCAAAGCTAAAGTACACGGATGAAGGGAGGGACAAGGCAGGAACATTAAACAGAAGGAACCACTGCCTGAAGTACCTTTCTCCCAAAAATAGCCTCCGAAGAAGCAAAAGTGTCAAATTTGTAAAATTTTGAAAAAGTGTGAAGTGAAGACCAAGTGCAGCCTTGCAAATCTGTTCAACAGAGGCCTCATTTTTAAAGGCCCAAGTGGAAGCCACAGCTCTAGTAGAATGAGCTGTAATCCTTTCAGGAGGCTGCTGTCCAGCAGTCTCATAGGCTAAACGTATTATGCTACGAAGCCAAAAAGAGAGAGAGGTAGCCGAAGCCTTTTGACCTCTTCTCTGTCCAGAGTAAACGACAAACAGGGAAGAAGTTTGACGAAAATCTTTAGTTGCCTGCAAATAGAACTTCAGGGCACGGACTACGTCCAGATTATGCAAAAGTCGTTCCTTCTTTGAAGAAGGGTTAGGACACAGTGATGGAACAACAATCTCTTGATTGATATTCCTGTTAGTAACTACCTTAGGTAAGAACCCAGGTTTAGTACGCAGAACTACCTTGTCTGAATGAAAAATCAGATAAGGAGAATCACAATGTAAGGCAGATAACTCAGACACTCTTCGAGCCGAGGAAATAGCCATCAAAAACAGAACCTTCCAGGATAACAGCTTGATATCAATGGAATGAAGGGGTTCAAATGGAACGCCTTGAAGAACGTTAAGAACTAAGTTTAAGCTCCACGGCGGAGCAACAGTCTTAAACACAGGCTTAATCCTAGCCAAAGCCTGACAAAAAGCCTGAACGTCTGGAACTTCAGCCAGACGTTTGTGTAGAAGAATAGACAGAGCAGAAATCTGACCCTTTAACGAACTAGCAGATAAGCCCTTTTCTAAACCCTCTTGTAGAAAGGACAATATCCTAGGAATCCTAACCTTACTCCATGAGTAACACTTGGATTCACACCAATATAAATATTTACGCCATATCTTATGGTAAATTTTTCTGGTAACAGGCTTCCTAGCCTGTATTAAGGTATCAATAACCGACTCCGAGAAGCCACGCTTTGATAGAATCAAGCGTTCAATCTCCATGCAGTCAGCCTCAGAGAAATTAGATTTGGATGGTTGAAAGGACCCTGAATTAGAAGGTCCTGTCTCAGAGGCAGAGACCCACGGTGGACAGGACGACATGTCCACTAGGTCTGCATACCAGGTCCTGCGTGGCCACGCAGGCGCTATCAGAATCACCGAAGCTCTCTCCTGTTTGATCTTGGCAATCAAACGAGGAAGCATCGGAAATGGTGGAAACACATAAGCCATGTTGAAGACCCAAGGGGCTGTCAGAGCATCTATCAGCACCGCTCCCGGGTCCCTGGACCTGGATCCGTAACAAGGAAGCTTGGCGTTCTGGCGAGACGCCATGAGATCCAGATCTGGTTTGCCCCAACGATGAATCAGTTGAGCAAAGACCTCCGGATGAAGTTCCCACTCCCCCGGATGAAAAGTCTGGCGACTTAGAAAATCCGCCTCCCAGTTCTCCACGCCTGGGATGTAAATCGCTGACAGGTGGCAAGAGTGAGACTCTGCCCAGCGAATTATCTTTGAGACTTCCAACATCGCTAGGGAACTTCTGGTTCCCCCTTGATGGTTGATGTAAGCCACAGTCGTGATGTTGTCCGACTGAAATCTGATGAACCTCAGAGTTGCTAACTGAGGCCAAGCTAGGAGAGCATTGAATATTGCTCTTAATTCCAGAATATTTATTGGGAGGAGTTTCTCCTCCTGAGTCCATAATCCCTGAGCCTTCAGGGAGTTCCAGACTGTGGCCCAGCCTAGAAGGCTGGTGTCTGTTGTTACAATCGTCCAATCTGGCCTGCGAAAGGTCATCCCCTTGGACAGATGTGGCCGAGAAAGCCACCATAGAAGAGAATCTCTGGTCTCTTGATCCAGATTTAGTAGGGGGGACAAATCTGAGTAATCCCCGTTCCACTGACTTAGCATGCACAATTGCAGCGGTCTGAGATGCAGGCGCGCAAATGGTACTATGTCCATTGCCGCTACCATTAAGCCGATTACTTCTATGCACTGAGCTACTGACGGGTGTGGAATGGAATGAAGGACACGGCAAGCATTTAGAAGTTTTGTTAACCTGGCCTCTGTCAGGTAAATTTTCATCTCTACAGAATCTATAAGAGTCCCTAGAAAGGGAACCCTTGTAAGTGGTAATAGAGAACTCTTTTCCACGTTCACCTTCCACCCATGCAACCTCAGAAATGCCAGAACTATCTCTGTATGAGACTTGGCAGTTTGGAAACTTGACGCTTGTATCAGAATGTCGTCTAGGTACGGAGTCACCGCTATGCCTCGCGGTCTTAGTATCGCCAGAAGTGAGCCCAGAACTTTTGTAAAGATTCTTGGAGCCGTAGCTAATCCGAAGGGAAGAGCTACAAACTGGTAATGCCTGTCTAGGAAAGCAAATCTTAGGTACCGATAATGATCCTTGTGAATCGGTATGTGAAGGTAGGCATCCTTTAAGTCCACTGTGGTCATGTACTGACCCTCTTGGATCATGGGAAGGATGGTTCGAATAGTTTCCATTTTGAATGATGGAACTCTTAGAAATTTGTTTAGGATTTTTAAGTCCAAGATTGGTCTGAAGGTTCCCTCTTTCTTGGGAACCACAAATAGATTTGAATAGAATCCTTGCCCGTGTTCCGTCCGCGGAACTGGGTGGATCACCCCCATTAGTAAGAGGTCTTGTACACAGCGTAGAAACGCCTCTTTCTTTATTTGGTTTGCTGATAACCTTGAAAGATGAAATCTCCCTCGTGGAGGAGAAGTTTTGAAGTCCAGGAGATATCCCTGAGATATGATCTCCAACGCCCAGGGATCCTGGACATCTCTTGCCCAAGCCTGGGCGAAGAGAGAAAGTCTGCCCCCCACTAGATCCGTTTCCGGATAGGGGGCCCTCTCTTCATGCTGTCTTAGGGGCAGCAGCAGGTTTCTTGGCCTGCTTGCCCTTGTTCCAGGACTGGTTAACTTTCCAGCCCTGCCTGTAACGAGCAACAGCTCCTTCCTGTTTTGGAGCAGAGGAAGTTGATGCTGCTCCTGCCTTGAAGTTACGAAAGGCACGAAAATTAGACTGTTTGGCCTTTGATTTGGCCCTGTCCTGAGGTAGAGCATGGCCCTTACCTCCCGAAATGTCAGCTATAATTTCTTTCAAGCCGGGCCCGAATAAGGTCTGCCCTTTGAAAGGAATATTAAGCAATTTAGATTTAGAAGTCATGTCAGCTGACCAGGATTTAAGCCATAGCGCTCTGCGCGCTTGGATGGCGAATCCGGAGTTCTTAGCCGTAAGTTTGGTTAAATGTACGACGGCATCAGAAACAAATGCGTTAGCTAGCTTAAGTGCTTTAAGCTTGTTCATAATTTCATCCAATGGAGCTGTGCGAATGGCCTCTTCCAGAGACTCAAACCAGAATGCCGCCGCAGCAGTGACAGGCGCAATGCATGCAAGGGGCTGTAAGATAAAACCTTGTTGAACAAACATTTTCTTAAGGTAACCCTCTAATTTCTTATCCATTGGATCTGAAAAGGCACAACTATCCTCCACCGGGATAGTGGTACGCTTAGCTAAAGTAGAAACTGCTCCCTCCACCTTAGGGACCGTCTGCCATAAGTCTCGTGTGGTGGCGTCTATAGGAAACATTTTCCTAAATATGGGAGGAGGGGAAAAAGGCACACCAGGTCTATCCCACTCCTTGCTAATAATCTCTGTAAGCCTTTTAGGTATAGGAAACACGTCAGTACACACCGGTACCGCATAGTATCTATCCAACCTACATAATTTTTCTGGAATTGCAACCGTGTTACAATCATTCAGAGCCACTAATACCTCCCCTAGCAATATGCGGAGGTTCTCAAGCTTAAATTTAAAATTAGAAATCTCTGAATCCAGTCTCCCTGGATCAGATCCGTCACTCACAGAATGAAGCTCTCCGTCTTCATGTTCTGCAAACTGTGACGCAGTATCTGACATGGCTCTCACCTCATCCGCGCGCTCTGTCCTTAACCCAGAGCTATCGCGCTTGCCTCTTAATTCTGGCAATTTAGATAATACTTCTGTCATAACAGTAGCCATGTCTTGCAAAGTGATTTGTAAGGGCCTCCCTGATGTACTTGGCGCCACAAAATCACGCACCTCCTGAGCGGGAGGCGAAGGTACTGACACGTGAGGAGAGTTAGTCGGCATAACTTCCCCCTCGTTGTCTGGTGATAATTTCTTTACATGTAAAGATTGACTTTTATTTAAAGTAACATCAATGCAATTAGTACACAAATTTCTATTGGGCTCCACATTGGCCTTTAAACATAGTGAACAAAGAGATTCATCTGTGTCAGACATGTTTAAACAGACTAGCAATGAGACTAGCAAGCTTGGAAATACTTTTCTAAATAAATTTACAAGCAATATAAAAAACGCTACTGTGCCTTTAAGAAGCACAAAAAGCTGTCACAGTTGAAATAACAATGAACCAAAATAGTTATAGCAACCAATTTTTCACAGTAAATGTATTAAGTTAGCAAAGGATTGCACCCACCAGCAAATGGATGATTAACCCCTTAATACCCAAAAACGGATAACAATTTAATAATTAACGTTTTTATCACAGTCAAAACACACTGTCACAGGTCTGCTGTGACTGATTACCTCCCTCAAAATGAATTTTGAAGACCCCTGAGCTCTCTAGAGACGATCTGGATCATGGAGGATGAAGTAGACAGATTGTGACTGAATTTTTACTTTGCAAAAAAGCGCTAAAATAAGCCCCTCCCACTCATATTACAACAGTGGGGAAGCTCAGATAACTGTTTCTATGCAGAAAACAAAGATGGCCATGTGGTAAAAATCATGCCCCAATAAGTTTTATCACCAAGTACCTCACAAAAAATGATTAACATGCCAGTAAACGTTTTAAACATACATTTGAAAAGTTATGAAGTGTTATTAATAAGCCTGCTACCAGTCGCTTTTACTGCAGTTAAGGCTCATACATTATTTCAGTATTAACAGTATTTTCAGAGTCAATTCCATTCCTTAGAAAAATACATTCAGTGTATACACACTCATCAGCCTAATACCAGTCGCTATCACTGCATTTAAGGCTGAACTTACGTTACATTGGTATCAGCAGTATTTTCTCAGTCAATTCCATTCCTCAGAAAAATAATTTACTGCACATACCTCATTTGCAGGGGGGCCCTGCATGCTATTCCCCTTTTCTGAAGTTACCTCACTCCTCAGATGAGAACAGCCAGTGGATCTTAGTTACGTCTGCTAAGATCATAGAAAACGCAGGCAGATTCTTCTTCTAATGCTGCCTGAGAACAAACAGCACACTCCGGTGCCATTTAAAATAACAAACTTTTGATTGAAGAAATAAACTAAGTTAAAAAACACCACAGACCTCTCACAGTGACCTATCTTTAGTTAGGCTGCAAGAGAATAACTGAATATGACATGTGAGGGGAGGAGCTATATAGCAGCTCTGCTTGGGTGATCCTCTTGCAGCTTCCTGTTAGGAAGAGATATATTCCATAAGTAATGGATGACCCGTGGACTGACTACACTTAACAAGAGAAAACGATTAAACATGCCAGCAAACGTTTTAAAATACACTTTTATAAGAGTATGTATCTCTATTAATAAGCCCGATACCAGTCGCTATCACTGCATTTAAGGCTTTACTTACATTACTTCGGTATCAGCAGCATTTTCTAGCAAATTCCATCCCTAGAAAAATATTTTAACTGCACATACCTTATTGCAGGAAAACCTGCACGCTATTCCCCCTCTGAAGTTACCTCACTCCTCAGAATATGTGAGAACAGCAAAGGATCTTAGTTACTTCTGCTAAGATCATAGAAAACGCAGGCAGATTCTTCTTCTAAATACTGCCTGAGATAAACAGTACACTCCGGTACCATTTAAAAATAACAAACTTTTGATTGAAGAAATAAACTAAGTATAAAACACCACAGTCCTCTTACGACCTCCATCTTAGTTGAGAGTTGCAAGAGAATGACTGGGTATGGCAGTGAGGGGAGGAGCTATATAGCAGCTCTGCTGTGGGTGATCCTCTTGCAACTTCCTGTTGGGAAGGAGAATATCCCACAAGTAATGGATGATCCGTGGACTGGATACACTTAACAAGAGAAAACAGGCAATACCCCATAAAACAGAAGACACATCACACACGTGTACTTACCTTCATTGTCACACATGTGCACTTACCTTCATTGTCACTGTCACACACGTGCACTTACCTTCATTGTCACTGTCACACATTTCCTTCATTGCCAGCTGACACGTTACACTCAGATCTTCTGTTTTAACATATACGTCAGTATTAATGTCATCTGTAAGAACATTTATTGCAGACAATATTTCATGGTTTAGGATTTTATTTCACCCCAAAGGCAACTAATGTTTAACACAGTAATGGGTTCTTAATTGCCATACACTTAAAGGGAGCATCTACTTGAAAATTGTTATTGTTTAAAAAGATAGACAATGCCTTTATTACAAAATTCTAGTTTTACATAACAAACACTGCTATATTAATATACTTTTTACCTCTGTGATCACCTTGTATCTAAGTCTATGTAGATGGCCCCCGTATCTCAGTTTATTTCACAATCTTGCATTTCAACCAATCAGTGCTGTTCCTGCATAATTATTATTCTACACGGGAGTGAGCACAATGTTATCTATATGACTCACATGAACTAACACAGTATGGCTGTAAAAAGCTAATAAAAGGCACAGAGATAAGAGGGGCTTAGAAACAGGTAAACTGGGGTTATAAAGTATATTAATATAACAATGTTATCCATATGACACACATGAACTAGCACTGTATGGCTGTAAAAGGCTAATAAAAGGCACAGAGATAAGAGATGGCCTGCAGGGGCTTAGAAACAGGTAAACTGAGGTTATAAAGTATATTAATATAACAATGTTGGTTTAGCAAAGCTGGGGAATTGGTAGTAAAGGCGTTATCTATCTTTTTGAACAAAAAAAAAAAAAAAGTAGATTGTCCCTTTAATATTTGGTGCATATTGAGGTTGATCAATAACATAAAAAATGTAATTTTATTAGATTTGTACGTTCAGATGTTCCGTTAAATATTTCAAATATATTGCAAATTTGAAGGTACGAGTATGAAGCATAAACACCCAAAACATATTTCAGAACTGAAAGGAACATTCCAGCCAAAATTAGAATCCACATGGGTGCATTTCAGTTATGAATAGAAGCATCTTTGTAATATAGATGTACAGGTAAACCTCACTTTACAGCGCTTCGCTAATACAGCGCTTTGTGGAGCTAAAGGTTCAACCACCAAGGATTTTGAAAAAGTGCTGTAATCTTCGTGAGATTGAGAGAAAAGTGACTGGCACCATTGTGTTATGCACAGTTCACTCTGTTTACAGCATCACAGTGCAATCTGTGTCTCAGTGCTATAGTCTGGCAAATTTTACTACAGTAATTGTCACTATTTTACAGGTACAGTATTTATTGAATACTGTGCTGTGCTAGTGTTAAACTAAACGTAGCGCTATTGCACCCCTAATAAATGTTAGTTCAAACATATTTTCAAGTTTTTAAAAGCACTGGCAGGTGAAAAGAAAGCTAAAACCGCCTTGTTTCACTTTAAGGCGGGTTTGACTTTACAGCGGTGCTCCGGTTCCTAACGCGCTGTATGAGCGAGGTACACCTGTATTAGCAAAATTGCTTCTAATAAAAGCTATAGCTGTTTCAAACATGTATTTAAAGGGACACTAAACCCAAATTGTTTCTTTTATGATTCAGATAGAGCATGCAATTTTAAACAACTTTCTAATTTACTCCTATTATCAAGTTTTCTTCATTCTCTTGCTATCTTTATTTGAAAAGCAAGAATGTAAGTTTAGAAGCCGGCCCATTTTTGGTTCACAACCTGGGTTGTGCTTAGTGATTGTTGGCTAAATGCACTCACCAATACATGAGTGCTGTCCAGTTATATGAACCAAAAATTATCTGGCTTCTTAGATAGCAAGAGAACAAAGAAAAATTGATAATAGGAATAAATTAGAAAGTTACTTAAAATTGCATGCTCTATCTGAATCATTAAATAAAAAAACTGGGTTTAGCATCCCTTTAAGTATGCCCCATGCACCAGCATTTCAAACACAGCACTTGTTCAGAGAACCTAAGGTGCTTTTACCATCTGGTAATGACTCAATTTGTTAATTGCTGACATGATACAAGCCCCGCAGGCGCTATGAGCAGCTGCTGTATTTAAAATGCTGGTGCACTGAGAATATCTAGCTATGCTTCACATGCACGAGCGGAGACAAATGCTAACACTAAAACAGTGATAACTTTTACTATAGGTATTTTTGCCAATATATTTATATTGCTAATATGTTTCTATTCAAAGATGTAACTAATTTATGTGCTTTTACATTTTGACCAGAATGTCCCTTTAAATTTACATATAATAGTCTGTAGATTAAATAATGTCCCACTACTGTCATCGTATTTATTCCTATATTTAATCTTTATTAATGGCCCAAATGTCTAAGTTCACAATAAAATAAGAGTTTTCAGAAAACCATTTAATGAACTAGAAGTGGGATACAGAGGGCACATGTGTGTATCATTTACATGAAGCAGAGGGTGAGAGAGTGCATGTGTGTGTACCATTCACATGAAGCAGAGGGTGAGAGAGGGCATGTGTGTGTACCATTCACATGAAGCAGAGGGTGAGAGAGAGCATGCGTGTGTACCATTCACATGAAGCAGAGGGTGAGAGAAAGCATGCGTGTGTACCATTCACATGAAGCAGAGGGTGAGAGAGGGCATGTGTGTGTACCATTCACATGAAGCAGAGGGTGAGAGAGGGCATGTGTGTGTACCATTTACATAAAGCAGAGGGTGAGAGAGAAGGGAAGAGAGGGCATGTGTGTGTACTATTGACATTAATCAAAATTGAAAGAGAAGAGAGGGCATGTGTGTGTATCATTTACATGAAGCAGAGGGTGAGAGAGAAGAGAATAGAGGGCATGCGTGTGTACCATTCACATGAATCAGAGGGTGAGAGAGAAGGGAAGAGAATGTGTATGTGTGTGTGTGCCATTTACATGAAGCAGAGGGTGAGAGAGAAGGGAAGAGAGGGCGTGTGTGTGTGTGTGTGTATCATTTACATGAAGCAGATGGCATGTGTGTGTATCATTTACATGAAGCAGAGGGTAAGAGAGAAGGAAGAGAGGGCATGTGTGTGTGTGTATCATTTACATGAAGCAGAGGGTGAGAGAAAAGGGAAGAGAGGGCATGTGTGTGTGCCATTTACATGAAGCAGAGAGGACGAGAGAGGGAAGAGAGGGCATGTGTGTGTACCATTTACATGAAGCAGAGGGTGAGAGAGAAGGAAGAGAGGGCATGTGTGTGTATCATAGGGTGAGAGAGAGAGAAAGGAAGAGAGGGCATGTGTGTGTATCATTTACATGAAGCAGAGGGTGAGAAAGAAGAAAACAGAAGGTGTGTGTGTACTATTGACTTTAATCACATTTGAAAGAGAAGAGAGGGCATGTGTGTGTATCATTTACATGAAGCAGAGGGTGAGAGAGAAGAGAATAGAGGGCATGTGTGTGTACCATTCACATGAATCAGAGGGTGAGAGAGAAGGGAAGAGAAGGTGTATGTGTGTGTGTGCCATTTACATGAAGCAGAGGGTGAGAGAGAAGGGAAGAGAGGGCATGTGTGTGTGCCATTTACATGAAGCAGAGGGTGAGAGAGAAGGGAAGAGAGGGCATGTGTGTGTGTGCCATTTACATGAAGCAGAGGGTGAGAGAGAAGGGAAGAGAGGGCATGTGTATGTGTCATTTACATGAAGCAGAGGGTGAGAGAGAAAGGAAGAGAGGGCATGTGTGTGTGTCATTTACATGAAGCAGAGGGTGAGAGAGAAGGGAAGAGAGGGCATGTGTGTGTGTCATTTACATGAAGCAGAGGGTGAGAGAGAAGGGAAGAGAGGGCATGTGTGTGTGCCATTTACATGAAGCAGAGGGTGAGAGAGAAGGAAGAGAGGGCATGTGTGTGTGTATCATTTACATGAAGCAGACAGTGAGAGAGAAGGGAAGAGAGGGCATGTGTGTGTGCCATTTACATGAAGCAGAGAGGATGAGAGAGGGAAGAGAGGGCATGTGTGTGTATCATTTACATGAAGCAGAGGGTGAGAGAGAAGGAAGAGAGGGCATGTGTGTGTGTATCATTTACAAGAAGCGGAGGGTGAGAGAGAAAGGAAGAGAGGGCATGTGTGTGTGCCATTTACATGAAGCAGAGAGGACGAGAGAGGGAAGAGAGGGCATGTGTGTGTATCATTTACATGAAGCAGAGGGTGAGAGAGAAGGGAAGAGAGGGCATGTGTGTGTATCATTTACATGAAGCAGAGGGTGAGAGAGAAGGGAGAGGGCATGTGTGTGTATCATTTACATGAAGCAGAGGGTAAGAGAGAAGGAAGAGAGGGCATGCGTGTGTGTATCATTTACATGAAGCAGAGGGTGAGAGTGAAGAGAAGAGAGGGCATGTGTGTGTATCATTTACATGAAGCAGAGGGTGAGAGATGTAGTGTTGTGCTTACTTCCTGGTTTGGTCAAAAGGGCCATTGAGGCTTCCATACAAAGATGATGTCATCAAGTGGGCTGTGCTTAGAATCAGTACAGTTCAGAGAAGCCATCTTGTGACAGTTTGTGATGCAGTTATAAAGTACAAGGATTGAACCTGAGCTTTGACAATTGCTGATACTAATAAATGTAATGTCAGCTACAGATCACTGCAGAGGATACAGCATCAGCCAGTCAGGAAGAGTAAGAACTGTCAGTTACACATTATAAGTTATATTGCAGTTATACAGTTAACAGTTATAAGTTTCCCTGGATTACTATAGTGCTGCATACACAGTGTACAGGACTGCTAATATAAGGAGTGCAGCAGCAATTCATTATAAAGGACTATATATATATATATATGTATCTATCCATATTACTGTGTGCAAATCTACAGGAGCACCTTGCTATGTCATGCAGTGAATAAAGTGCCAGTTTACATTTAGAAGTTGCAAGTGCATCATTCATATAAAGAGTTAATGTTTGCTATGTAAGGACATTACAAGAGAGAAGGAAGAGAGGGCGTGTGTGTGTGCCATTTACATGAAGCAGAGAGGACGAGAGAGGGAAGAGAGGGCTTGTGTGTGTACCATTTACATGAAGCAGAGGGTGAGAGAGAAGGAAGAGAGGGCATGTGTGTGTATCATAGGGTGAGAGAGAGAAGGGAAGAGAGGGCATGTGTGTGTATCATTTACATGAAGCAGAGGGTGAGAAAGAAGAAAACAGAAGGTGTGTGTGTACTATTGACTTTAATCAAAATTGAAAGAGAAGAGAGGGCATGTGTGTGTATCATTTACATGAAGCAGAGGGTGAGAGAGAAGAGAATAGAGGGCATGTGTGTGTATCATTTACATGAAGCAGAGGGTGAGAGAGAAGAGAATAGAGGGCATGTGTGTGTACCATTCACATGAATCAGAGGGTGAGAGAGAAGGGAAGAGAATAGAGGGCGTGTGTGTGTACTATTTACATGAAGCAGAGGGTGAGAGAAAAGGGAAGAGAAGGTGTATGTGTGTGTGTGTGCCATTTACATGAAGCAGAGGGTGAGAGAGAAGGGAAGAGAGGGCATGTGTGTGTGCCATTTACATGAAGCAGAGGGTGAGAGAGAAGGGAAGAGAGGGCATGTGTGTGTGTGCCATTTACATGAAGCAGAGGGTGAGAGAGAAGGGAAGAAAGGGCATGTGTGTGTGTGTGTGTACCATTTACATGAAGCAGAGGGTGAGAGAGAAGAGAAGAGAGGGCATGTGTATGTGTCATTTACATGAAGCAGAGGGTGAGAGAGAAGGGAAGAGAGGGCATGTGTGTGTGTCATTTACATGTAGCAAAGGGTGAGAGAGAAGGGAAGAGAGGGTGTGTGTGTATGTCATTTACATGAAGCAGAGGGTGAGAGAGAAGGGAAGAGAGGGCATGTGTGTGTATCATTTACATGAAGCAGAGGGTGAGAGAGAAGGAAGAGAGGGCATATATGTGTATCATAGGGTGAGAGAGAGAAGGGAAGAGAGGGCATGTGTGCGTGTGTACCATTTACATGAAGCAGAGGGTGAGAGAGAAGAGAAGAGAGGGTGTGTGTGTCATTCACATGAAGCAGAGGGTGAGAGAGAAGGGAAAAGAGGGCATGTGTGTGTATCATTTACATGAAGCAGAGGGTGAGAAAGAAGGAAACAGAAGGTGTGTGTGTACTATTGACATTAATCAAAATTGAAAGAGAAGAGAGGGCATGTGTGTGTATCATTTACATGAAGCAGAGGGTGAGAGAGAAGGGAAGAGAATAGAGGGCGTGTGTGTGTACTATTTACATGAAGCAGAGGGTGAGAGAAAAGGGAAGAGAAGGTGTATGTGTGTGTGTGCCATTTACATGAAGCAGAGGGTGAGAGAAGGGAAGAGAGGGCATGTGTGTGTATCATTTACATGAAGCAGAGGGTGAGAGAAAAGGGAAGAGAGGGCATGTGTGTGTATCATTTACATGAAGCAGAGGGTGAGAGAGAAGGAAGAGAGGGCATGTGTGTGTATCATTTACATGAAGCAGAGGGTGAGAGTGAAGAGAAGAGAGGGCATGTGTGTGTATCATTTACATGAAGCAGAGGGTGAGAGTGAAGAGAAGAGAGGGCATGTGTGTGTATCATTTACATGAAGCAGAGGGTGAGAGAGAAGGAAGAGAGGGCATGTGTGTGTATCATTTACATGAAGCAGAGGGTGAGAGAGAGAAGGAAGAGAGGGCATGTGTGTGTGTATCATTTACATGAAGCAGACGGTGAGAGAGAAGGGAAGAGAGGGCATGTGTGTGTGCCATTTAAATGAAGCAGAGAGGATGAGAGAGAGGGAAGAGAGGGCATGTGTGTGTATCATTTACATGAAGCAGAGGGTGAGAGAGAAGGAAGAGAGGGCATGTGTGTGTGTGTGTATCATTTACAAGAAGCGGAGGGTGAGAGAGAAAGGAAGAGAGGGCATGTGTGTGTGCCATTTACATGAAGCAGAGAGGACGAGAGAGGGAAGAGAGGGCATGGTTGTGTGTATTATTTACATGAAGCAGAGGGTGAGAGTGAAGAGAAGAGAGGGCATGTGTGTGTATCGTTTACATGAAGCAGAGGGTGAGAGAGAAGGGAAGAGAGGGCATGTGTGTGTACTATTTACATGAAGCAGAGAGTGAGAGAGAGAAGGGAAGAGAGGGCATGTGTGTGTATCATTTACATGAAGCAGAGGGTGAGAGAGAAGGGAAGAGGGGGCATGTGTGTGCACTATTTACATGAAGCAGAGGGTAAGAGAAAAGGAAGAGAGGGCATGTGTGTCTATCATTTACATGAAGCAGAGGGTGAGAGTGAAGAGAATAGAGTGCATGTGTGTGTATCATTTACATGAAGCAGAGGGTGAGAGAGAAGGGAAGAGAGGGCATGTGTGTGTGTATCATTTACATGAAGCAGAGGGTGAGAGAGAAGGGAAGAGAGGGCATGTGTGTGTGCCATTTACATGAATCAGAGAGTACGAGAGAGGGAAGAGAGGGCATGTGTGTGTATCATAGGGTGAGAGAGAGAAGGGAAGAGAGGGCATGTGTGTGTATCATTTACATGAAGCAGAGGGTGAGAAAGAAGGAAACAGAAGGTGTGTGTGTACTATTGACATTAATCAAAATTGAAAGAGAAGAGAGGGCATGTGTGTGTATCATTTACATGAAGCAGAGGGTGAGAGAGAAGGGAAGAGAGGGCATGTGTGTGTATCATTTACATGAAGCAGAGGGTGAGAGAGAAGGAAGAGAGGGCATGTGTGTGTATCATTTACATGAAGCAGAGGGTGAGAGAGAAGGAAGAGAGGGCGTGTGTGTGTATCATTTACATGAAGCAGAGGATGAGAGAGAAGGGAAGAGAGGGCATGTGTGTGTGTATCATTTACATGAAGCAGAGAGTGAGAGAGAAGGGAAGAGAGGGCATGTGTGTGTATCATTTACATGAAGCAGAGGGTGAGAGTGAAGGGAAGAGAGGGCATGTGTGTGTATCATTTACATGAAGCAGAGAGTGAGAGAGAAGGGAAGAGAGGGCATGTGTGTGTATCATTTACATGAAGCAAAGGGTGAGAAAGAAGGAAACAGAAGGTGTGTGTGTACTATTGACATTAATCAAAATTGAAAGAGAAGAGAGGGCATGTGTGTGTATCATTTACATGAAGCAGAGGGTGAGAGAGAAGGAAAGAGAGGACATGTGTGTGTATCATTTACATGAAGCAGAGGGTGAGAGAGAAGGGAAGAGAGGGCATGTGTATGTATCATTTACATGAAGCAGAGGGTGAGAGAGAAGGAAGAGAGGACATGTGTGTGTATCATTTACATGAAGCAGAGGGTGAGAGTGAAGAGAAGAGAGGGCATGTGTGTGTATCATTTACATGAAGCAGAGGGTGAGAAAGAAGGAAACAGAAGGTGTGTGTGTACTATTGACATTAATCAAAATTGAAAGAGAAGAGAGGGCATGTGTGTGTATCATTTACATGAAGCAGAGGGTGAGAGAGAAGGGAAGAGAGGGCATGTGTGTGTATCATTTACATGAAGCAGAGGGTGAGAGAGAAGGAAGAGAGGGCATTTGTGTGTATCATTTACATGAAGCAGAGGGTGAGAGAGAAGGAAGAGAGGGCATGTGTGTGTATCATTTACATGAAGCAGAGGGTGAGAGAGAAGGAAGAGAGGGCATTTGTGTGTATCATTTACATGAAGCAGAGGGTGAGAGAGAAGGTAGAGAGGGCATGTGTGTGTGTGTCATTTACATGAAGCAGAGGGTGAGAGAGAAGGGAAGAGAGGGCATGTGTGTGTGCCATTTATATGAAGCAGAGAGGATGAGAGAGGGAAGAGAGGGCATGTGTGTGTACCATTTACATGAAGCAGAGGGTGAGAGAGAAGGAAGAGAAGGCATGTGTGTGTGTGTGTATCATAGGGTGAGAGAGAGAAGGGAAGAGAGGGCATGTGTGTGTATCATTTACATGAAGCAGAGGGTGAGAGTGAAGGGAAGAGAGGGCATGTGTGTGTGTATCCTTTACATGAAGCAGAGGGTGAGAAAGAAGGAAACAGAAGGTGTGTGTGTACTATTGACATTAATCGAAATTGAAAGAGAAGAGAGGGCATGTGTGTGTATCATTTACATGAAGCAGAGGGTGAGAGAGAAGGGAATAGAGGGCATGTGTGTGTATCATTTACATGAAGCAGAGGGTGAGAGAGAAGGAAGAGAGGGCATGTGTGTGTATCATTTACATGAAGCAGAGGGTGAGAGAGAAGGAAGAGAGGGCATTTGTGTGTATCATTTACATGAAGCAGAGGGTGAGAGAGAAGGGAAGAGAGGGCATGTGTGTGTGTATCATTTACATGAAGCAGAGGGTGAGAGAGAAGGAAGAGAGGGCATGTGTGTGTGTATCATTTACATGAATCAGAGGGTGAGAGAGAAGGGAAGAGAGGGCATGTGTGTGTGTATCATTTACATGAAGCAGACGGTGAGAGAGAAGGGAAGAGAGGGCATGTGTGTGTGCCATTTACATGAAGCAGAGAGGACGAGAGAGGGAAGAGAGGGCATGTGTGTGTATCATTTACATGAAGCAGAGGGTGAGAGAGAAGGAAGAGAGGGCATTTGTGTGTATCATTTACATGAAGCAGAGGGTGAGAGAGAAGGAAGAGAGGGCGTGTGTGTGTATCATTTACATGAAGCAGAGGGTGAGAGAGAAGGGAAGAGAGGGCATGTGTGTGTGCCATTTATATGAAGCAGAGAGGACGAGAGAGGGAAGAGAGGGCATGTGTGTGTACCATTTACATGAAGCAGAGGGTGAGAGAGAAGGAAGAGAAGGCATGTGTGTGTGTATCATAGGGTGAGAGAGAGAAGGGAAGAGAGGGCATGTGCGTGTATCATTTACATGAAGCAGAGGGTGAGAGAGAAGGAAAGAGAGGGCATGTGTGTGTATCATTTACATGAAGCAGAGGGTGAGAGAGAAGGGAAGAGAGGGCATGTGTGTGTATCATTTCCATGAAGCAGAGGGTGAGAGAGAAGGAAGAGAGGACATGTGTGTGTGTATCATTTACATGAAGCAGACGGTGAGAGAGAAGGGAAGAGAGGGCATGTGTGTGTGCCATTTAAATGAAGCAGAGAGGATGAGAGAGGGAAGAGAGGGCATGTGTGTGTATCATTTACATGAAGCAGAGGGTGAGAGAGAAGGAAGAGAGGGCATGTGTGTGTGTGTATCATTTACAAGAAGCGGAGGGTGAGAGAGAAAGGAAGAGAGGGCATGTGTGTGTGCCATTTACATGAAGCAGAGAGGACGAGAGAGGGAAGAGAGGGCATGGTTGTGTGTATTATTTACATGAAGCAGAGGGTGAGAGAGAAGGAAGAGAGGGCATGTGTGTGTATCATTTACATGAAGCAGAGGGTGAGAGAGAAGGAAGAGAGGGCATGTGTGTGTATCATTTACATGAAGCAGAGGGTGAGAGAGAAGGAAGAGAGGGCATGTGTGTGTATCATTTACATGAAGCAGAGGGTGAGAAAGAAGGAAACAGAAGGTGTGTGTGTACTATTGACATTAATCAAAATTGAAAGAGAAGAGAGGGCATGTGTGTGTATCATTTACATAAAGCAGAGGGTGAGAGAGAAGGGAAGAGAGGGCATGTGTGTGTATCATTTACATGAAGCAGAGGGTGAGAGAGAAGGACGAGAGGGCATTTGTGTGTATCATTTACATGAAGCAGAGGGTGAGAGAGAAGGGAAGAGAGGGCATGTGTGTGTATCATTTACATGAAGCAGAGGGTGAGAGAGAAGGAAGAGAGGGCATGTGTGTGCATCATTTACATGAAGCAGAGGGTGAGAGAGAAGGAAGAGAGGGCATTTGTGTGTATCATTTACATGAAGCAGAGGGTGAGAGAGAAGGTAGAGAGGGCATGTGTGTGTGTGTCATTTACATGAAGCAGAGGGTGAGAGAGAAGGGAAGAGAGGGCATGTGTGTGTGCCATTTATATGAAGCAGAGAGGATGAGAGAGGGAAGAGAGGGCATGTGTGTGTACCATTTACATGAAGCAGTGTGTGAGAGAGAAGGAAGAGAAGGCATGTGTGTGTGTGTGTGTGTATCATAGGGTGAGAGAGAGAAGGGAAGAGAGGGCGTGTGTGTGTATCATTTACATGAAGCAGAGGGTGAGAAAGAAGGAAACAGAAGGTGTGTGTGTACTATTGACATTAATCGAAATTGAAAGAGAAGAGAGGGCATGTGTGTGTATCATTTACATAAAGCAGAGGGTGAGAGAGAAGGGAATAGAGGGCATGTGTGTGTATCATTTACATGAAGCAGAGGGTGAGAGAGAAGGAAGAGAGGGCATGTGTGTGTATCATTTACATGAAGCAGAGGGTGAGAGAGAAGGAAGAGAGGGCATGTGTGTGTGTGTGTATCATTTACATGAAGCAGAGGGTGAGAGAGAAGGAAGAGAGGGCATGTGTGTGTGTATCATTTACATGAAGCAGAGGGTGAGAGAGAAGGAAGAGAGGGCATTTGTGTGTATCATTTACATGAAGCACAGGGTGAGAGAGAAGGAAGAGAGGGCATGTGTGTGTGTATCATTTACATGAAGCAGAGGGTGAGAGAGAAGGGAAGAGAGGGCATGTGTGTGTATCATTTACATGAAGCAGAGGGTGAGAGAGAAGGAAGAGAAGGCATGTGTGTGTGTATCATAGGGTGAGAGAGAGAGAAGGGAAGAGAGGGCATGTGTGTGTATCATTTACATGAAGCAGAGGGTGAGAGAGAAGGAAGAGAAGGCATGTGTGTGTGTATCATAGGGTGAGAGAGAGAAGGGAAGAGAGGGCATGTGTGTGTGTGTGTATCATTTACATGAAGCAGAGGGTGAGAGAGAAGGAAGAGAAGGCATGTGTGTGTGTGTGTATCATAGGGTGAGAGAGAGAAGGGAAGAGAGGGCATGTGTGTGTATCATTTACATGAAGCAGAGGGTGAGAAAGAAGGAAAGAGAAGGCGTGTGTGTACTATTGACATTAATCAAAATTGAAAGAGAAAAGAGGGCATGTGTGTGTATCATTTACATGAAGCAGAGGGTGAGAGAGAAGGGAAGAGAGGGCATGTGTGTGTATCATTTACATGAAGCAGAGGGTGAGAGAGAAGGAAGAGAGGGCATTTGTGTGTATCATTTACATGAAGCAGAGGGTGAGAGAGAAGGGAAGAGAGGGCATGTGTGTGTATCATTTACATGAAGCAGAGGGTGAGAGAGAAGGAAGAGAGGGCATTTGTGTGTATCATTTACATGAAGCAGAGGGTGAGAGAGAAGGGAAGAGAGGGGGCATGTGTGTGTACTATTTACATGAAGCAGAGGGTGAGAGAGAAGGGAAGAGAGGGCATGTGTGTGTGTGTCATGTACATGTAGCAGACGGTGAGAGAGAAGCGAAGAGAGGGTATGTGTGTGTATGTCATTTACATGAAGCAGAGGGTGAGAGAGAAGGGAAGAGAGGGCATGTGTGTGTACTATTCACATGAAGCAGAGGGTGAGAGAGAAGGAAGAGAGGGCATGTGTGTGTATCATAGGGTGAGAGAGAGAAGGGAAGAGAGGGCATGTGTGTGTATCATAGGGTGAGAGAGAGAAGGGAAGAGAGGGCATGTGTGTGTATCATTTACATGAAGCAGAGGGTGAGAAAGAAGGAAACAGAAGGTGTGTGTGTACTATTGACATTAATCGAAATTGAAAGAGAAGAGAGGGCATGTGTGTGTATCATTTACATGAAGCAGAGGGTGAGAGAGAAGGGAAGAGAGGGCATGTGTGTGTATCTTTTACATGAAGCAGAGGGTGAGAGAGAAGGAAGAGAGTGCATGTGTGTGTATCATTTACATGAAGCAGAGGGTGAGAGAGAAGGGAAGAGAGGGCATGTGTGTGTGTGTACCATTTACATGAAGCAGAGGGTGAGAAAGAAGAGAGGGCATGTGTGTGTACTATTCACATGAAGCAGAGGGTGAGAGAGAAGGGAAGAGAGGGCATGTGTGTGTATCATTTACATGAAGCAGAGGGTGAGAGAGAAGGAAGAGAGGGCATGTGTGTGTGTATCATTTACATGAAGCAGAGGGTGAGAGAAAAGGAAGAGAGGGCATGTGTGTGTATCATTTACATGAAGCAGAGGGTGAGAGAGAAGGAAGAGAGGGCATGTGTGTGTATCATTTACATGAAGCAGAGGGTGAGAGAGAAGGAAGAGAGGGCATTTGTGTGTATCATTTACATGAAGCACAGGGTGAGAGAGAAGGAAGAGAGGGCATGTGTGTGTGTATCATTTACATGAAGCAGAGGGTGAGAGAGAAGGGAAGAGAGGGCATGTGTGTGTATCATTTACATGAAGCAGAGGGTGAGAGAGAAGGAAGAGAAGGCATGTGTGTGTGTATCATAGGGTGAGAGAGAGAAGGGAAGAGAGGGCATGTGTGTGTATCATTTACATGAAGCAGAGGGTGAGAGAGAAGGAAGAGAAGGCATGTGTGTGTGTGTATCATAGGGTGAGAGAGAGAAGGGAAGAGAGGGCATGTGTGTGTGTATCATTTACATGAAGCAGAGGGTGAGAGAGAAGGAAGAGAAGGCATGTGTGTGTGTGTATCATAGGGTGAGAGAGAGAAGGGAAGAGAGGGCATGTGTGTGTGTATCATTTACATGAAGCAGAGGGTGAGAAAGAAGGAAAGAGAAGGCGTGTGTGTACTATTGACATTAATCAAAATTGAAAGAGAAAAGAGGGCATGTGTGTGTATCATTTACATGAAGCAGAGGGTGAGAGAGAAGGGAAGAGAGGGCATGTGTGTGTATCATTTACATGAAGCAGAGGGTGAGAGAGAAGGAAGAGAGGGCATTTGTGTGTATCATTTACATGAAGCAGAGGGTGAGAGAGAAGGGAAGAGAATAGAGGGCGTGTGTGTGTATCATTTACATGAAGCAGAGGGTGAGAGAGAAGGGAAGAGAGGGCATGTGTGTGTATCATTTACATGAAGCAGAGGGTGAGAGAGAAGGGAAGAGAGGGCATGTGTGTGTATCATTTACATGAAGCAGAGGGTGAGAGAGAAGGAAGAGAGGGCATGTGTGTGTATCATTTACATGAAGCAGAGGGTGAGAGAGAAGGAAGAGAGGGCATTTGTGTGTATCATTTACATGAAGCAGAGGGTGAGAGAGAAGGGAAGAGAGGGGGCATGTGTGTGTACTATTTACATGAAGCAGAGGGTGAGAGAGAAGGAAGAGAGGGCATGTGTGTGTGTGTCATGTACATGTAGCAGACGGTGAGAGAGAAGCGAAGAGAGGGTATGTGTGTGTATGTCATTTACATGAAGCAGAGGGTGAGAGAGAAGGGAAGAGAGGGCATGTGTGTGTACTATTCACATGAAGCAGAGGGTGAGAGAGAAGGAAGAGAGGGCATGTGTGTGTATCATAGGGTGAGAGAGAGAAGGGAAGAGAGGGCGTGTGTGTATCATTTACATGAAGCAGAGGGTGAGAAAGAAGGAAACAGAAGGTGTGTGTGTACTATTGACATTAATCGAAATTGAAAGAGAAGAGAGGGCATGTGTGTGTATCATTTACATGAAGCAGAGGGTGAGAGAGAAGGGAAGAGAGGGCATGTGTGTGTATCTTTTACATGAAGCAGAGGGTGAGAGAGAAGGAAGAGAGGGCATGTGTGTGTATCATTTACATGAAGCAGAGGGTGAGAAAGAAGGAAACAGAAGGTGTGTGTGTACTATTGACATTAATCGAAATTGAAAGAGAAGAGAGGGCATGTGTGTGTATCATTTACATGAAGCAGAGGGTAAGAGAGAAGGAAGAGAGGGCATGTGTGTGTATCATTTACATGAAGCAGAGGGTGAGAGAGAAGGGAAGAGAATAGAGGGCGTGTGTGTGTGCCATTTACATGAAGCAGAGAGGACAAGAGAGGGAAGAGAGGGCATGTGTGTGTACTATTCACATGAAGCAGAGGGTGAGAGAGAAGGAAGAGAGGGCATGTGTGTGTATCATTTACATGAAGCAGAGGGTGAGAAAGAAGGAAACACAAGGTGTGTGTGTACTATTGACATTAATCAAAATTGAAAGAGAAGAGAGCGCATGTGTGTGTATCATTTACATGAAGCAGAGGGTGAGAGAGAAGAGAATAGAGGGCATGTGTGTGTACTATTTACATGAAGCAGAGGGTGAGAGAGAAGGGAAGAGAATAGAGGGCGTGTGTGTGTACTATTTACATGAAGCAGAGGGTGAGAGAGAAGGGAAGAGAATAGAGGGCATGTGTGTGTACTATTTACATGAAGCAGAGGATGAGAGAGAAGAGAGGGCATGTGTGTGCCATTTACATGAAGCAGAGGGTGAGAGAGAATGGAAGAGAGGGCATGTGTGTGTATCATTTACATGAAGCAGAGGGTGAGAGAGAAGGAAGAGAAGGCATGTGTGTGTGTATCATTTACATGAAGCAGAGGGTAAGAGAGAAGGAAGAGAGGGCATGTGTGTGTATCATTTACATGAAGCAGAGGGTGAGAGAGAAGGAAGAGTGCATGTGTGTGTATCATTTACATGAAGCAGAGGGTGAGAGAGAAGGAAGAGAGGGCATGTGTGTGTGCCATTTACATGAAGCAGAGAGGACGAGAGAGGGAAGAGAGGGCATGTGTGTGTACCATTTACATGAAGCAGAGGGTGAGAGAGAAAGGAAGAGAGGGCATGTGTGTGTACCCTCTGCTTCATGTAAATGATACACACACATGCCCTCTCTTCCTTCTCTCACCCTCTGCTTCATGTGAATAGTACACACACATGCCCTCTCTTCCCTTCACTCTCACCCCTCTGCTTCATGTAAATGATACACACACATGCCCTCTCTTCCCTTCACTCTCACCCTCTGCTTCATGTAAATGAGACACACACATGCCCTCTCTTCTCTTCTCTCTCACCCTCTGCTTCATGTAAATGACATACACACACACACCCTCTCTTCCCTTCTCTCTCACCCTCTAATTTATGTAAATGGACCACACACATGCCCTCTATTCCCTTCTCTCTCACCCTCTGCTTCATGTAAATAGTACACACACACGCCCTCTATTCTCTTCCCTTCACTCTCACCCTCTGATTCATGTGAATGGTACACACACATGCCCTCTATTCTCTTCTCTCTCACCCTCTGCTTCATGTAAATGATACACACACACATGCCCTCTCTTCCTTCTCTCTCACCCTCTGCTTCATGTAAATGATACACACAAATGCCCTCTATTCTCTTCCCTTCTCTCTCACCCTCTGCTTCATGTAAATGATACACACACATGCCCTCTCTTCCCTTCACTCTCACCCTCTGCTTCATGTAAATGAGACACACACATGCCCTCTCTTCTCTTCTCTCTCACCCTCTCCTTCATGTAAATGGCACACACACACATGCCCTCTCTTCCCTTCTCTCTCACCCTCTAATTTATGTAAATGGACCACACACATGCCCTCTATTCCCTTCTCTCTCACCCTCTGCTTCATGTAAATAGTACACACACACGCCCTCTATTCTCTTCCCTTCACTCTCACCCTCTGATTCATGTGAATGGTACACACACATGCCCTCTATTCTCTTCTCTCTCACCCTCTGCTTCATGTAAATGATACACACACACACATGCCCTCTCTTCCTTCTCTCTCACCCTCTGCTTCATGTAAATGATACACACAAATGCCCTCTATTCTCTTCCCTTCTCTCTCACCCTCTGCTTCATATAAATTATACACAGACATGCCCTCTCTTCTCTTTCAATTTTGATTAAAGTCAATAGTAAAACACACACCTTCTGTTTCCTTCTTTCTCACCCTCTGCTTTGTTTTATACCGTATTAATTCTTTTTTCCAAATATGAAAGCATCTGATTTATTTGTCTATTTTTTTTTATTGTTACGATTATGTTTTCAGATGTTATTATTCTTTGTTCATTCTCCAAGGCACCCTGCGTGGTGAGCTGGAGAAGCAAAATGTCAGTTTTGTTTTGCGTACTGTTGGATTATAAATAAATGATTTAAAAAAAAAATAAAAAAAAATTATACATTTAAAAAAAGAAGAATAAAAAAACTGTTTGGACTATATAAATGGATCATCTACAAAACATTTATGCAAAGAAAAATCTATTGTATAATGTCCCTTTAACAAAACAAACTGATTTTATTCTTTATTAGAACTAACAGTACACACACATGCCCTCTATTCTCTTCAATCTCACCCTCTGCTTCATGTAAATGATACACACACATGCCCTCTCTTCCTTCTCTCTTACCCTCTGCTTCATGTAAATGATACACACACATGCCCTCTCTTCCTCCTCTCTCACCCTCTGCTTCATTTAAATAGTACACACACATGCCCTCTCTTCCCTTCTCTCTCACCCTCTAGTTCATGTAAATGATACACACACATGCCCCCTCTCTTCCCTTCTCTCTCATCCTCTGCTTCATGTAAATGATACACACACATTCCCTCTCTAATTTTCACTCTCACCCTCTGCTTCATGTAAATGATACACACACACGCCCTCTCTTCCCTTCTCTCTCACCCTCTGCTTCATGTAAATGATACACACACATTCCCTCTCTAATTTTCACTCTCACCCTCTGCTTCATGTAAATGATACACACACACATGCCCTCTCTTCCCTTCTCTCTCACCCTCTGCTTCATGTAAATGATACACACATGCCCTCTCTTCCTTCTCTCTCACCCTCTGCTTCATGTAAATGATACACACACATCAGAGGGCATGTGTGTGTATCATAGGGTGAGAGAGAGAAGGGAAGAGAGGGCATCTGTGTGTATCATTTACATGAAGCAGAGGGTGAGAAAGAAGGAAACAGAAGGTGTGTGTGTACTATTGACATTAATCAAAATTGAAAGAGAAGAGAGGGCATGTGTGTGTATCATTTACATGAAGCAGAGGGTGAGAGAGAAGGAAGAGAGGGCATGTGTGTGTATCATTTACATGAAGCAGAGGGTGAGAGAGAAAGGAAGAGAGGGCATGTGTGTGTATCATTTACATGAAGCAGAGGGTGAGAGAGAAGGGAAGAGAGGGCATGTGTGTGTATCATTTACATGAAGCAGAGGGTGAGAGAGAAGGAAGAGAGTGCATGTGTGTGTACCATTTACATGAAGCAGAGGGTGAGAGAGAAGGAAGAGAGGGCATGTGTGTGTGTGTATCATTTACATGAAGCAGAGGGTGAGAGAGAAGGGAAGAGAGGGCATGTGTGTGTGCCATTTACATGAAGCAGAGGGTGAGAGTGAATAGAAGAGATGGCATGTGTGTGTATCATTTACATGAAGCAGAGGGTGAGAGAGAGAAGGGAAGAGAGGGCATGTGTGTGTACCATTTACATGAAGCAGAGGGTGAGAGAGAAGGAAGAGAGGGCATGTGTGTGTACCATTTACATGAAGCAGAGGGTGAGAGAGAAGGAAGAGAGGGCATGTGTGTGCACTATTTACATGAAGCAGAGGATGAGAGAGAAGGAAGAGAGGGCATGTGTGTGTATCAGTTACATGAAGCAGAGGGTAAGAGAGAAGGAAGAGAGGGCATGTGTGTGTGTATCATTTACATGAAGCAGAGGGTGAGATTGAAGAGAATAGAGGGCATGTGTGTGTACTATTCACATGAAGCAGAGGGTGAGAGAGAAGGGAAGAGAATAGAGGGCATGTGTGTGTACTATTCACATGAAGCAGAGGGTGAGAGAGAAGGGAAGAGAGGGCATGTGTGTGTATCATTTACATGAAGCAGAGGGTGAGAGAGAAGGAAGAGAGGGCATGTGTGTGTATCATTTACATGAAGCAGAGGGTGAGAGAGAAGGAAGAGAGGGCATGTGTGTGTATCATTTACATGAAGCAGAGGGTGAGAGTGAAAATTAGAGAGGGCATGTGTGTGTACTATTTACATGAAGCAGAGGATGAGAGAGAAGGGAAGAGAGGGCATGTGTGTGTACTATTTACCTGAAGCAGAGGGTGAGAGAGAAGGGAAGAGAGGGGGCATGTGTGTGTACTATTTACATGAAGCAGAGGGTGAGAGAGAAGGGAAGAGAGGGGGCATGTGTGTGTACTATTTACATGAAGCAGAGGGTGAGAGAGAAGGAAGAGAGGGCATGTGTGTGTATCATTTACATGAAGCAGAGGGTAAGAGAGAAGGAAGAGAGGGCATGTGTGTGTATCATTTACATGAAGCAGAGGGTGAGATTGAAGAGAATAGAGGGCATGTGTGTGTACTGTTAGTTCTAATAAAGAATAAAATCAGTTTGTTTTGTTAAAGGGACATTATACAATAGATTTTTCTTTGCATAAATGTTTTGTAGATGATCCATTTATATAGCCCAAACTGTTTTTTTAAATGTATATATATATATATATATATATATATATATATATATATATATATATATATATATATATATATATATATTTTTTTTTTTTTTTAAATCATTTATTTATAATCCAACAGTACGCAAAACAAAACTGACATTTTGCTTCTCCAGCTCACCACGCAGGGTGGCTTGGAGAATGAACAAAGAATAATAACATCTGAAAACATAATCGTAACAATAAAAAAAAAATAGAAGACAAATAAATCAGATGCTTTCATATTTGGAAAAAAGAATTAATACGGTATAAAACAATAAGCGCCTTATTTAGCCCTTATATTACTTCATATAAAGATAATCAGATAATATGTCAATCAGGCTTAAAATAACACTACAATAGCTAAAGATACACTGTTGGGGTATATATATATATATATATATATATATATATATATATATATATATATATATATATTTATATTTATATTACCTATAAATAGCAAAAGATGAGAAGAAAAAGGAAAGAAAAAAAAAAAGGATGTTTCTCTATCTAGGTTCTTTTCAATAACAAAAATAGGGGAACTAAGAAATAGTCTAATATCTTGTTTAACTATTTATCCCTTTAATTTATTCCTTAAACCGAAGGGGTTAGAACTTAATAGGTGGCGTGGTGTGAGGCACAGCAGCTTAGGGCAGGACAAAACAAACAAAAAGACACAAGAGGAGAGAGGGAAAAAAAAAAAGGGGAAAATCCCTCCCATCTCTGCTCCATCACCGGTGCCTGGTATATTTAGTACCAATCTGCTGGAAAAACATTAGATAGAACTAAGGATTCAAAGTAATCGGTTCTACGGAAATTATATATAAGAGAGAATTGTATACCCGGTGGATAGGTTAGAATAACATTAAGCCATTTTGAGAAGAAATCTTTTGTTCTTTCTCTATGTAAAGCTGATATGTTTGCTTGTTCAAATACTATCTGGAGTAAATATAATTTACAAAACATGGCATAGAGGGCGCCTTTTTTGCTTTTCCCAGTTTTTTAATATAAGATTACGGCCTAAGGCAATGGCAGTATTGATAAGGTTCGTATTTATTTTTTTGATATCTGTGAATAGGAAAAAAAAAATCTCTAGATTTCAATTTAATTTTACCTTCTAAATTCTTGTTTATCCAAAATTGTACTATTTTCGGGCACGACCAGAAGCAGTGTATTAAATCTGCTCTTAGATTACAGGGAGTGCAGAATTATTAGGCAAATGAGTATTTTGACCACATCATCCTCTTTATGCATGTTGTCTTACTCCAAGCTGTATAGGCTCGAAAGCCTACTACCAATTAAGCATATTAGGTGATGTAGCATCCTCTGTAATGAGAAGGGGTGTGGTCTAATGACATCAACACACTATATCAGGTGTGCATAATTATTAGGCAACGTCCTTTCCCTTGGCAAAATGGCTCAAAAGAAGGACTTGACAGGCTCAGAAAAGTCAAAAATAGTGAGATATCTTGCAGAGGGATGCAGCACTCTTAAAATTGCAAAGCTTCTGAAGCGTGATCATCGAACAATCAAGCGTTTCATTCAAAATAGTCAACAGGGTCGCAAGAAGCGTGTGGAAAAACCAAGGTGCAAAATAACTGCCCATGAACTGAGAAAAGTCAAGCGTGCAGCTGCCAAGATGCCACTTGCCACCAGTTTGGCCATATTTCAGAGCTGCAACATCACTGGAGTGCCCAAAAGCACAAGGTGTGCAATACTCAGAGACATGGCACAAGGTAAGAAAGGCTTGAAAGACGACCACCACTGAACAAGACACACAAGCTGAAAATGCAAGACTGGGCCAAGAAATATCTCAAGACTGATTTTTCTAAGGTTTTATGGACTGATGAAATGAGAGTGAGTCTCTGATGGGCCAGATGGATGGGCCCGTGGCTGGATTGGTAAAGGGCAGAGAGCTCCAGTCCGACTCAGACGCCAGCAAGGTGGAGGTGGAGTACTGGTTTGGGCTGGTATCATCAAAGATGAGCTTGTGGGGCCTTTTCGGGTTGAGGATGGAGTCAAGCTCAACTCCCAGTCCTACTGCCAGTTTCTGGAAGACACCTTCTTCAAGCAGTGGTACAGGAAGAAGTCTGCATCCTTCAAGAAAAACATGATTTCATGCAGGACAATGCTCCATCACACGCGTCCAAGTACTCCACAGCGTGGCTGGCAAGAAAGGGTATAAAAGAAGAAAATCTAATGACATGGCCCTCCTTGTTCACCTGATCTGAACCCCATTGAGAACCTGTGGTCCCATCATCAAATGTGAGATTTACAAGGAGGGAAAACAGTACACCTCTCTGAACAGTGTCTGGGAGGCTGTGGTTGCTGCTGCACGCAATGTTGATGGTGAACAGATCAAAACACTGACAGAATCCATGGATGGCAGGCTTTTGAGTGTCCCTTGCAAAGAAAGGTGGCTATATTGGTCACTGATTTGTTTTTGTTTTGTTTTGGAATATCAGAAATGTATATTTGTGAATGTTGAGATGTTATATTGGTTTCACTGGTAAAAATAAATAATTGAAATGGGTATATATTTGTGTTTTGTTAAGTTGCCTAATAATTATGCACAGTAATAGTCACCTGCACACACAGATATCCCCCTAAAATAGCTATAACTAAAAACAAACTAAAACTACTTCCAAAACTATTCAGCTTTGATATAATTAGTTTTTTGGGTTCATTGAGAAACATGGTTGTTGTTCAATAATAAAATAATCCTCAAAAATACAACTTGCCTAATAATTCTGCACTCCCTGTATTGCATTTTGGAACAGTTATTACTTGCGTCATTACACCATTTAGAGACTTTCCATGGAGTTAAATACGCGTTATTGAGCAGCTTTAGAAGGGGATTCCTTCCAAGAAATAGGACATGATAGCAGTTTTCATCCACTTAAAGGTTAAATTTAGTACTTCTGACGAAATATCATTGTATTGATTACTCCATTTCTCTACCAAATGATTGGTTATTAATTGACCTTGTTTTGCAAGCATAATTTTATATAGCAGAGCTATGCTATGGTTACCAATTTTATAACTTGATATGTAAGATTTAATTTGCGCCCATCAGTAAGATCTGCATTTGATTTTCTAATTCCCGTTATAAAGTGTCTTATCTGAAGATAAGCAAAAAATTCTTGTTGGATAAACTAAATTCCCTAGCAATGTCTTCAAAAGATCTCATTTGTGAGAGATTATTTAAACATTGATAGACATAGATCAGCCCCTGTTGGGTCCATCTGTTGTAAATCTCACAAGATAGAACGGGTATAAATTTTCGGGTTGCCTTGAATCGGAAGGTATGGCGACAAATTCAAAATTTACCTCTAAAATTATATTCAATTTTTTGCCACGCTTCAATAGAATTATATATTATCTTCATGCCTTTTGATATTATTAGGCAAATGGGTTGCCGTGCAGTGGAGAAGAGCTTGTAATGAATAAGGGGCACATAAATCCTTTTCCAGAGAAAAAAAGTGTAAGGTAGTTAGCTTTCGCTTAGCCATCAAAGGCGAAGCGAGCTAAATTTGCGATATTATACTTTTTGATATCTGGAAAGGACAGACCCCCATTTTCTGGTCTAAGGGTTAATTTTGAATAGATCAATAAATGTCTCTTATTACTCCATATAAAAATTAGTACATTCTCTGTTAAATCTCCTGATATCTTGGTTCGGAATAAAATAAAGGAACATTTTGCATGATGTACATTAACTTCGGAAATAAAATAGTTTTAATAATCATTCACCTTCGCGGATAAGGAACATGGGAAAGGCACTCCATTGTTTCAATTTTTCAGTTGCTTTTCTAAAAAGCAAGGCATAATTTAATCTATACCATTGGGTAAGGATCAATATGAATACATATCCCTAAATATTTATTACTAGAGGATTCCTGGAAAGGGATGTTCTTGGATACTTTTTTTAGTTTTTATATATCCAAAGGATTTCGGATTTACTGGTGTTAATTTTATAACCCGAGAAGGAGCTAAACGTGTCAATAATGTTGAGAGCCTTGGGTATGTTTAACTTAGAGTTTTTGATAAATAATAGGAGGTCATCTGCATAAAGAGATAATACTAGTTTTTGCCCTCCCATCCTAATTCCTTGCAATTCCTCTCGTAGATAAGTAGCCAGGGGCTCTATTGCCACGTTAAATAATAACAGGGAGAGTGGGCAGCCTTGTCTCGTTCCTCTGTGTAATATAAAATCCGAAGTCTGGCTCCCATTTATTAATAAGGAAGATCTAGGATGATCATAAATGGACTTTACAAAATGGCAAAAATAGCCCGAGAACCGAATTTTCCCAGAGCTGTAAATAAATGATCCCAACCCCCGGCGTCAAACGCCTTTTCGGCATCAATTGTTATTAACGCAAAGTCTTGGCTGTTTATCGGTTTAACATGGAATTTGTTCCACAAATGTTCTAGTGTCAAGAATACTTTGCGGATATTCTTAGTTATGGATCTTCCAGACATGAAGCCAGTTTGATCTGAATGAATGATGGGTTCAAGACATATTTTAAAACGATTTGAAATAATGTATGTCAATAGCTTGTAGTCTATGTTGAGTAGTGAGATGGGTCTATAAGATGTAGGGTCTGAAGGATTTTTGCCTTTTTTTAAGATCAGAGATATAATAGATTTTGAAAATATTTAGACATGGTTTGGCCCTGAATATAATAATTATTGAAACAATTGAAGCAGCACATCCCACAAGGTCTATTTTAAGTATTTTATACCAGTTCAGCTGGAATCTGGTCTGTGCCTGGAGCTTTATTACATTGGGCGTGATTTATAGCTTCTGTTATTTCCTCCTTGGTTATAGGTCTATTTAGGGTAGTAAGCAAGTCTCTAGGTAACTCAGGTAACGCGACTTTATGCCAAAAAGAGTCTTTATTATCTATATTAACTTCTTGAGGGGAATATAGTTGTTGATAGTATTCTAAGAAAACTTTTTTAATACTAGTTTGGTCTGTAACTCTATTTACTCCATCCATCACTGCTTCTATTGTATTCACTTTTCTCCTAGCTTTATCTAGTCGTGAAAGAAATTTGGCCGATTTACCATACTGGCCTCTGTACTTAGCGCTTAACTTTATCTCTTCCGCTATTGTTTTCTGTCTAAGAAAAATATCCCTTTCTGTTTTGGCTGTCCTATATCTATCTCTGGATCGTTTAGAGGGTTCATTAATATATTTATGGAATAAGTTCTGAACCTGTCTAGATAACTGGATTTCTCTTTCTTGTCATTTTTTTTTCCTACTTATGTAGGCTTTGATCTCACCTCTTAGGTATGCTTTGGAGGCCTCCCAAAAAATTTCTATTTTTTCTTTGTACGATCTATTTAAATACACAAAATCCCTCCATTTGCTTTTTAACCAATTACCGAACTCCGAATCATTTATTAGGTATTTTGGAAAGAAAAAAATGATTCCCTTCACCTCTTTGATGTGATGTTAGAGATATGTCTACTGAGATAATAGCGTGGTCCGAAATAATAATATCATGTATCTCCGTCTTAACTTCTGTTTTAATTATTGAACTAGAAAGGAGAAAAAAAATCTATCCTGGACAAAGAGCCATAAGATTTAGAGTCACAGGTGAAGGCCTTCCCATCTGGATGTTGTATCCGCCAGATGTCATGGAGTTTCAAAGTTTTATTAATTTGTTTAAATATTTCCGCCTTCTGTTTAGGAAATGAAGAGTTTTTTTAGCTATATCTGTCTAATACTTCTGTCGGTATCAAATTAAAATCTCCTGCCAGAATTAGATTTTGACCAATGTAGTTTGCTAGCTGATAGGTTAAATTGTTCCAAAAGGCGGGGTCAAATTTATTGGGACCGTACACATTACAGATAATCACCGTTACCCCATTTATTTGTAGCTCTAGAACTGCCCATCTCTCTTGGGGATCTAAAATTGTAATTAGTAATATTTATATGATAGATTTTTATAGATCAGAAATGCCCACGCCTCTTTTCCATCTGGAACAGGGGGTGGCTAATCACCATCCCCAACCCATTTGCTGCGAAGTTTAGCAGCTTCCTCTGCTTTTAAGTGCGTTTCCTGTATTAATGCTATATCAGGATTATATTTACCTAGTTGTTTAATTATAGTTTTTCTTTTGATTGGGGAGGTGATGCCACCAACGTTCCAAGAAAGACATCTAATATTTCCTTTCATGAGGGTGATTTAATCTATCTATATATCCGTAAGGTGCCGGGAGGGAGAGAGGGAGGGAAAGAAAAAAAAAAAAAAAAAAAAAAAAAAAAAGGAAAAAGGGGAGAGGATAATATGACCACCACTTACACAGATAACTTGAGAGAAAATAGAATAATAATAGAATAATAAAATAAAAAAACTTTCAATGCCATGTTTATATATACAATTACTTGCTTCAGTTGTTTTTCTCTTGAATGGGTTATGTCGCCTGAGGATCTTTAGCATTACCTCTTCAGAAACACAATCTCATACCAGTGTATAATTTATTTTTAAATAACATTTGCTTTGATTTTCAGACTCCTAACAAGCCCCAAACTTTTAGGAGAATACTGATGTATACCTACTCCAGCCTACTCCTGTTTGTGTAAAGGGTCTTTTCATATGCAAAGGGAAGGGGGCGTGTCTGATATTTCCCACTTGCAAGTGGGTGTTCTAGCTACCTTTTTAACAGAGCTAAACTGGGAGCTTCTAAGTAACTTTTTAAATGGTTTTATACTGAATTTTTAAATCGGTATCTGTGCATATTTATAGTAGTTACAAATATAGTCTGTATCTAAGAGGATAGAGACTAGAAGAATGCACTTGAGTAGCACTTGAGTTCCTATAAATGATATGAGGTTTGTATGAGACTTAAACCACTCACTAGGAGTCAATGGGTCAAAAGGAAAATTAAAACATAACTTTTATTAACTGAACATCAAATAAAAAGTATATGAAGTGTACGTGTTGTGCGTTTTAAAACACATCATAGCAGCTTTGTAAATATAAGTGGCTCTAAATATCAAGGAAATCAGTTGTCTAGGACTAGAGATATAGGTGGATTGTATAAATACTGATTAATGTAAATCTATCTAACTGATAGTTTTCTTATCCACTATAGTGATATCCAATACTATGGAGTTGTTACTCTATCTGATAGGATAATCCTGTGTTAAAAATGGATACAGGATTTGTATCAGTAAAGGATACTGGTAACTTAAAGTATTAAAATATGTTTGCACCTTCCATTGTCATAGTGGATGAATTTCTAAATTGAGCTCGATATTCTTAAATTATTACTTCTATTATGCTAGGTTATATTTTTTTGATATGTGTATAAAGCAACAGCATATATTTATTCAATACTCCATTTTTCCATTCATAAATATATTGCACTAGCTCAAATAGCTAGAATTTATATATATCAATATATACTGTTTAATTAACCTGTTGTTATAACAAGAGTTTTTTAATGTATAAGGCTCAAGTTTATATCTGGCATGTACAGGTGCTTGGTGTACTTTAACCAACTTGGATCTCCTGATAGCCTGCACATCGCTCCGTCATTGAGACCTATTTCCCAAGTGCACCATAAAAGCATGATCACCGCATAACTCTGCCAGAGGGGCCCAGCCTGTGGTTGACAACTACAGAGAAGTTACGCTTCAGAAGACAGAATAACAGCTGAATACAGCCACTGAGGTCGCCGATCTCAAGGTAACTAAGCAGAGTGATTGCACAGGACAGCGACCTCAGTCAGGCACATTGCAGAGCTGCCGTAACATTGATCACAGGCTACAAGTGAATATACACTAAAAATCAAGCAATCCCCCAACGCTGCTCAGAGTAGGACACGCATATATCCTGATTGCCTCAGACACCAACCGTCACAAGTACCATCCATTATGGAGACTTCCATCAATAACATGTAGCGCAGCTTAATCATCATCAGCAAGCTCTCACTCTGGAGATCAGATCTGCCTTTCACTCGTTTCAGGACAGGACAGATCAGAGGTAGAAATGTCAGATGACAGCAGCCAGTTTACCTCTGATTCCCCAACCCTAAGTCAGCTATCTGAAGTCGCTCAATCTGAAGGAGACACAGCTGTTCCTGAGTCATATGAGGCAAGAGGACGGTCTAATAAATATATATATATATGAGAGCTCCTGGCCAGCTCTCAAAGTGACATTTCCGGAAAGATCACATCCCTGGCCCATTTACACCTCTTCTGCTGAACAAACAGCGTTGCTCATGTTTATATGGAATGACTTGGACTTTTGCACAGTATATGACTCCCAGAAAAAATAGTCCGCCTGCCATCCCCAAGAAACTAACCTGAACAAGAACTTTCAACGACTGTTTGAGATCTCTTATGTGAGAGCAGGAGTGGGATAGCTTAACACAGTTTAGATGTTATACCCAACTGACATATGTTACTCAAGAAATCATTTCTATTTTGTTCCCCAATGTTAGGGGGTTATTAAATCATTGCTTTATAATCTTCTTAATATTTGATTGACTGAGACTCTTTTCCTCCTTTCCCTGATCCTAAGGTTGTATAAATCTACCTTTCGTGGTGATGTATATTATGAGAATTTGCAAAGTTTAATGAGTATAAATATCCAGTTATCCTTGCACTTTTATATTTCTGTGTGTTATTGCTGGCTGCCTGACATATTTGCCTTTTAGAGCTCTGTTAATTTTCTTAGAAGTATTGTTTGATTATAGAACCAATAGATTAGCACTAATAACTCAGTATAAACTAATGTGTGTTGCGCTGCTAGCGGCCGGGGTGGCAAGACAATCCTTCTTACACTATCCTAAGTCTGTGGGTGCTAATATGTTTGTAAGAGCTCTGAGAATAATTATTGTCTGTGCGGTAGACCGGCTCACAACTTGATGTTTTGGTAGAAGCTTAGTTGTAGGGTCAGCAATGCTTTATCATAATATAATAAATACCCTAGCGCTTACCTTGCAGCAGTTTACTACTTTAGGGTAATTGTAATGCATTTAACTCAATTCATCTCTATAGCTTGATGAGCCACAACCCCATTTTTCCTATATCTCACCCTATCTTATACTGTTTAATAGGTCATTGAGATAATGCTATTCTGATAGTTATTCTATCTGCATAATTTACACCCTCTAAGTGCTTAATTACTTAATGATATGTATAGGGATGTCCTAGTTATATAGACTTCTGTATGGGAGAGATATTGTTACCTGCTACTATATGTCTACTTACGACAGCCACTGTGATGCCAAATGCAACTCTTAATATCTTCAACGTTAACATGTGGTGCCTAGTATTGTTTTTAGACGCCAGAATCTCTAACTCCTTAATGTAGCATTATTTACCCTAACGGAGTGCAAGTATATGAGGACTGCTTATTATAAGGCTACACAACATCATTAGGAGACTCCTATACATGAACATGGCACGTATAAAATAGCTTTCAATATGTATTTGTGAAAGATTCCAATAGGTTTATCCTGCTTTAGGGGACATGGCCTCACCAAACAGTATCTCTCTAATCCAGAATTCTGTTAATCAAGGTGTTTATTCCTAAATAGTTTAATGCAGTCAGCTCGTGCGCAACTAAGTTTTTCTATACCAGTTCATTGTCCTCTCTAGTACTTTAAGATTCTAAAGTGACCGTATATATATTTAGAGCTTCCGTTTTTATACTCAGTGGAGCACCTCCCCCCCCCCCCCGTTTGACTAAGATTTTCCTTAAAACAGAGACAATACTCTTTATTATTTAGTCTTTATTCACCCATTATGGTGAATTTCTCTGCGGTATTAATCTGCTATGTTGTATTTTATAGTAAAACTTGTATCTCTCAGTTAAAGGGACAGTCAACACCAGCATTTTTGTTTTAAAAAGATAGATAATCCCTTAATTACAGTTATAATTATACATGTTTTACCTCTGTACAATAGAGAGGAAAGGACCTCCCAAAAGGCTACACATATAGCACTCTATGCCTGGACTTGTATGTAGAGAAGTTGGGAAAGTTAAAACATAACTTTTAATACAATATTTTAAAATAAAGGATCAATTAAAATCAAACCAAAGAACTGAGGGCCCATTTCCCCTAGTATTAATATTAAGCCTTTGATATGTAAATAATAATAATGGGAAAGTGCACGGGTGGGCTTTCTAACTCCAAGACCACTAGCTGGAGATACCACTGAGACTAGAGTTAATAGTGTAGAGCTATCTTGTATTTCTACAGACGATAATGTTTAAAATTATTAAGTATAATACAGATCAGAGCTCATAGTGTTGTCTCAGGTGATCTTGTCTTGTAACATCAGTTAAGGATATCAGTAGAGTTTGTGCAATCTAGATGGTGATATGTTTATGTAGACAAAAAGCCTTCCATATTGACTTGGCATTAAACATTAATTTGAGCCACTTTGGAGTCATCAATTTATGGCAAAGTAAATCCTTATTTGTGATTGTGTTATAATACCCAGCTATTATAGGCTGTAGTATTGTATGCTTAAGAGTTGGGTGTCTGTACTTTATTATTTTTTGAAATTGGTGTAACACAGATTAAAGCTCAAAATGTTGAGTCAGGTAATACTATCATGTTATGTGACATAAGTTTAAGATATCAGAGGTGTTAAAATGGGGGGTTATAGAGCTTAGCATATTATAGACATATTTACTAAATAGTGACCTTACTAAAACAACCTATCTAGCGGGAGTAACTACCGCAGCATCCAGACTGCTGATCTCCACAGCGGGGATGCTCACGAATTCAGTTTGCAATACTGAGACCGCATTAAGCGGCAACTACAATGCTTATGTTTACGCGCTCTCTACTCTAAAAATACTATTGAGTTAATCATCAGTAGACTTCTACTTTAACTATTAACAGTACTCTAGTGGTTATACTCTATGATACTAGCATTAAGAGTTAACAGATAGCGTGATATGTTTGGGGTCTAAACTAATCCTCAACATCTTCCTACGTTAACTATACACACCGGCTATACACCGGTACTATAATAGACCATCTAAGATAATTACAAAAAACTAACCGGCAAATATTTGCTGCCAAACCAACTTATTTCATATAGAGCAGCTTGCTGGCTGGAAATTTTCTAACCGGAATACATACCAGTAAAATAAGACAATCTAACCTATAAATATTACTTAGCCATTTACTGGTATTTCTTTACTTTAAGTATTACTAGCATTTAAGTGGTTATATACTTTTGTGGAATTTACATTAGAATCAATAACCGGCGACATCTGTTTGTGGTTCTATTTAATCCGTACATTTTCTATGAACATAATGCATACCGGACATACACCGGTACCATAATAGACCTTCTAAGAAAACTATTATATTTAAAACGAACCGGCAAACATTTATTGCCAAATTAGTTCATGATTCAACAAGAAGCTTGCTAGCTGGAATCTATGAACAGGATTACATACCGGTAAAACAAGTAAAGGAAGATTTTAGTATTTTCAAACCCTAATTATATACACTTTATTCTGGTAATAAAGAGACACTAATATCTAGTAGAGCTCTATTATTAGAATAGCACTATTATTGTGCTGATATCAATACAATTCAAACTATAAAGAGTGAAAACGAGCACTTTTGTCACCGTGAAAATTCTAGTCTACTACAGTCATGTATATTCAAACTGTATCATTATGCTGATTACAGCAACATCAAGTCGTGATACTGAATACCCTAGTATTTAACATCGCTATATAATCACAACTAACACTGCCTTAGACCAAAGATTTCAAAGTGGCTTGAATTGAAGTTATGTACCAAAGCAATATAAATAAAAGGTTGATGCTTGTTTAAATAAACCATGTTAACACCTCTGATATCTTAAACTTATGTCACATAACATGATAGTATTACCTGACTCAACATTTTGAGCTTGAATCTGTGTTACACCAATTTCAAAAAATAATAAAGTACAGACACCCAACTCTTAAGCATACAATACTACAGCCTATAATAGCTGGGTATTATAACACAATCACAAATAAGGATTTACTTTGCCATAAATTGATGACTCCAAAGTGGCTCAAATTAATGTTTAATGCCAAGTCAATATGGAAGGCTTTTTGTCTACATAAACATATCACCATCTAGATTGCACAAACTCTACTGATATCCTTAACTGATGTTACAAGACAAGATCACCTGAGACAACACTATGAGCTCTGATCTGTATTATACTTATAATTTTAAACATTATCGTCTGTAGAAATACAAGATAGCTCTACACTATTAACTCTAGTCTCAGTGGTATCTCCAGCTAGTGGTCTTGGAGTTAGAAAGCCCACCCGTGCACTTTCCCATTATTATTATTTACATATCAAAGGCTTAATATTAATACTAGGGGAAAGGGGCCCTCATTTCTTTGGTTTGATTTTAATTGATCCTTTATTTTAAAATATCGTATTAAAAGTTATGTTTTAACTTTCCCAACTTCTCTACATACAAGTCCAGACATAGAGTGCTATATGTGCAGCCTTTTGGGAGGTCCTTTCCTCTCTATTGTTCAGTATATTAAATACTGCACAGCACCACTTTTCTGAAAAAATTATTACTGTAGACACGTTCTATGTATTGTGTCAGCTAACTTTAATATAGAAAAGATTGCCATTGTGGTGCCACTGTATTTGTAGTATGTTTTACCTCTGTAATTACCTTGTATCTAAGCCTCAGCAGACTGCCCCCTTATTTCAGTTCTTTTGACAGACTTGCATTTTAGCCAATCAGAGCTGTCTCCATGGTAAATTCACGTGCATGAGCTCAATGTTATCTATATGAAACACGTGAACTAATGCCCTCTAGTGGTGAAAACCTATCAAAATGCATTTAGATTAGAGGTGGCCTTCAAAGTCTAAGAAATTAGCATATGAACCTCCTAGGTTTAGCTTTCAACTAAGAATACCAAGAGAACAAAGCAAAATTGGTGATAAAAGTACATTTATTGCATGATTAAGGGAAGGAGTTCCCGAAACGTTGCATGTGTTTGCTGTGCTAAATAAACTTGTTTGACTTCACCATTGCTGCCACATTATTTGGAATCCTTTTGATAAAAGTAAATTGGAAAGTTGTTTAAAATTACTGTCCCTTTAAGATAATGTTATTACTCTAAGTTGTCCAGACTAAAGTATCACTCTACTAGGCAGTATATCTGGATAAAGAGGTACTAGGGTATCCTTCTAAAAAATATAAAAAATCTAAGGTATCAATGTAAGACCTGAAATGTATATATGAGTGACTTACTAGCATTATAATATACCATATTTATGCCATACCTCCGGTGTTCTTTCTGGGGAATTTGATAAGTTAATCTTGAGGTTGCTCATGTATCTTATTCTTATTTTTATGTTTTCTCTTGTTTTTCATTTCTACATCAGTTTGTCATCATATTGTGAGAATAATATTCAGGATGTAATACTATGAATATTGTATGGATAAATACCTTAATAAAAAACTTTGATTATGAACATTGGTGTATACTGTCCTTTTAAATGGATATGAAACAATTTATATATATTTAAATGTATTCAATTAAGAACAAAATAAAGCATCTGTTTTGCACTTAAACATTTACATATATAAAATGAATATACAAATTGATTTAACAGTGATTCCTATTGATCCCTTTAACTGTGTTTTTATTATTTTTGTTGGGTATACAACTAGTTTATAATCAGACAGCTCATTAGATCACACACAACGGATTCACTGTAGATTTGCTCTGTGTCAGTCACGTCAGTAGTGTTTGTGCACTTCCTCAGTAAGATATTTATTACTACACAGCGTTACCTGAGCTCTCATTTCCTGGGATCTCCTTAGTCCTTAGTGCTTGGTGAGTCTCCATCATGACGTCCTTGTAAAGCTCCTTGTGTCCCTCTATATACTCCCACTCCTCCATAGAGAAATACACAGCAACATCATCACACTTTATAGGCACCTGAAACACACACAACTCATTCAGCGCTGACACAGGGACTGGTTCTGTCACACACTTTTACTGAAAGAGCCAGGATAATGTTACTGAGAACATACAGAGGCACAGACAAAAGGCAGGAAACACACAGGGTCAGATGGGTCAGTAAAGGGAGTCACTGTGTATAAGTCACATTCCCCAGCATTACTCACCTCTCCGCTCAGCTGTTGAACGCTGCTGTGGGAGGGCCTCTTCTTCACAATGGTGTATTCCTATAATACATATGAGAAAGATCAGACTTCATTTGCCTGGACTAACAAGTTCTTGTTTACTTCTCCCGATCATCACAAAACATATAAATAAATAAAATATAAATGGATAATTTTGTGGGACCTCTATGATAAAAGCTGCTAAAGACTGAGGACATGAGCTCAAGAAAATTTACATTGCTAGAACATTTTTAGAGGGTGTGATGGGGGGGGCAAAATGTTGAGCCCTTGATTGATAGGGGGTTCCTTCGGTGCTGTGGTAACTTCGATAAGTTTTTGCAATAGAGGACATGTAGTAGGGCTTTTTATGAGTGGGTTTTTTCTTTATGGTGGGAGGGGTCTTGGATGGTAGGATTAGTATATTTTTTTCTGCGGGGAGAGGATTTGTGTTGGAGGGTTGTGCAGGTGAGTGAGCTTAAATGGACAATCTACTTGATTTTTTTTTTTTTTTATTATTTAAAAAGATAGATTACGCCTTTACTACCCATTCCTGATCTTTGCATAACTAACAATGTATATGACACTTTATAACCACTAAACCTTTAAATCTCTGCCTGTTTCTAATTGACTGCAGGTCACCGCTTATCTCAGTGGTTTTTATTAGCTTTTCACAGCAAGACAGTGCTAGTCAATGCATGCCATATAGATAAACATTGTGCTCACTCCTGTGGAGTTATGTCGGAACCAGCACTAGTGGGTGAAAATGCAAGTTTGTAAAGAGCACCGAGATAAGGGGCAGTCTGCAGAGGATTAGATACAGGTAATAATAAAGCAAAAAAGTATATTTGTATAACAGTGATAGTAATGCAAAACTGGTGAATCTTTTTAAACAATATCAATTTTCAAAGTAGAATGTCCCTTTAATTTAGTGTTAGTAAGATGGTCTGGTTAAACTGAAGTTAGGGTTAGTGAGATGGTCTGGGTGAGATGAAGTTAGGGTTAGTGAGATGGTCTGGGTGAGATGAAGTTAGGGTTAGTGAGATGGTCTGGGTGAGATGAAGTTAGGGCTAGAGAGATGGTCTGGGTGAGATGAAGTTAGGGCTAGTGAGATGATCTGACTGAGATGAAGTTAGGGTGAGATGGTCTGGGTGAGTGAGATGGTATGGGTGAGATGAAGTTAGGGTTAGTGAGATGGTCAGGGTGAGATGAGGTTAGGGTTAGTGAGATGGTCTAGGTGAGTGAGATGATCTGGGTGAGATGAAGTTAGGGTTAGTGAGATGGTCTGGGTGAGATGAAGTTAGGGTTAGTGAGATGGTCTGGGTGAGATGAAGTTAGGGTTAGTGAGATGGTCTGGGTGAGATGAAGTTAGGATTAGTGAGATGGTCTGGGTAAACTGAAGTTAGGGTTAGTAAGAAGGTATGGGTAAGCTGAAGTTAGGGTTAGTGAGAAGGTATGGGTGAGCTGAAGTTAGGGTTAGTCAGATGATCGGGGTGAGTGAAAGTTACGGTAAGGGAGATGAAGTTAGGGTTAGTGAGATGGCACAAAGTGCAGTCTCACTAGCCGGTGCGCATGGTTAGCTGAGAGACGAGTTCCATTGGTACCGGGTATGATCTATCAACATCCACGTTCTCTCCAGATAGCAGAGTGTTTCAGGTTGAATATGCAGCTAAAGCAGTTGAGAACAGCAGGACGGCCATTGCTATCTGGTGTAAGGATGGTGTTGTGTCTGGGGCAGAGAAACTTGTTCTGTCTAAGCTCTATGAAGAAGGTTCAATTAAAATGATCTTTAATGTTGCTCAACATGTTGGAATGGCAGTGCTGGACTCCTTGCAGATACCCGATCCTTAGCAGATATAGCTAGAGAAGAAGCTTCCAACTTCAGGTCAAACTACGGTTATGATATCCCAATAAAGCACCTTGCGGACAGAGTAGCTATGTACATGCATGCTTATACACTGTACAGCGCTGTCAGACCATTTGGCACAAGTTTCATGATGGGATATTCCAATAAAGATGATGGTTGTCAGCTGTATATGATTGATCCATCTGGTATTTCCTATGGATACTGGGGCTGCTCTATTTGTAAAGCCAAACAGGCAGCCAAGATAGAAATAGAGAAGCTTCAGATGAAAGACATGACCTGCCGGGAAGTGGTCAAACAGGTGGCGAAAATAATCTACATTGTATATGATGAAGTAAAGGACAAATCTTTTGAGCTGAAGCTGAGCTGGGTTGGAAAAATAACTAACGGAAAACATGAAGTTGCTCCCAAAGATGTCCGGGAAGAAGCAGAAAAATATGCAAAGAAATCTTAAGAAGAAGAAGATGATGATTCGGATGATGACAACATGTAACATTTCATAGCTTCAGCTGTACAAGAACTTATTTTTGTATATAAATTTACAGCACTGGACAGATTGTGTCAGACTGTTTCTGGAAAGGTTTTGTTATTTGCTCATCTTTTATCTCACAAGTAAAAAAAAAAGCTAACGTGCAAAAAAAATAATAATCTGTTAGTGAGATGTCTGGGTGAGATAAAGTTAGGGTTAGGAGATGGTCAGTCTCGGTGAGATGAAGTTAGGGTTAGTGAAATGTTCTTGGTGAGGTTAAGTGAGATGATCGGGTGAGCTGAAGTTAGGGTTAGTAAGATAGGTCTGGTGTATCAGAAGCAGCACAGTAAATAGGACCAGTGTCACATGACATTACCCAGAAGCTCTTACCTCTCCGGTCAGCAGGCAGATGATGCCCAGGGCCTGACTCAGGAACTGCTCTGCCATCTGCTTCCTGTATTTGTTCATCTTGTTTATCGTCAGTGACTGAGTCTGATGCTATAAATGTGACACCTGCAAGAAGAAAGGAAGACGGTTAATGTGAGAGATCAAAAATAATGAGAGCTCTTTCTGTATTTTTATTACAGTAAATAGATGATTAAGTGATATTAAACATGTTTATTTCACTTATGAGCAATCTAACAGAAAATTGTGGGGCCCCTTACTTAACCATTGATCAGCCCCCCTCCCTTGACATGTTTAATTTTTGACCAAGTGACTAAAATGTATATATGCACTTTATTCTTAAGTGCAGTCAAACTTGGAAATGTTTTAAAGGTAGTAACACACAGACACACATAAGGATTCACATATAGACACTCTAGCAAACACGCAAAGAAACACACAAACAATCTCAGACACAGACACTCAGCACTTGTTTACATTGACCTGACAAGTAATGAGGTAGACTACAGTTTTGTCAAAAAAGGAGATTTACAAGACAAAATATGGAATTCTGATTATCTTTTTGTCAAGGAAGATGCCATCTATATGATGACAACAGCATGCAGTGGCTGAAAGGAAGGGACCTGAACTGCCTAAACAATAATTTAAAGGTTAAGTGGTGGATTGGTGACTTCCAGAAAGGTCTCAGTCTCAAAGTCTGTGAATAATCAGCAGTAAGGTAAAAATGTCCTAAAAAGGAACAGACAATGGACACACACATAGACACAAACTTGCTCATACACCCAAGGAAACACCCACCTAGACAGCCTCAGAAAACACACAAAGACATATACACTCACGGATACCCACAGAAAACACACAAAGACATACACACACACACACACACACACAAATAGAGACACCCACAGAAAACACACAAAGACATACATACACACACACCCTCACAGAGACATCCACAGAAAATGCACAAAGATAGACACACAAACCCTCACAGAGAGATCCACAGAAAAAAAAAACATGCACACTCATAGAGACACCAACAAAAGCATAAAGACATAAACACAGACACCCACAGAAACACTCACAGGAGGTAAAATTTCTGCATATTGCCATCCCCTAAAAAAAAAACAGTGTGTGACATGCATGATAAAAGAAATTAAGAGATCACTTTTTAAAGAATCATATTTGTATTTGTGCAAACAAAAATACTTCTGTGAATTCAAAATTGTACATTATTGATCTGTCAGAATGGGTAGATGAAGAAAAGTACTTTTGAAAGGTTGACATATGTTTGGGGTCCCCCCCTATTTGTCCCAACCAAGAGCACCACTTCAAATCTGGTGTACAAATGTTCCCATCTGTCAGCTGTACTTATGGATTTTGAAAATGCTGTACTCTATATTGTCTTGGTGGAACCATAAGCTGTGGCACTAGGTCTCATACCATTAAATCTGGTTAAATGCAGTATTTAGGCTTGTGTGTATGTATTTCAAAATTAGGTCAACTGTAGTGTAAACTGAATAGTGTTAAGTTAACCTGTCTCATTTCAAACACTGAGCAATCTTAGCCTGGGAGAATAACATGTTATGCAGATGTAAAAATCTTAGATAAAATGCCTCCTGACATCTGGAAAGTCCTTGCAGAAAGAGGCAGTAAACTGGAATGTAATATATATATATATATAAAAGGGCACCTACCATTTGTGTATTGAGGAAGAAACATTTCTGCATGGTTTTAAATATAGAATTTCATAAATACACTGCTGCATATTGCAAAAAAAAAAAATGTGCTTTTATGGACCCCTGGCCCCACCACACAACTACCACACTGAAGTTACAATCTGAAATTGCACAAATAAATAAAAAAAACATTTACTAAGTAAGTCCTACCTACTCTGCAAATGAAAGTGATCTGCTGTCTGACTCAGGCACACACTGTACAAACTGAAATGCCAAGTCTGTCTTACACGGTGCATAGTGGTTTAGTGCACACTCAGAAATCCTCTCAAATGCTAATGCTTTACTCCTTGTAATGACATTTCCCATGCTCAATAGCACTCTGCTGTAGCGCCCTCTGGTGGCTGCCAAAATTTATTTTTAAATAATAGGTGTGCTTGCCTCATGGGGCCCGCCTGGCCCACTGACAGGAGTCACCCTATTCACCCCCTGATGGCGGCTCTGCGTGTGACCAGATGCATATGCAGCAGATAACAAAGTGATAAAATGTGACAGTCTTTATATAGCATGTTTGACCCATTATGGGGCATCACATTTATTTAATACCTTAAAGGGCCCAGTAAATACAGTAGAGTTGCATGATAACAAGACAATGCAATAGCACTTAGTCTGAATTTCAAATGAGTAGATTTTTTTCTGACACATTTCAAAGCTATATCTATTTCCACTCCCCTTGTATCATGTGACAGCCATCAGCAAATCACAAATGCATATACATATTTTAGTGACTTCTTGCACATGCTCAGGAGCAGCTGGTGACTCAAACGATCATGAATACAAAACATTTTGTTTATCAAAGTAAATTAAAAAGTGTTTAAAAGTGAATCGCCTCTATCTGAATCATGAATGTTTAATTTTGACTTTAGTGTCCCTTTAAAGCTCATTAGAAGCAAATAAGGTGACTGTACACAGGAATATGCAATGTTATCTGATAAATCAGGAAGCAGATGTAAAACACTAAGTGCCCACAGCCACTGGTTTCCAGGCATCCTGTAATTTATGGGATTATCCCCAAACTGGTAGCTATGTCCTGCCTGCCACCTTAGTTCTTCATCTGCCCCAAATCATATAACCCACATAGTACCTTGATCATAGGATAAAATTACAAATTATGTGAGACTGCTAAACTGAGGACACAACAAATACTGGACACCAAGTAAGTATTTGCCCTACTACATGTGCTGCAAGACTGGTCCATAATTATACCTACTACCCTCTGAACAGCTGTGCTTGTGCTTCATTTATATTATATTTTTTTGCATTACTCTGGGATGTGGTTTCCTCTTCATATTAAGTTAAATGGCTTTCATGTCACCCTTTACTTTTCACCTCTCTTAAATTCATAAAGATGAGTCATAAATGGTCAATTATAGCAACAGTAATAATATAATATCTAACTAGCAAAAGAAACATTTTTTACAAACTTTTTCCCAAGTTATGTCCCATCCTGTTTTGGGCAACATGCAGACTGACTTCCTGTGACCCCATCACATATATCAAGTAATAAATATACAATTATTATAAAACAGGTCAGACTTGTACCTATCACCCTAACACCGAGAGACTGTGCTTCTTCAAGTCCTCACACCCTCAAATACAGCTTGTTCAATTGTATCAGCCCCCTCCACACTGTAAGTCCCTATACAGACTCTCAGCCCCTCTCTGTCTCACACCCCAGTCCCTGTACAGAATCTAAGCCTCCTCACACCTAGCTTCCTGTTCAGAATTCGCAGTCCTCCTCCTGTCTCACACGTCAGTCCTTTTACCAGATTCAGACCTCTCTCTCAATCCCAGTCCTGTACTGGTTCTTAGCCCCCCTTTGCCCTCACACCTAAGCCCCTGTACATAGTTCTCAGACCCCACTGTCTCACCGCCTAGCTCCTGTACTGGCCTGTACAGTCCCTGTATACACCCCCTCCTTCCCTCTAATTCACTCCCCAGTCCCTTTGAAGTCTCTCAACCCCCTTCTGTCTCACACTCCATCCCATGTACAGGCTCTCCGCCCCCCTCTGTCTCACACCGCAGCCCCTGTACAAGTTTATTTGACCCCACTGCCTAGCTCCTGTACTGACCTGTACAGTCCCTGTATCATCCCCTCCCCTCTGACTTCACTCCCACGCCCCATTTGAAGTCCTCTCTCAACCTCCCCCCCCCCCCCCCATCTGTCTCACACTCCATTACCTTGTACAGGGTTTCAGCCCCTCCTGTCTCACACCTCAGCCCCCTGAACAGGTTCTTAGTCTCTGGCTCTCTACACCCCCAATACCTGTACAGGTTCTCCAGCCCCCCTTGTCTCATAATCCCAGCCCTATACAGACTCTCAGCCCCCTCTGTCTCAAACCCCAGTGTAGACTCTCAGCCCCCTCTGTCTCACACCCCAGTCCCTGTGTAGACTCTCAGCCCCCTCTGTCTCCACACCCCAGTCCCTGTGTAGACTCTCAGCCCCCCTCTGATCTCACACCCCAGTCCCTGTGTAGACTCTCAAACCCCCTCTGTCTCACACCCCAGTCCCTATACAGACTCTCAACCCATCTGTCTCACACCCAGTCTCTGTGTAGACTCTCAGCCCCCTCTGTCTCACCACCGCAGCCCCTATACAGACTCTAAACACCCCTCTGTCTCCACACCCCCATCCATTGTACATGCTTTCAGCCCCCCTCTGTATCACACCTCAGCCCCCTCTCTCTGTAATCTCTCCCACACCACACTCCTGTATTGGGTTCACAGCCCCCCTCTGCCTCTCACCTAACCCCCTGTACAAGATCTCAGCTGTCCTCTGTCTCACACCCCAGCCCCTGTAAATACCCACAGCTCCCCTCACACCCCAGCCACTGTATAGACTCTTAGCCCCCCTCTGTCTAACACCCCAGCCCCCTGTACAGATTCTCAGACCCTCTCTCTCACACACCCCAGTCCTGTACTGGTTCTAAGTCCTCCTCTGCCTCACACCAAAGCCCCTGTACACAATCTCAGTCCCCTCTGTCTCACAGTCTAATCCCTGTGCAGACTCTCAGCCCCCTCTGTCTTACACCTCATACCCTGTACAAGACTCTCAGTCCCACTCTCTCTCACAGCCCAGTCTTTGTACTGGTCTCAGCCCCCTCTGTTTCACACCTCATACCTGTACAAGTTATAACCCCCCCTCTGTTTCACACCCCCAGTCCCTGTGCAGACTCTATGCCCCTCTGTCTCATACTCCAGCTCCCCTATAGACTCTCAACCTCTTTTGTCTCACACCCCAGCCCCTGTACAGAATATCAGCCCTCCCCTCTGTATCACACTCCCAGTACCTGTACAGACCATCAGCCCTCTTACACCCCAGCCCTGTACAGGACACTCAGCACCCCTCACAGCTCAGCCCCTTTATAGATTTTTCAGCCCCCCCTCTGTCTCACACCCAAGTCCCTGTACAGACTCTTAGCCTCCCTCCATCTCACATCCCAGCTCCTGTGGAGACCCTAAGCCACCCTCACAACTCAGCCCCTGTATAGATTCTCAGCTACTCCTCTGTCTCACACCCAAGCCCCTATAAAGACACTCAGCCTCACTCCATCTCACACCTCAGCTCCTGTAAGGACCATCAGCCCCAATCACACCCCAGCCCCTGTAGTCTCGGTATTGGTTCTCAGCCCCCCTCTGCCTCACACCTAAGCACCTGCTAAAGTATCTTAGCCCCCCCCCCTCTGTCTCACACTCCAGCCCTGTACAGATTCTCAGCCCTCCTCACATCCCAGCCCCTTTATAGACTCTCAGTCCCCTCTGTCTCATACACCCCTGCCCCTGTACAGACTCTCAGCCCCTCTCACACCTCAGCTCTGTAGAGACTCAGATACCTCTCTCACATAGACACCAGTCACTGTATTGGTTCTCAGTCCCCCTCTGCCTCACACCTAAGCACCTGTACAGTCTCTTACCCCCCCCCCCCCATCTCACACGCACACACCAGTCCCCTGTATTGGTTCTCAGCCCCCCCTCTGCCTCACACCTAAGCCCCTATATAGTCTCTCACCCTCCCCCCTCAGGTTCTCACCCACCCCACCCTGTCTCACCCCCCCCCCACCGTCTCACACACCACACTCCTGTCTCACCCCCCAGCCCCTATACAGACTTTCAGCCCTCCCCTCTGTATCACATGCCAGCCCATGCTCAGCCCTCCTCACATCCCAGCCCCTGTATAGAAACTCTCAGCCTCCTCTCTGTCTCCACACACCCCAGCCCCCTATCAGCCCCTCTCTCTCTCACATCCCCCCAATTATATACTGGTTCACAGTTCTCCTCTGCCCCACACTAAGCCCCCTGTACAGAATATTAGTCCCCTCTGGGTCAAACATCAGCCCCTCTCTGTCTTACCCCCCAAGCCCTGTACAGACCCAGAGCACCGCTGTCTCACATCCAAGCCTCAGCCTGTACAGATACTCACTCAGCTCCCCTCTGTCTCGCACATAAACCCCTCCTCCTCCACTTAACCCCTCTCTCTCCGCATCCACAGCTCACCCTCTTAACCCACAGTCCCCCACCTATAGGCGGTTAATGTTAGTTGTCACGCTTCCTTAAATCACATATATTACCTGGTAGTAGCTAGATCCAGTCCGGTTAAAGGACAGAAGAGGTGAGGTCACTGCAGTATCGTGGCTTCTGTGAGTTCACTGGTCCTTTTGCTGCAAGGGATCTAGCTGCTACTCGAGGATAAAGTACTGGAACTTCTGGAAGGAGGCTGTGTGTGTGAGGCAGAGGTATCCTCTTTATAATATTTATCTGTAAATAATGCACTGGTGAGGTATTTGTATATCAGGCAATTGGTATATCTATATAATATTCTATACCTGTAGATAAGGTACTAGGATTATTGAACAAAAGTATCAACCTTGGGACCCCTCCTCTTCTACCGGACGTGACGCTATGCATACAGCTTCTGCTGCACTGCATGCTGGGAGTAGGTTCGTGGTTTCCTGCTTGAAGATCACGCTGGTACGAAAGCTGGCAATTGTATCCTGGGATTTATAGCACTTTCCCCATGTTTGTTTCCTGGGATGTGGACTCTCAGCTGCCCTAACAACCAAGTCAGTAAATCAGATATAGCCTGATGCGTGTCATATGTGTGCAATGTTGTTTGTGTATAACAGTATTAGTGTGTGTAACTGTGTTTATACTGTGTGTGTGATAAATGTGTAGCTAATTGCGGGAGGGAGCAGCACAATTCTACTGTTCTACATGATATGTAGCTCCATATAAGGTCTATAAACTATGTATTTTGTTCTTTATATTAGATAGCGGAGAAGTGCAGTACATATTAGATAGAGGGAATATTATATATGTATATTAAGTACTGGGGAAGGGGGTTTGTGTGCGCTTGTGCAGAGGGAACCTCTCTATAGTATATGTCTGTATATAAGGTACATGGAGGGGCTTTTTGTGATGCATAGTCAAAGGACTATTATGATGTAAAATTACATAGTGACTCTGTAATGCTATTTCACCCCCCACACATAGGTTAGAACGTCTCTACTAAGGTTTTGTAGAAGTTGGCTCTGTTTGAGTGAGAGGGGACCTGTCTCTGATAATATGTACTGTATATCTATAAGGTACTGGGGAGGGGTCTGTATGTGTGAGAGGCAGAGGGAACGTCTCTATAATATATATCTGTATAGAAGATACAGTGAGGGGTCTGTGTATATGTTAGGTAAAGGGAACTTCACGTGTGTGTGTGTGTGTATATATATATATATATATATATATATATATATATATATATAATATATATATATATATAGGGCTGGGCGATATGGGCAAAACAAAATTGCATTTTTTTTTTTTTAAAAACGCAATTGCGATTTCATCACAATTTTTTTTTATAAATGACTATAACGCTTCATTTTGCATTATAAAATTATTTAACACTACATAATCTTAATGTACATGTTTCTCAAGCCCAATACACTCTTGGAGCATAAAATACAAACCACAAAATAGTTCAAATAAAATTTGCTGCCTGTGATTAAATAGTAGCCACTAGCCAGTTATTAAGGTCTTATGACACACAACATTGTCATGTTTTCTGAACAAGAAGAAAAAATGGGGTTTATTTAGCAGCGCTAAAAAGCTAGGAAATGATGATACCAATCTAATTTAAGTTTTATACAATCTTGTTTATTTAAAAATTCTTAGAACACATAAAAACAACAGCAAATGCTATTCCTAATTAATAAAGGGACGTCTCCCTTATACAACACTTATAAAAACAGTCTAGAACCATATATTGATAAACCCTAGAATTCCAGGTATAAAGGAATTAATTCTCTAGATAACATATGGCAAGCAACAATTTTATAGCATAAAATGGTGAATGAATATTTAAAAGGCACAAATGTATCAATCCTAATATATTAAAAGCAATAGATTCAGCGCTAATTTTCAAATTGATTCAACTGTAATTAGAAAGTCGAGCGTAACAGCTTTGGTTCAACTGTGGTTAGAAGTTGAGCGTAACAGCTTTACAGTTCTTCAGTAACAAATACCGTTATAAAGTGACACAGTTACTTTCCCTTGGACATATAATTGGCTCAGGTGTGCTGGATAGTTAAAAAGGCAAAAACAGCCGTTTTTCTGATTTAGGTGCCAAAACAATCGTGGTTAATGGAAATGGTTAATTTAACATATGAATACCTTTATGTCTTTAAAGTTCAGTTTGCATGTTTTAAAAACCGTAGTGCAAATTAGTGTAGAGGTACCTTAATCTGTCCCTGGTTGCAAACCGCTGATATTCTTCACTGTGAGGGATTCACAGACTGTTAGTTCCTGGTGCTTCTGATAAGTCACCTGACCTTCTCTTTGATTCAGAGGTCAGGGGTGATGACTCCATTCTGGTGATGTAGTTATCCTTTTTTTGTTTTACCTTTCTTCTTATAGCCCAAATATTGTTTTCATCTGGGTTCCCTCAGACTTCTTAAGGTATGAAGAACTCTTTGGTCAGTGTTTAGCAGTAACACCGTATTCCCCTGAAGTAACCAAAGGTAGATTTTAACTTGCAGGGTCAGGAGAAAAGTTTTAAAGTTGCAGGGTCACACAAGCTTTGTGACAGTAGTAAATGATGTTTAGTAGAGTGTAGCAGGTCCCATAAACGTGTTTCACTCTTCTGGGCTTTATCTTTATCTTGATAAAGCCAGAAGGTGAACGCGTTGAATGGACCTGCTACACTCTACTAACTTCATTTACTACTGTCACAAAGCTGTGTGACCCTGCAACTTTAAACTTTTCTCCTGACCCTGCAAGTTAAAATCTACCTTTGGTAACTTCAGGGAATACGGTGTTACTGCTAAAGGTAGATTTTAACTTGCAGGGTCAGGAGAAAAGTTTAAAGTTGCAGGGTCACACAGCTTTGTGACAGTAGTAAATGAAGTTTAGCTAGAGTGTAGCAGGTCCCATTCAACGCGTTTCACCCTTCTGGGCTTTATCAAGATAAAGCCCAGAAGGAGTGAAACGCGTTTAATGGGACCTGCTACACTCTACTAAACTTCATTTACTACTGTCACAAAGCTGTGTGACACCTGCAACTTTAAACTATTTCTCCTGACCCTGCAAGTTAAAATCTCACCTTTGGTTACTTCAGGGAATACGGTGTTACTGCTAAACACTGGACCAAAGATTTCTTCAAACCTTAAGAAGTCTGAGGGAACCCAGATGAAAACAATATTTGGGCTATAAGAAGAAAGGAAAACAAAAAAAGGATAACTACATCACCAGAATGGATCATCACCCCCCTGACCTCTGAATCAAAGAGAAGGTCAGGTGACTTATCAGTAGCACCAGGAACTAACAGTCTGTGAATCCCTCACAGTGAAGACTATCAGCGGTTGCAACCAGGACAGATTAAGGTACCTCTACACTAATTTGCACTACGGTTTTTAAAACATGCAAAACTGAACTTTAAAGACATAAAGGTATTCATATGTTTAAACTTAACCATTTTCATTAACCACGATTGTTTTGGCACCTAATCAGAAAACAGGCATGTTTTTTTCCTTTTTAACTATCCAGCACACCTGAGCCAATTATATGTCCAAGTAAAGTAACTGTGTAACTTTATACGGTATTTGTTACTGAAGAACTGTAAAGCTGTTACGCTCAAACTTCTAATCCACAGTTGAACCAAAGCTGTTAACTCACTTTCTAATTATAGTTGAATCAACTTGAAAATTAGCGCTGAATCTATTTGCTTTTAATATATTAGGATTGATACATTTGTGCCTTTTAAATATTCAATTCACCATTTATCCTATAAAATTGTTGCTTGCCATATGTTATCTAGAGAATTAATTCCTTTATACCTGGAATTCTAGGGTTTATCAATATATGGTTCTAGTCTGTTTTTATAAGTGTTGTATAAGGGAGACGTCCCTTTATTAATTAGGAATAGCATTTTGCTGTTGTTTTTATGTGTTATAAGCATTTTTAAATAAAACAAAGATTGTATAAAACTTAAATTAGATTGGTATCCTCATTTCCTAGCTTTTTTAGCGCTGCTAAATAAACCCCATTTTTTCTTCTTATCCACCATTTAGTTCTCTTTGAGGGAAGAACTTTTTTAGCAGCAGGAATCCACCTTTAGGCGCTCCTATCACACTACGCATGTTTTCTTGAACAGTCATTCTAACTGTGGACAGTGGTATGATTAATGTGTATATATGTATATGTATATATATATATATATATATATATATATATATATATATATATATATATAATATTTGTTTTCTTCTTTTTTTAAAATTTTAATTTGACTGAAAATGAGCCCTTCTCCTGTCCAGGAATCCATTACAGGCATATAGCAGTAGGGGTGGGGGCTGCTCGTTTCAGAAATGCTGTGCCTTGCTGATATAAAATACATTGTAGATGCAGTTAAGTTACCACAGCACTAATAGCAGAGGGGACTGCAGTTTTAGCCTTTTTGGGAGCCGTGGGGTTAACTGCATCTGCTATGTATTTAAAGCCGTTTCTCAGAGAGCAGGATATTGTGTGGGAGGTTCCATAATGTTTACATACCTAAGTTTCAGACTGCAGACGTCCCTAGGAGGAAATATAAGTAAGTGGCTTTCTCTGCTCTTCATTCCTGCATGGGCTCCTTTTAGATTTCTAGATTGATCGGCTGCTTCTCAGAACAGAAAGTGAAAGTAAAAGAGCCATTTTACAATGTGTGCTAAAAGTAACCACTAGATGGAGCTGAGTTTGCAAGAAATCACAAATAAATGAATGCATTACAGCCACTTCTAAAGGAATTTTTTATGTAGGAAAAATTTGCTACTCCTCGCGGGTTTAAAATCGCAGCGATAATCACGTTTTTAATACCAAAATATCATGTATAGAGCGGCTTACTCACCAGGGTCATAGGAACCAGTAAGGAGTGTCAGATTACTGACCAGTTCTCACCCGTGTTCTTGTATAGGGCTGAGTAGTCTTCAGTTAAGTGGCCGTTAGAAGCAGTGAATCCGCCCGCCGGCTGGTTGTTGGTCTGGAGCAGGCCCGTAAGCAGGGAGCACAAAGATGGCGGGTGTTCGCGCCTTATTTACAGTTTTGCGCACCAAGGAGTCCCGGTCGAGTTATCCCCTGATCTTTAGGGGCCAGATGTTTCGGCACACACCGCAGTGCTGTCCGTGCCTTGAGAAGGTGTAGAGGGTGAGTATGGGCGCTCTCGGCAGAAGCCTCTCCAGGGTCGGTAACCAGGCAGGACTTTCGTTCAGATGCAGCCTCACCCGCTCAGAGAATGTTGGTAGTGGGTAGCTCCGGAGCGGATCCCCGGCCCTCCAGAGCGGTGCTGGCAAGAGGGGACTGGCGGCAGGTGATGGTTGTCAGAGGAGCAGGCTGCTACTCCGGAGCGGAGCCCCGACCCTCCGGAGTAGGGGGACAGTAATAGCCAGCAGTTGAGGTCCAAATCAGCTTGTGCCCGTCGAGTTCAGATCAGCTTGGGTGGTGGTAGTAGCGGGTGAGCTGTGTCCGGAGGTCCAGGCAAGTTTGAGTGGTAGTGGGGATGTCCGGGGGGTAGATCTCCGATCTTCCAGGCTGAAGCTAATGGCGGCCTGTGCTCTCAGCAGTGGCACTGCTGGTAATCGGCTCCGTGGTCATCTTAGGTCAAAGTGGCTAAAAATAGGGCACCATACCAAGGTATAATGTCTCCTCCACGACAGCTAACCACCCAGGTGGACTTTGAGGCCAAAATGTATACTTAGTATAGCTTTTTTTAGCTTATTTTAAACTATTAGTCTGAGGAGCTCGGCATACACACATCCATCCAGTACAGTGGCTAACTCCGCCCCCCTTAATCACGTTTTTAAATTGCATATGCGATTAATCGTGCAGCTCTAAAAATAAATATATATATATATATTTATATATATATATATATAATATATATATATATATATACCGTAAGCTCATCAAGTTTATTTTATTTAAAATGTTTAGTTTTATGTAATGAAATAACTTTGCAATATATTTTCATTCTTTATTTTGAACTTTTTTGTGTCGTCTGGTTCAGAAAATTAAGCAATTTCTAATTCTATGAACTTAGATGCACCCTGCTGACTTCTCAAGGCTAACTCAGCTACATATGTCTCTAAGTGGCATTATCATATAACAACTGCACTTTATACTAACATTATGACTGTAGCTAGCCTTGTTGTCTCTAAATAAAGAAAATGATGGGTGGAGTTTGGCTATTGAAAAATAACTGCTGTAAAAAAAGGATGTTAATGTTAGACTTGGCTGATATGTTATTCTATAGCAACACAACAGGAATGTCCTGTAATTACAAGTTGTTTACTGTCTTTTTAAAGGGACATTATACACTCAAACATATGGGCTAATTAAATAAAGCATTAAAAGAAAATAAAAGTTTTTAATTAACATGTGTTATCTATTTTGCTGCTTAAAGTGAAGGTCACTTTTCATGTGAAAGTGCCCGGTTTTAGAAAAACTATTAAAAACTGGCACTTTCATTCATGAAAATTGACATAGCACCGTATTTTAAAAATTCTTACCTTGTTCTTCTGAAACGAAGGATCGGCCTTCTGAAACGATGCCCCGCCTGCTGCTTCCTGGTTTACTTACCCAGCAATGGCGAAACTGGCTTCCTCCAATCATGGCATTGCCTCATGCAATGATTACCCCGGGGGGAAGGCCGTGATTGGAGGATGTCAGAATCGTCATTGCTGACATATGAAGAGGCTTGCGACGGGCTGGTGAAGCACTGGAGCGGCTTCAAGAAGAAAAGGTAAGTATAGTTAAAAAAAAAAAAAAACGGCTGAAATGTCAATTTTCAGGAATGAAAGTGCCCTTGTTTTTAATAGTTTTTTTAAAAAACAGGCACTTTCGCATGGAAATTGACCTTCACTTTAAGGTCCTTAAAATGATGTTAAAGTTTGAAGTCCTCTGACTTCATGAGAATACGTTTGTAATACCCAGTAGCTGAGAAAAAAGAGAATAATATGGAGTCTAAAAAGAAACCATAAAATTCAAATAACACAGGCGCTAAGCAGCTTAAAATAGAGAAATTTAAAAAATAATAATTATTGAGCATATAACGCCAAATATATGTGCGAGTGATAACACCTGGTGCGAACTGGATAGACCAAAAAGTGCTAACAACAAAGGAATAAAAAGTGTATAAATTTAATTACATAAGTGATAAAAGACAAAAAATATATTTTAGCAAACATGATAGCGCTGATCAGACGCAATATTGAAGTGTAGTATACAAACAGCAACAATGTGTCATAATATACAATGCAAATGTAACATTATATAGAGTGTGGTTGTAATCGATCTCCTGATGTGATTCGATTATGGCGGTTTTCTAGGAATAAGCCCAGAATTGAAGAAGGATTTTAATCTTCAGTTGGAGCTGGAACGAGATGAGGAAGACCAATAAAACGACAGAAAAGGCAACAGCATAAGGTTAACACTTATACTTACACCGGAGGTCGGTGGTTTAGTCCTATATGTTCCTCTCAGTGGCATAAATCTCCAAACCGCGGGGAAGCAGCAAATTCAGCCCAGCAAGGATAGTTGCAAACACCTTTGTACACAGGTAACTGGGAAACTGCACCTACGGAGGCCAGAGAAGAAACAAAAACAGAGCAGAAGCAACGCGTTTCAACCCGTAAGCAGGGGTCTTTTTCAAGCTCCCAACGATAAGTAAGTATGCTATATATAGCCGTTGCAATCAGGCTATTGGTTAATTGCTTTAGTGTGCGTATATTCGGAAATCATTTTTCAACACTACTATTCATAAATATCAGTTAACTCAATGGTTTAACATATCTATTTCATGTGCTGTATCATACTTAAAAAACAAATTCATGTATATATATGCACGTCTTTTGAGATGCACAACTCTGGTTATACCCAATCGCACCAAAAGCTCATCGAACATACAAAGAGGCACCATACGCAATACAAAATGTTTGCCGAAAATTGAATTATATTTTAAAAATTGCTAAAACAGGTATATTAAAAAAATATATATAAGAAATTTTTATATAGAAAAAAATATATGTATAAAAAATATATATTAGCAACAATAGAAAAGATATATTTTGAGGGAAACAGCAGATGACCCTAGAAAGATATAAATAAATATAAACTAGGGTTATAGATAGAATAGGGGGTCAGTCGTTTAGGAAGCAACCAATATCGAAATCGACATTCAGACCCTGGGGTTTGTAGAGTTTTTAAATCAAAGATCCATTTACTTTCTCTTTTTAAAAGATCATTAATTATATTTCCTCCTCTCCATTTCTTTTTTACCTTTTCTATTCCTAGGAAAGGAGAAATGGCTTAAATTCCCGTTATTGCAAATGCCAAAGTGTTTTAGCAATTGTAGGTCTTTATTTCTTTTGAGTGTAAAGTTTTCTATAGACCACATATGTTCCCTAATACGCGTACGTAGGGGTCTAGAGGTCTCGCCTGTATATTGGAAACCACATTTGCAAGTTGGTTAACACTGTTCACAGAATTTTTTGTACTGTGTGTGGGGGCCAAAATAGTCTTGAGATTTTTAGTTTTTTTTATAAACTATTTGTGGTCTAGGTGGAAGGACAGGACCTAGTATTTCATCATTTTTAAGTAATTTCCAATGCTTGTTCAAACTTTTCTCTAGCAAATTTTTATTTTGACTATAGTTTGTGATAAACGGAATGAATGTCTGCTCCCTCCCCTCTCTATCTTTGTGAATAGTGTATGCGGTCTGTTTGCATTTGGGGATTAATAAGGAATTTCTGTCAACTAATCTGACCTCATTGAGAGTTTTGTCTATATCACTTTCCCCATACCCTCTCTCTATGAATTTTTGTTTGACCATATTTGACTGATTTTCAAAATCTGTCAAATTTGTGCAGTTTTTACGAATACGCAGAAACTGCCCTTTAGGAATATTATCCAACCATTTTTTGTGGTGGCAGCTTGTGTAATGTATGTAGCTGTTAGCATCAACTTTTTTGAAAAACGTTCTGGCATTTAATTCATTGTCCTTTACAAAGATTTACCCATACATTGTCCTTTACAAAGCTTTTACCCATACATTGTCCTTTACAAAGATTACCCATACACGTGACAAAACACTATCAACTTTCTTGATTTGGAAATCTTTGTAAAGGACAATGAATTAAATGCCAGAACTTTTTTCAAAAAGTTGATGCTAACAGCTACATACATTACACAAGCCTGCCACCACAAAAAATGGTTGGATAATATTCCTAAAGGGCAGTTTCTGCGTATTCGTAAAAACTGCACACATTTGACAGATTTTGAAAATCAGTCAAATATGGTCAAACAACAATTCATAGAGAGAGGGTATAGGGAAAGTGATATAGACAAAACTCTCAATGAGGTCAGATTAGTTTACAGAAATTCCTTATTAATCCCCAAATGCAAACAGACTGCATACGCTATTTCACAAAGATAGAGAGGGGAGGGAGCAGACATTCATTCCGTATTATCACAGGACTATAGTCAAAATAAAAATTTGCTAGAGAAAATTTTGAACAAGCATTGGAAATTACTTAAAAATGATGAAATACTAGGTCCTGTCCTTCCACCTAGACCACAAATAGTGTATAAAAAAAACAAAAATCTCAAGACTATTTTGGCCCCCACACACAGTACAAAAAATTCTGTGAACAGTGTTAACCAACTTGACATAAAAGGCAATAGTCTATTGGGCTTTTACCCTTGTTTAACTTGCAAGTCTTTTGAGCATTCAAGTAAATGTAGAGAATTTTAAATCAAACGTAACAGGAAAATCATATAAGATAAAAGATCTTATCAGATGCTCTGATAGTAATATTATTTACATCATCCAGTTCAAATGGGGTTTGCAATATACAGGCGAGAGCTCTAGACCCCTACGTACGCGTATTAGGGAACATATGTGGTCTATAGAAAACTTTACACTCAAAAGAAATAAAGACCTACCAATTGCTAAACACTTTGGCATTTGCAATAATGGGAATTTAAGCCATTTCTCCTTTCTAGGAATAGAAAAGGTAAAAAAGAAATGGAGAGGAGGAAATATAATTAATGATCTTTTAAAAAAGAGAAAGTAAATGGATCTTTGATTTAAAAACTCTACAACCCCAGGGTCTGAATGTCGATTTCGATATTGGTTGCTTCCTAAACGACTGACCCCCTATTCTATCTATAACCCTAGTTTATATTTATTTATATCTTTCTAGGGTCATCTGCTGTTTCCCTCAAAATATATCTTTTCTATTGTTGCTAATATATATTTTTTATACATATATTTTTTTCTATATAAAATTTCTTATATATATTTTTTAATATACCTGTTTTAGCAATTTTTAAAATATAATTCAATTTTCGGCAAACATTTTGTATTGCGTATGGTGCCTCTTTGTATGTTCGATGAGCTTTTGGTGCGGATTGGGTATAACCAGAGTTGTGCATCTCAAAAGACGTGCATATATATACATGAATTTGTTTTTTAAGTATGATACAGCACATGAAATAGATATGTTAAACCATTGAGTTAACTGATATTTATGAATAGTTGTCATATTCCTGTAGCTTTAAGAACTAAGACCAACCCACTCTTTCACCTCCCTTTAAAGGTGTGATCAGTACACCTGTGCTTTGCTTGATAATTGAAGTTTGTAGTTCCCACTCTGCTTCAAGCTCTAAAGCTAAAATCTACAGATCCTGCTTTTGTACCTGTTAAAGGAAATCCTTGTTGTCATTTCTCCAGCTTCTAAACCTAAGAAGTATTTCCTGCCGCTTTACATTTCAGGAAACAGACTTTGGCAGCAACTCTTGCAAGTCTGTGTTAACTCTGCAGTCTGATTTTCCAGCCAGCTCCGTTACTGAGTGTTTACCTCTACCAGGAAATAAGAACAGCTTCCCTGCGGTGATACATTTTGACTCAGTGCCAACTTCGCTCTCTGCAGTTCTAAACTCACTCGCAAGTATCATTAATTTTTATATACAATTGTCTCTAGCTGTATATTTTCTTATCCAAAGATCTGCTGGCATACAAACTGTTAAAGTGCACACAACTGGTTAAATCTGTCTCTCTCCTTCTCTCTGTATCACACACTCTGCCTGCTGTAACCTGATACCTCTTGATATATGGACATTGCAGACTGCAAATCAGTTTCTCACTTCTTAGCTTAACTAAAAAGAGACTTTGCTATAAAATTCTGCTTTTCTCAGACAAGTACCAATAAGCTGCTTGTTTGCTGCAGTCTATCTTTAAAGAACACAACTCTTTTCAAGTGTGTAAAATATACAAAGGCTTCATTTCATCTGTTTTATTCACTTTATTTTGATTTTGTAAAGTGTTATAAAAAGAACTTGTACTAAGTAAACCAGCTATCTCCCTTGGTAATAACCTTTTTGTATAAGCCTGTTTTACTTAAGGTTCTCTGGGAATAGCTACATTATACAAGCTTATAACAGAATTATCAAGCCATAAAGAAATTTACTAACATATATACATTATAGTTTAAAGCTTGTATATAAAAAAAAATAAAAAAAAATAAATCATGGATCCTGCCTCAATGGCAATTGAAATAGCTTCCTTAAACCAGAAAGTTGAAATTTTAGCACAAGGTTTGACTGAAGTTAAAAATGAAAACCACACCCTGAAGAGGTTAATGAATGATTTCTTTTCAAGGAAAGAGGCTGATCACCCTGAACCACAGGTTAACCCTCCACGTATTTTTTCTGGTGAAAGAACACGCTTTCGTGAATTCAGAAATGCATGCATGTTGATGTTTTCCATGAAGCCCAGGACATATTATACTGACAAGATCAAGGTTTGTACTAACATCTCTTATCTAACTGGAGATCCCCGTTCGTGGGCTGATAAGTTTTATGAAACTGATGATCCTATTTTGAATTCTATCAGTGAATTTTTTAAGGAGATGGCTGTCTTATATGAGGATTGCAACACCCAGTTAACCACAGAAACAAATTTGCGCACCCTGAAGCAAGGCAAACGTCCAGTTGAGGACTATGTGGCAGATTTTCAGCTCTGGGCTACAGATTCACAGTGGAATACTGTAAGTCTAAAAAACCAATTTCGTTTAGGTCTCTCTGAACATCTTAAGGATGAGATCTCTCGCATTGAACCTCCAGACACCATGGAATCCCTCATAAAGATATGCATAGCCATGGACAGACGATACAGAGAGAGGAGAGCTGAAAAACAACACCCTGAGACTTACCTCAAAAGGTTTACACCCTCTCATTCTGAAAAGACCTCCACAGCCCCTGTGCTCATGGAAATTGGGGCCATCCGTGGACCATTATCCCAAGAAGAGAAACAGAGAAGGAGGATATCAAACCTCTGTATGTACTGTGGGAATAAAGAACACAGTGTCTCTTCCTGCCCTATTCTGAACCGGCAAAAAAGGGGTAAGATTCTTATAGTTAACCCAAATACTGATAACATTCATGAATCACAATTAACTTTCACATTGTCTTTACAGTGGGACCAGCATCTTCTCAAGACTGAGGCGCTGATTGATTCTGGAGCTTATGGAAGCTTCATTGACAAAACCCTTGTAGATACTAATAAAATACCTTGTGTGCAAAAGCAAACCCCTATCTATGTGAAGGTTATTGATGGCTCTACTTATTTAAAAGGCCCAATCACACACCATACTGTTCCTTTACTTGTCTCTTGTAACATGGGTCATACAGAATACATTACGTTTGATATCATTCCTAGCTCACTACACCCCTTAATATTGGGTTATCCTTGGTTAAGAAAACACAACCCTCAAATAGACTGGAGCAGTAACACATTAACTTTCTCTTCTCCATACTGTTCTGCTACCTGTTTTCCCTGTGTGGAAATCAAAACTCTACACCCTCATATACCATTGCAGTATTCAGACTTTTCAGATGTATTTGACCTTAAGGAAGCCGAAAATCTACCTCCACACAGATCTTATGATTGCCCCATTGATACTAAACCTGGGTCTATCATACCGTTCGGCCGAATTTTTTCACTCTCTCAAAAAGAATTAAAATTTCTCAGAGAGTACCTAGACGATAATCTAAGGAAAGGTTTTATTTCTACCTCAACCTCTCCTGCAGCAGCGGGCATATTCTTTGTCACAAATAAAGATGGGACCTTACGCCCAATCATTGACTACAGAGCATTAAACTCTATTACGATTAAAAATAGGTATCCACTTCCTTTAATACCTGAATTACTTGAACGGTTAACAGATGCAACCATTTTTACCAAACTAGATTTGAAGGGAGCATACAATTTAATCAGGATAAAAAGCGGTGACGAATGGAAAACAGCATTTAGAACCCGTTATGGTCTCTTTCAATATAATGTTATGCCATTCGGCTTAACTAATGCTCCGGCCACATTTCAATTTTTCATAAACGATATTTTCAAAGACTTAATGGATGTGTGTGTTGTAATATATCTAGACGATATTTTGATATACTCCAAAAATCTAACTGATCATGTAAAACATGTAAGATGGGTTTTTTCTAGATTAAGAGAACATCAGCTATACGCCAAGGCTGAGAAATGTGTATTCCATGTAAAGACAATAAAATTTTTGGGTTACATAATTTCCCCTAACGGTGTAAACATGGATCCAGAGAAGGTTACATCCATACTCAAATGGCCTGTACCTACCTCTGTGAAATCACTTCAGAGGTTTCTAGGCTTCTCTAATTTTTATAGGAGATTCATCAAAGGATTTTCATCCATTGTCCAACCTCTAACTAAGTTAACCGGTAAGAATCGACTCGTATGGACTGTAGAAGCCCAACAAGCTTTTGAGCATTTAAAAGAATGTTTTACTTCAGCTCCTATCCTACAGCTTCCTAATCCAGAATTTCAATTTGTGTTAGAGGTTGATGCTTCTACTGTTGGTATTGGTGCTATTCTCTCCCAACAACAAACCGATACTTCAGTCCTACATCCTGTAGCTTTTTACTCTCGACTCCTGTCTATAGCTGAAAGGAATTACTCCGTGGGGGACCTGGAACTTCTAGCTATCAAATGTGCCCTGGAACACTGGAGACACCTACTGGAAGGGACACTCAAACCTTTTACAGTTCTTACAGATCATAAGAATTTACAATATCTTAGAAAAAACAAGACCTTGTCATCAAGACAAGTCCGATGGTCTTTATTCCTGGACCGATTTAACTTTCAGATCACATATAGACCAGGTTCAAGGAACATCCAAGCTGATGCTCTTTCCCGTTCTTTCATTAAACATAATGAAAAGGAAGAACAACAAACAGTTATACCGTCGACCAAGTTTATAGCTGTAACTTCTAGCCTACAAAAAGACATTTTATTAGCTTTACTAAAAGATTCTACCATTCCATCATGCTGCGTAAAGGACACCACTTCAGGTTTATACTTCTACAACAATTTGTTATACGTTCCTCCTTCTGTAAGAAAGGAGATCCTACATCTACATCATACGAACCCTATGTCCGGTCATCCTGGAATCACTAAAACCCAGGATTTATTAACAAGGAATTACTGGTGGCCTGGTTTAAGACAAGATGTAGTTACCTTTGTGTCAGATTGTCATGTATGTGCAGCTTGCAAAAAAGAACACCACAGACCTTTTGGTTTACTAAAACCATTACCTATACCTGAAGTCCCTTGGACCATGATTGGAATGGACTTCATAGTCGAATTACCACCATCTAATTCATTCACAACCATATTAGTGGTTATAGATCATCTAACTAAACTCTCATTTCATACCTCTTAAGAGAATTCCAAACGCTCTCACAACAGCTAAAACATTCTTTGATCACATCGTGAAACTCCATGGTTTACCGACCTCTATAGTCACTGATCGAGGGACTCAGTTTACATCCAGGTTTTGGAAGGCACTATGTAAATTGTTAAGAATCTCCTCAAGAATGACAACAGCATTTCATCCCCAATCTAATGGCCTTACTGAAAGACTGAATCAGACTTTGGAGCAATACTTAAGGTGTTATATCTCACAGAACCAGGATGACTGGGTTGAATGGTTACCGCTTGCAGAGTTCGCATACAACAATTCCATCAACTCTTCTACTAAAGTTTCACCCTTCTTTGCCACTTATGGTTACCATCCAACCACTGTACCCAACTCCATCTCCACCTCGAAATCACCTTATGCTCTGGATTATGTCTCTAATTTGAAACAAACTATGACTTCCCTAAAGATTCACTTAGAGAAATCTAAATGTACCCAAAAGAGTTATTTTGATAAAAAACATCTAACTCCACCTCAATACTCAGTTGGCGATAGAGTTTGGCTCTCAACAAAAAACCTCAAATTAAAGGTACCAAGCAAAAAACTGGCTAACCAGTTCATAGGTCCGTTCAAGATAAAAAGAATGATCAACCCTAATGCAGCGATTCTTGATCTACCTGTATCTTACAGGATACACCCATCCTTCCATGTTTCTCTATTTAAACCCTATCAAGGATCTGATGTTTTTATTCCTCCAGTCATCAAGGACTCTCCTCAGCTGATAGAAGATCAAACGGAATTCGAAGTGGAATCAATTCTGGATTCGCGCCGCCGGGGTAGAACAATTGAGTATCTGGTACATTGGAAAGGGTATGGTCATGAGGAGGATTCTTGGATACCCCTTAGGGACTTACATGCTCCCCAATTACTCACATCCTTCCATCGTCTACATCCTGACAAACCAGGTTTGGATCCGGGAAGGGGGCGCCCCTGAAAGGGGGGATCTGTCATATTCCTGTAGCTTTAAGAACTAAGACCAACCCACTCTTTCACCTCCCTTTAAAGGTGTGATCAGTACACCTGTGCTTTGCTTGATAATTGAAGTTTGTAGTTCCCACTCTGCTTCAAGCTCTAAAGCTAAAATCTACAGATCCTGCTTTTGTACCTGTTAAAGGAAATCCTTGTTGTCATTTCTCCAGCTTCTAAACCTAAGAAGTATTTCCTGCCGCTTTACATTTCAGGAAACAGACTTTGGCAGCAACTCTTGCAAGTCTGTGTTAACTCTGCAGTCTGATTTTCCAGCCAGCTCCGTTACTGAGTGTTTACCTCTACCAGGAAATAAGAACAGCTTCCCTGCGGTGATCCATTTTGACTCAGTGCCAACTTCGCTCTCTGCAGTTCTAAACTCACTCGCAAGTATCATTATTTTTTATATACAATTGTCTCTAGCTGTATATTTTCTTATCCAAAGATCTGCTGGCATACAAACTGTTAAAGTGCACACAACTGGTTAAATCTGGCTCTCTCCTTCTCTCTGTATCACACACTCTGCCTGCTGTAACCTGATACCTCTTGATATATGGACATTGCAGACTGCAAATCAGTTTCTCACTTCTTAGCTTAACTAAAAAGAGACTTTGCTATAAAATTCTGCTTTTCTCAGACAAGTACCAATAAGCTGCTTGTTTGCTGCAGTCTATCTTTAAAGAACACAACTCTTTTCAAGTGTGTAAAATATACAAAGGCTTCATTTCATCTGTTTTATTCACTTTATTTTGATTTTGTAAAGTGTTATAAAAAGAACTTGTACTAAGTAAACCAGCTATCTCCCTTGGTAATAACCTTTTGTATAAGCCTGTTTTACTTAAGGTTCTCTGTGAATAGCTACATTATACAAGCTTATAACAATAGTAGTGTTGAAAAATGATTTCCGAATATACGCCCACTAAAGCAAATTAACCAATAGCCTGATTGCAACGGCTATATATAGCATACTTACTTATCGTTGGGAGCTTGAAAAAGACCCTGCTTACCGGTTGAAACGCGTTGCTCTGCTCTGTTTTTGTTTCTCTCTGGCCTCCGTAGGTGCAGTTTCCCAGTTACCTGTGTACAAAGGTGTACAAAGGTGTTTGCAACTATCCTTGCTGGGCTGAATTTGCTGCTTCCCGCGGTTTGGAGATTTATGCCACTGAGAGGAACATATAGGACTAAACCACCGACCTCCGGTGTAAGTATAAGTGTTAACCTTATGCTGTTGCCTTTTCTGTCGTTTTATTGGTCTTCCTCATCTCGTTCCAGCTCCAACTGAAGATTAAAATCCTTCTTCAATTCTGGGCTTATTCCAAAACCGCCATATCGAATCACATCAGGAGATCGATTACAACCACACTCTATATAATGTTACATTTGCATTGTATATTATGACACATTGTTGCTGTTTGTATACTACACTTCAATATTGTGTCTGATCAGCGCTATCGTGTTTGCTAAAATATATTTTTTGTCTTTTATCACTTATGTAATTAAATTTATACACTTTTTATTCCTTTGTTGTTAGCACTTTTTTGGTCTATCCAGTTCGCACCAGGTGTTATCACTCGCACATATATTTGGCGTTATATGCTCAATAATTATAATTTTTTTAAATTTCTCTATTTTAAGCTGCTTAGCGCCTGTGTTATTTGAATTTTATGGTTTCTTTTTAGACTCCATATTATTCTCTTTTTTCTCACTTAATCATTAGAGGTTGGGAGTTTCCTCTTGTTTATCACAGGTTTAATAGGTTTCCTTTTTTTGCTCAGTTAACCCTTTGCTCTCTCTTTGTGCATCTCAATACCCAGTAGCTACAGAACAAGGCTTTTTACCACACTCCCTAAATAGTGTTTACAGACAGCCCTCCTGCTGGAGCGGTCTGTGTAATGTGCTTTGTGCAGTACTATGTTCAAAGGCAGAAACGATGCAGATATACACAGAAGCTGCAGAATTCCACTTCCCTTTCCCCCTCCGGTTACCACAGATCTCCTCCAGTCTCTGCACAACCTAATTAAATGCTGTGGTAACCGGGAGGGGGAAAGGGAAGTGGAATTCCTGCAGCGTTAGAACGGACAGAAGGGAAAATATGCTACTGAGTTTAGCAGCTTCTGTGTTTATCTGCGTCTGCTGATTTCACACAGTCCATTCTAACGCTGCAGGAATTCTACTTCCCTCCCTCCTCGCGGTTACCACATCATTTAATTAGGTTGTACAGAGACTGGAGGAGATCTGTGGTAACCGGGAGGGGGAAAGGGAAGTGGAATTCCTGCAGCGTTAGAACGGACAGAAGGGAAAATATGCTACTGAGTTTAGCAGCTTCTGTGTTTATCTGCGTCTGCTGATTTCACACAGTCCATTCTAACGCTGCAGGAATTCTACTTCCCTCCCTCCTCGCGGTTACCACATCATTTAATTAGGTTGTACAGAGACTGGAGGAGATCTGTGGTAACCGGGAGGGGGAAAGGGAAGTGGAATTCCTGCAGCGTTAGAACGGACAGAAGGGAAAATATGCTACTGAGTTTAGCAGCTTCTGTGTTTATCTGCGTCTGCTGATTTCACACAGTCTTTTCTAACACTGCAGGAATTTCACTTCCCTCCCTCCTCCCGGTTACCACAGCATTTAATTAGGTTGTGCAGAGACTGGAGGAGATCTGTGGTAACTGGGAGGGGGAAAGGGAAGTGGAATTCTGCAGCTTCTGTGTTTATCTGCATCGTTTCTGCCTTTGAACTTAGTACTGCACAAAGCACATTACACAGACCGCTCCAGCAAACACTATTTAGGGAGTGTGGAAAAAAGCCTTGTTCTGTAGCTACTGGGTATTATGAACGTATTCTCATGAAGTCAGAGGACTTCAAACTTTATCATTTTAGGACCTTAAAGGGACATGAAACCCACATTTTTTTCTTTCATGGTTTAGATAGAGAATATAATTTTAAACAACTTTCTAATTTACTTCTATTATCTAATTTGTTTCATTCTCTTGGTATAATTTGTTGAAGGAGCAGCAATACACTAATGGTTTCTAACTGAATACATGTGTGAGCCAATCACAATCAACATATATATGCAGCCACCAATCAACAGCTAGAACCTAGGTTCTGTGCTGCTCCTGAGCTTACCTAGATAAACATTTCAGCAAAGGATAACAAGAGAAGGAAGCAAATTAAATAATAGAAGTTAATTGGAAAGTTGTTTAAAATTGTATTCTCTATCTGAATCAAGAAATAATTCTTTTAGGTTTCATGTGCCTTTAAGCAGCAAAATCAAACTCCAGGTGCCTTTAAACAATTTTGATGACGTGGAAAAATAATAAATGAAGTATAGTGTAAAACTGTGCATGGGTACACAAGGGAATTGCAGAGAATTATCACCAATTTGGGCTTATATTTTCATTAATTAATTAATTAATGCAAACTAAAGTTGATTTCTGAAAGTGCTAGGTCTATTGAAAAGACAGCATATAGTTTGCGTGGGTAACTCACAGAAGAAATAAACACAATGGAATTGATATTCAAAAACCATAAATGTAAATGGTTGGAAACAGCTTCAGCACAAGGTTGTCAAAGGATTAAAGGTTTGTAAATAGTAACAAAAAAAAGCTATGTATTGTTAGAGAAGTTAAAGGGACGGTCTGCTCCAGAATGTTTATTGTTTTAAAAAGATAGATAATCCCTTTATTACCCATTCTCCCTAAGAGTGATGCGAGAAGCCAGATATGGACCCGTTGCTTAGTGTGCCTAGAGCTTTATTACCCATTCCTCAGTTTTGCATAACCAGCATGGTTGTATTGATACACTTTTTACCTCTGCGATTACCTTGTATCTAAGCCTCTGCAGAATGCCCCCTTATTCCAGTTGTTTTGACAGACATGCATTTTAGCCAATCAGTGCTTACTCCTAGGTAACTCCATGTGCACAATGTTATCTATATGGCACAAATGAACTAACCCCCTCTAGCTGTGAAAAACTGCCAAAATGCTCAGCGATAAGAGGCGGCCTTCAAGGGCTTAGAAATTAGTATATGACTTTACCTAGGATTAGAACAAACAAAATTGATGATAAAAGTAAATTGGATGTCCTATCTGAATCATGAAAGTTTAATTTTGACTAGACTGCCCCTTTAATGTATACCCCTATGACAACGAACTGTACATGAGACTCTCATGTCTCTCTCTCTCTGTGTTTAGGCTCCTGTTACTGTGAAGATCACGTATAATAGACGTCACTGTGTTTGCCAGTAAAGGGGACAACATTTTAAGAATATCTGACAAATTCATTTATGCTGAGCAAGACAATGTCTGACAAGAACCAAACCTCAGACCTTCCTGATGCACACAGAGGTAAGCAGGATGTCACATGTATGTCACCTGGTTTTGTCATCACATGGGATAATATTTACATTAACTAACCAGAAACCTCAGTGATCTGTTTGTCTTAAAGGTACATAGGGGTTGATAGTATATTGCCCCAAGGCAGAACATGCTGTGATCTGAGATGTCATTTCAGAAAATGCAGCATGTCTGCAGGAAGAATGGGACACATTCAGGAACTGTTGGCTGTTTTGCAGCGCTGCTCTTCATCAGGCTGTTGTCTTCAAACTGCACTGTGCTCTGGCTGCACTGCGTAAGTTTTCTTTAACAAAGTGCATCCAGAACAAAGTGCTGTTTGAAGAGAACAGTCAAATATGGAGCAGTGCATTTATTATTATTGACTGACTCAAGACATAAAAACAACACTTTTTTTTTTATAAAACTTTAAAAAATGCTTTATTCTCCAGTTACTCAACACATTGCAATTGAGCTGGTGCTTTACTGTAACTGCTTAATTTAAAAATTCAAAATGATCTGCAGAAAATTTTTCACTTAAAAAATCTCATTGCAGAAAGTGGGGAAAAAAGGAAATTTATTCTTACCTGATAAGTTTTGTTTCTTTTACGATACGATGAGTCCACGGATTTCATCCTTACTTGTGGGATATCTCCTCCTGGTCAGCAGGAGGAGGCAAAGAGCACCACAGCAGAGCTGTCTATATAGCTCCTCCCTTCCCTCCCACTCCAGTCATTCGACCGAAGTTAGGAAGAGAAAGGAAAAGCCAAGGTGCAGAGGTGACTGAAGTTTAACAAAAATAAAGACCTGTCTCATAAAAAACAGGGTGGGCCGTGGACTCATCATATCGCAAAAGAAACAAATTTATCAGGTAAGAATAAATTTCCTTTTCTTTTACAAGATACGATGAGTCCTCGGATTTCTTCCTTTTGTGGGATACAATACCAAAGCTATAGTACACGGATGAAACGGGAGGGACAAGACAGGGAACCTAAACTGAAGGCACCACTGCTTAAAAAACTTTCCTCCCAAACACAGCCTCAGACGAGGCAAAAGTATCGAATTTGGAAAAAGTGTGAAGAGACGACTAAATTGCAGCTTTGCAAATCTGTTCAACAGAAGCATCATTTTTGAATTCCCATGAGGAAGCCACAGCTCTAGTGGAGTGAGCCGTAATTCGTGCAGGAGGCTGCTGTCCAGCAGTCTCATATGCAAACCAAATGATACTCTTCAGCCAAAATGAAAGAGAGGGAGCCGTAGCTTTCTGACCCCTACGCTTCCCAGAAAACCCAATAAACAGGGAAGAAGATTGACGAAAATTCTTAGTCGCTTGTAAGTAAGTAAAACTTTAAAGCATGGACCACGTCCAAATTATGTAACAGCCGTTCCTTCTTAGAAGAAGGATTAGGACACAAGGAAGGAACAACAATTTCCTGATTAATATTCTTATTAGAAACAACCTTAGGAAGGAAACCAGGTTTGGTACGTAACACCATCTTATCAGAATGGAAAATAAGATAAGGAGAATCACATTGTAATGCTGAAAGCTCAGAAACTGCGAGCAGAAGAAATAGCAACCAAAAATAAAACTTTCCAAGATAACAACTTAATATCTATGGAATGCATAGGTTCAAAGGAACCCCTTCAAGAACATTAAGAACTAAATTCAAACTCCAAGGAGGAGCAATTGGTCTAAACACAGGCCTGATTCTAGTCAGAGCCTGAGAAAAAGATTGAACATCTGGAACATCAGCCAGACGTTTGTGTAGCAAAATAGACAAAGCAGAAATCTGTCCCTTTAAGGAACTTGTCAACAACCCTTTCTCCAATCCTTCTTGGAGAAAAGATAAAATCCTGGGAATCCTAACCCTACTCCATGAGTAGCCCTTGGATTCGTACCAATAAAGATATTTACGCCATATCTTATGGTAAATCTTTCTAGTAACAGGCTTACGTGCCTGAATCAAGGTATCAATGACCGAATCACAGAACCCTCGCTTAGATAAAATCAAGCTTTCAATCTCCAAGCAGTTAGCTGCAGAGAAATTAGATTTGGATGATGGAAGGGTCCCTGAATGAGAAGGTCTTTCCTCAACGGAAGCTTCCATGGTGCCCGAGATGACATTTCCACCAGATCGGCATACCAAGTTCTGCAAGGCCACTCAGGAGCAATCACCCGGGGAAGGAGGGCATATGGAGGGAACACATAAGCTAGGTTGATCGACCAAGGCACTGCCAAGGCATCTATCAGCTCAGCCTGAGGATCCCTGGACCTGGACCCGTATCTCTGAAGCTTGGCATTCTGACGAGATGCCATAAGATCCAACTCCGGCCTGCCCCATCTGAGAATCAGGTTGGCAAATACCTCCGGATGGGGTTCCCTGTCCCCCAGATGAAAAGTCTGTCTGCTCAGAAAATCCGCCTCCCAGTTTTCCACACCTGGGATGTGGATTGTCGACAGATAACAAGAGTGAGCCTCCGCCCACTGAATTATCCTGGCTACTTCTGTCATCGCTAAGGAACTCCTTGTTCCTCCCTGATGATTGATGTAAGCTGCAGTCGTAATGTTGTCCGACTGGAATCTGATGAATTTGGCTGAGGCCAAGCCTGAAGCTCATTGAAAATTGCTCTCAACTCTAGGATATTGATGGGAAGCAGAGACTCCGATCGAGTCCACACACCCTGAGCCCTCAGGGAGTTCCAGACTGCTCCCCACCCCAGCAGGCTGGCGTCCGTTGTCACTATCACCCACAAGGGTCTGCGGAAGTATGTCCCCTGGGACAGATGATCCAGCAACAACCACCATAGAAGAGAGTCCCTTGTCTCCTGATCTAGATCTATGTGAGGAGACAAATTTGTATAATCTCCATTCCACTGCCTGAGCATGCTCAGTTGCAGAGGTCTGAGATGAAAACGAGCTAACGGAATGATGTCCATTGCTGCTACCATCAATCCAATTGCCTCCATGTACTGAGCCTGCAAATAAAAAGAGGAACAGAGGCGCCAACATGGCCTAGTATTGCCAGAGCATGTAAACAACAAGTGCAGAAAATGTAGTATACTCACAAGCAGGGCGCACCCATAAGGTGCTATTGTAGCAGGCTGGAACTAAGCAGTGGTCCAGCTCACTGATCTCCACCAGCATAAATCCAAAGGGTCCTTGAGAGAGCCTGTTGGTTAGTATCTGAAAGGACAAAGAATACACACACGCATACCGTTTGGACCAAAGAGGTATGTGACTAATAAGTTGCACTTACAGGAGACAAAGCACCTCCAGATGCAGTACCAGCAAACTGGGACCTCTCAGCCGCCCAGTGGACTGTATCACCACGAAGCAGGACAGTAGCAATCCCAAGCGAAATGCCCGAAAGGCCAGCAAAAAGTGATAATAATGTATGGTGACAAGAACCATACAACAGCAAGTGTATATTTAAAAAACTTTATTTTAAAAAAGTGACGTGTTTCTCAGCCACCTATGGGCTGTTTCATCAGGCTATAAAACAACATTGCAACAAACTTGCTATATAACAGGAAATGATAAAAGCACAATGATCTGATAGGTCAACCAATTAATACAATTAAAAACCTTCCACCTGTGTTTGTTAATTGATAGTTAGTTGATATGGTAACCTCAGTATACAAACCTAACATGTAATACATAAAATATTAAAAATACAAATCGAATCAATACATGTATAAACTAAAATGCACATCAAATCATATATTAAGAGCCCAAACAAAAATATATACAATATAATATAAAACATTTAAAATGATCAGTATTTCAGTAATAATCACATTTGGTAAATAGTGCGTCCAAAAACCCACAAACATATCAGCAGGGTCTTATATATACTAAAAATAGTTTCTTAATTCACTCTTTTTAGGCAGTAGCACACTATAGCTGAAACTCGATGCAGATACCAATGTAATAATACTGGTTGCTTAGTCCTAAAGATATAACTCTTATCAAGACGGTCTTATATTAGCATTTAAGCTTTAACATAGTGGGAGAGGGACCTATGCTCTTACGTGAGGGCTGGGTCTCATCGGCGATCATGATCGCAAACATTTAGTTTAGAAACTAAGGGCCATATTGTGGATAACATGTTCTTTTCTTTTGGGCCTATCACAATGGGATTGAACATATATGGGCTTTGTCACCCTTTGTAGAGTTATGGGTTATTTTGTAGTTCTGGGCTTTTTCACTATCCCTCTGTGATTAGATCTAAGATACACACCTCATTCGGTAACACAGGAGGGCGGGGCATTATGGCGATCACGGTAACAAACATTTAGTAATTAGAATTTATGGGCCTCACTGAAAACAATGTATCCTTTTCAATGATTATAATAGGAATTAATATATATATAAGCATAGGTCCCTCTTCCACTATGTTAAAGCTTAAATGCTAATATAAGACCGTCTTGATAAGAGATATATCTTTAGGACTAAGTGACTATTATTATTACATTGGCATTTGCATTGAGTTTCAGCTATAGTGTGCTACTGCCTAAAAAGAGTGAATTAAGAAACTATTTTTAGTATATATAAGACCCTGCTGATATGTTTGTGGGTTTTTGGACGCACTATTTACCAAATGTGATAATTACTGAAATACTGATCATTTTAACTGTTTTATATTATATTGTATATATTTTTGTTTGGGCTCTTAATATATGATTTGATGTGCATTTTAGTTTATACATGTATTGATTCGATTTGTATTTTTAATATTTTATGTATTACATGTTAGGTTTGTATACTGAGGTTACCATATCAACTAACTACCAATTAACAAACACAGGTGTAGGTTTTTAATTGTATTAATTGGTTGACCTATCAGATCATTGTGCTTTAATCATTTCCTGTTATATAGCAAGTGTGTTACAATGTTGTTTTATAGCCTGATAAAACAGCCCATAGGTGGCTGAGAAACGCGTCACTTTTTTAAAATAAAGTTTTTTAAATATACACTTGCTGTTGTATGGTTCTTGTCACCATACATTATTATCACTTTTTGCTGGCTATTCGGGCATTTCGCTTGGGATTGCTACTGTCCTGCTTCGTGGTGATACAGTCCACTGGGCGGCTGAGAGGTCCCAGTTTGCTGGTACTGCACCTGGAGGTGCTTTGTCTCCTGTAAGTGCAACTTATTAGTCACATACCTCTTTTGGTCCAAAAGAGTATTCTTTGTCCTTTCAGATACTTATCAACAGGCTCTCTCAAGGACCCTTTGGATTTATGCTGGTAGAGATCAGTGAGCTGGACCACTGCTTAGTTCCAGCCTGCTACAATAGCACCATATGGGTGCGCCCTGCTTGTGAGTATACTCCATTTTCTGCACTTGTTGTTTACATGCTCTGGCAATACTAGGCCATGTTGGTGCCTCTGTTCCTCTATTTATTTGCCGACTACGATTCATCAGGATGACCGTCCTATGACATAGAGCAGCCACTTCAATTTTGGATTATCCTTTTTGTTTTTTGGCTCTATGGACATTCTTTTTTTATTTTGGTGTGTGTGTGTGTGTGTGTATATATATATATATATATATATATATATATATATATATATATATATATATATATATATATATATATATATATATATATATATATATATATATATATATAAAACTATTTTTTCTGCTTTTGTTTCTGTGTTATGGTGATATAACCATTCTATAATTGAATAATAATTTTTGATGTTAGGGTCTTATAGTGGCCAGGAGGCGCCCCCTATGGGTGTGGGATACGTTTGGGTACACCACACTCTTTGCATTTGTCCATGCACTGAGCCACTGACGGCCGAGGATTGGACTTAAGGGTTCGGCATGTATTCAGAATCTTTAACTTTCTGACTTCTGTCAAAAAGATCTTCATGGATAGAGAGTCAATTAGAGTTCCCAAGAAAGGAACCCTTGTCCGTGGAACTAGTGAGCTCTTTTCTAGATTCACCTTCCACCCGTGAGTCCTTAGAAAGGACAGAACAATGTCGGTATGAGACTTTGTTAGCTGATAAGACGACGCCTGGATCAGAATATTGTCCAGATAAGGCGCCACTGCTATGCCCCGCGGCCTGAGAACCGCCAGCAGAGATCCCAGAACCTTTGTAAAGATTCTGGGCGCCGTGGCTAGACCGAAAGGAAGAGCCACGAACTGAAAATGTTTGTCCAGAAAGGCAAAACGGAGGAACTTGTGATCTTTGTGGATAGGAACATGTAGATATGCATCCTTCAGATCCACGGTAGTCATAAATTGACCCTCCTGGATCAATGGAAGAATGGTACGGATAGTTTCATCTTGAAGGATGGAACTCTGAGGAACTTGTTTAGACTTTTGAGGTCTAGAATAGGTCGGAACGTTCCCTCCTTTTTGGGAACTACAAAAAGATTTGAATAAAACCCCTGACCCTGTTCCAGTATTGGAACAGGACGTATTATTCCCATGGAAGCAAGGTCTCCTACACAATGTAAGAACGCCTCTCTTTTTATCTGGTTTGCAGATAATCTTGAAAGAAGAAACCTTCCCCTGGCGGAAGAGTTTCTGAACTCCAACTGATATCCCTGAGACACAATTTCCAGTGTCCAGGGATCCTGAACATCTCTTATCAGAGCCTGGACGAAGAGTCTGTCCCCCACCAGATCCGGTCCCAGATCGGGGGCCGACCCTTCATGCTGACTTTGTAGCAGCAGCAGGCTTCTTGGATTGTTTACCCTTGTTCCAGGACTGGTTGGGTCTCCAAGTGGACTCATTTTCATTCCCTTTGTGCTTGCTAGGCCACTCTTGGACCTGCTATGAAGAGGTGTTGTAGAACTAGGGATTCATTATAAACAGACAAAACAAACAAAAATTTGCATCCTAAAATGATGTGTTATAATAACATGCTAAAACAAACATTCATGTAAAGTGGATGCGAACAGCCAGAACTGGAAAAATCTAAATAATATAACACACTCCGGGTACCCGTGACTAATAGAGAAGGTGTTTAAAAGCAGGTATTGGAGAAGGTTTTACAGCACAATGGTTGTACAATTTTTGAGGTCACAGTTGGCGAACAATGAAAAGTAACTCATTAATGTAAATAAACGCCTATTGCAGGGGAATGCTTCAGTGTCTCTGTTCATTTATCGCCTATACAATTTAGCCTCTGAACTATCTGTTTCTGTTGATGCCGCTTCTGTAGGATGTATGTGTACCCCTTTGTGCGCCGCCCCGGCCGCTGGCCGCGCCCCAATGGTCACTATAAAAATGCGTAGCATGCGCCATCAATTGATCATAGGAAAAGATGGTAATTTCTTATAGGGATCTACAGAAGTCAAGTGATGCCTCCCCTAAACTGTTAGTATCCTCCCCCCCCTGCATATGCGCAGATTTAAAGTAGGATATGTGATATCTATATGTACCTAGTCAGTGCATATACAGGACAGCCAAGCCTTTTACCATACATCGCTAACAGAGTCATAATATTCCCAAGCATAGAGTGCTTTACCCATATTAACTAAAAAATAAATACGACAAAACAAAACAGCCCCGGGTCAAGTAAGAACATACGAGATAGGATAATATGAGTCTTGCAAGGTGTACTTTGGTAAAGCCATCATCTAGTGTCTTTCAGCATTTAACACCCAGATTTTCAAACATTATAATAAGTCTTTTACCCCCCAGAGTATTCCAGCATAGGGTACCTAGCCTTGGAAGTCTCCGGAGGAGTTGTTGAAACAGGGTTAACCCCTCTGGTCACCGGGGCTGTCTTTCCAAGCTGCATGAAGGATGTGCCTGGGTGACCCCATCTCCAAATTGAGCCGTATGTTTTACTAGATTTACCGATCTGCAGAGTGTAGGTTAAGGCATCGTCTGGAGGGTCCTCTGATATCAAGCGGGTCAGCATCTCTGCCTTCCCCCTCTCCACAAGCGGCAGCTCTGTTTGCGGTATCGCTCCAGATTGCAGGGTTATATCAGACCGTTTCCCAGGCGGTCTTGCATTTACAGGTGTTCCACACACATCACCGGCAAAACAGGCGATATTGAAATCTTGAGCTTTTACTGAGTTGATGCCGGGAGCTATTACCGGGTAGTAGGTGGTATTCTCCTGCTCCTGATAACCGGAGTAAGGGAGGAGGTAAGTAACTTTCAGGATTCGGGTATCATCCAAGATTGTCAGAGAGGGTGACGGTTGATAGCTGGATTGCTGTGAGGAGTCCTCGGTCGTTTGTATGCTAAACAGTTTAAGTTCTCCGGACTCCGTGGGTATGCAGGGCTTGCATGTCAAAGCAGTTTGTGGTGTCAGTGCTGCCGGACATGCTGATGGCACCTTATTCATAAGACACTGCAACTCTTGTGCAGATGGCGCTTTATCTATTAGGGCTTGAAATAAGGCCTCTAGTTTGGCGCTTAGGAGGTCCGGAGTAGCGGGATGGATTTCAGCCCCCGTGGGTTCGGTAGCGATCATTACGATTCCTTGCTGCATTGTTATGGTAAGATCTGCCCCTGCTAGTTCAAGTAGTGAGCCTTATATCAGATGAAGCTGTGATTATAACCAGTTCTGGCAGATTACCCCAGCGAGCCGGGGGGGAACGTTGCCTGTGGGTATGCCGCCGCAACAGGCCTCAATTGTCCTTTTCCTTCTCAAGGGTCATATATACAGCCACAATACCTTGGTTTAGTTTGCAGGTAGTGTAAGGATACGATACCAGTCGTATTTGTAGAGGTTACTGTGGTTGTGGAACCATAACCGGCGGATTATGATTTCTTCTCCTGGAGCTTTAGAAAAATGCGGCCAGTTTGGATATCGTCTTCCATCATAACAGAAAGCAAGAAGCAAATTGGTCTGAAAATTATTTCACAAATTTGTAGCTAATTGCATAGAAAAAAACAGCAGCACAGATTATTTTAAACCTGGGCAGCTACTGTGCCTTTAAAAACAGGCATAAACAATTTAGTCAGAGCCTGAAAGGGTTAACAAGCACAGAATATATGGAAACAGGCAGTTACTGTGCCTTTAAATATGTATTAACGATTGCAAAAGGCAACAATCAAAAAAATCTGTCTATTTTATGTCAGTACCTCGCCACAGCTCTGCTGAGGCGCCTACCTGCCCCCACGGTCTTCCGACCACACTCGACAAGGAACCAGAGGAATCTGACAGAAAAAATGCCTAAGACCGCTCGTGTGTGTACTACCATGCGGTCTCATCGTGAGTTAGTCTATTCCGGAAGCAAGACAGTCTGCACGGCTAACAGCGCGCCAAAGCAAGTCCCGCCCATCGTGGGCATCGCATCAGCCGTAACTCCACGCGGCAAAGAACTTCCATATCTGTGAAGTTCACCTCGCGGCAATAAAAGCCGGTTCTTAACCCCTGCTACAGAGACCAAAGAAAAACATGCAGCCAAAATCACGCCAGCGTCTAACACAGAGGCACCATAGCCCTAAGCATTCACACTGCAGCTATGTTCCCAGCCCCTGAATTAAGCCCCTTTCGTAGGATCACAATAGGTATAACATTAGCCTCTAATGTAACCCCCCTTGTGACACACACACATTTTTATAGAACGGCCCTTCTACTTGTTGCCAGGGCTCACGTTCCAACCACTTATAATGACACAGTGCCTTCTGAGTTAGCCAGTGTCTCAGAATAAAAAACTGCACTTACCTCAGTGCTGATCAACAGCCTGAGCAGGTCCACAGGATCAAGAGGTCTTCTCCCTCCAGCAGCTCTGTGGACACAAAGGGGCCTTAGTTAATATCTGCTAAGACCATCAGGATACAAAGGGCAGCACTAGTATGGGGAGGCACAGTGCGGGTAAAACCCCACCAGTTCCCATTGCTTTAAAACCACCTGTAGCTCTAGTCTAGAGGCTGGCAAGGAATACGGCTACACCCTATAGTAAAATAGTACATTTTGGCACCATTTTAAAAATAATAAACTCTTGATTGTAGAATCTAAACTAACACATCACTTTACCTCTTCCTATAACTAACACAGGCAAATAGAATGAGTGGGGTGGGAGGGAAGGGAGGAGCTGTATATACAGCTCTGCTGTGGTGCTCTTTACCTCCTCCTGCTGACCAGGAGGCGATATCCCACAAGTAAGGATGCAATCCGTGGACTCATCGTATCTTGTAAAAGAAAAGGTTCCGCCTCTGGTGTATATTGGTAATGTACAGAAGTCTCTACTACACAGTTTATAAATCCTGCTTTACTCTTGTTGTTATTGACCAGATCGGCACTGTGCTCATGGCCATTGTGAATCTGTGTGCGTATAGAGCGCTTATTGGTAGGTAAGCTCCATGCATAGTGTACCAACCAATCTGCTATTGCACATGTTGCCAATTTCTTATATACAAAATATCTAAACATGGTTTTGTTTGTTTTTTTAGGCACTTTGCATTGCACAATGTTTTACTCTAGTGCACTTAATTTGTACAACACCAACTAATACATTCTATACATGACAGCAGTGCTTGTCATCAGAGTATACTGACATAGGCTCACAAGCGTGCTCTATAAATGGCAGCAGTGTTTGTCGTTAGAGCATTCAAAGGTAGATTCAGGAGCACGCTCTATATGTGCAGCAGTTCTTGTCATGAGAGCATACTGAGGTAGGCACAGGAGCATGCTCTATATGTGCAGCAGTGCTTGTCATGAGAGCATACTGAGGTAGGCTCAGAAGCGCACGCTATCTATGGCAGCAGTGGTTATCATGAGAGCATACTGAGGTAGGCTCAGAAGCGCACGCTATATATTGCAGCAGTGTTTATCATGAGAGCATACTGAGGTAGGCTCAGAAGTGCACGCTATATATGGCAGCAGTGTTTATCATGAGAGCATACTGAGGTAGGCTCAGAAGCGCACGCTATATATGGCAGCAGTGCTTATCATGAGAGCATACTGAGGTAGGCTCAGAAGCGCACGCTATATATGGCAGCAGTGTTTATCATGAGAGCATACTGAGGTAGGCTCAGAAGCGCACGCTATATATGGCAGCAGTGTTTATCATGAAAGCATACTGAGGTAGGCTCAAAAGCGCACGCTATATATGGCAGCAGTGCTTATCATGAGAGCATACTGAGGTAGGTTTAGGAGTGCACTCTATACATGGCTTCAATGTTTGTCATGAGAGCATACTGAGGTAGAACAGGAGCGTGCTCTATATATGGCAGCAGTGCTTGTCGTTAGACCATATAGAGGTAGGCACAGGATCACTCTCTATATATGGCAGCAGTGCTTGTCATGAGCCCATACAGAGGTAGGCACAGGAGCACCGTTAATATACAGGACAAGTGTTTGTCATGAGCTCATACTGAGGAAGGCTCAGGAGCGTTCTCTATATATGACAGCAGTGCTTGTCATGAGATCATACTGAAGTAGACACAGCAGTGTGCTCTATATATTGCAGCAGTGCTTGTCATGAGACAAGGCTCAGGAGCGCACTCTATATATGGCAGTAGTGCTTGTCATGAGAGCATACTGGGGTAGAACAGGAGCGTGCTCTATATATGACCGCAGTGCTTGTCGTTAGACCATATAGAGGTAGGCACAGGAACACTGTATATATATGACAAGAAGCTGTAGAGTCCACAGCACTTTAAGTATCTGTTTATTATTATTATTATACTTTATTTATGAAGCGCCAACATATTCCGCAGCGCTGTCTCTCTATATGGCAGCAGTGCTTGTCATGAGTGTATACTAAAGTAGGCACAGCAGCATGTTCTATATATGGCAGCAATGTTTGTAATGAGAGCATACTGAGGTAGGTACAGGATCATGCTCTATATGAGACGGCAGTGTTTGTAATGAGAGCATACTGAGGTAGATACAGGATCATGCTCTATTTGAGGCAGCAGTGTTTGTAATGAGAGCATACTGAGGTAGGTACAGGCGCATGCTCTATATGAGGCAGCAGTGTTTGTAATGAGGACATACTGAGGTAGGCACAGGATCATGCTCTATATGAGGCAGCAGTGTTTGTAATGAGAGCATACTGAGGTAGGTACAGGCACATGCTCTATATGAGGCAGCAGTGTTTGTAATGAGAGCATAATGAGGTAGGTACAGGCGCATGCTCTATATGAGGCAGCAGTGTTTGTAATGAGAGCATACTGAGATAGGTACAGGATCATGCTCTATATGAGGCAGCAGTGTTTGTAATGAGAACATACTGAGGTAGGTACAGGCGCATGCTCTATATGAGGCAGCAGTGTTTGTAATGAGAGCATACTGAGGTAGGTACAGGATCATGCTCTATATGAGGCAGCAGTGTTTGTAATGAGAGCATACTGAAGTAGGTACAGGATCATGCTCTATATGAGGCAGCAGTGATTGTAATTAGAGCAGTGTTTTTCAACCAGTGTGCCGTGGCACACTAGTGTGCCGTGAGAGATCCTCAGGTGTGCCACGGCAGACTGACAACAGTGTGACATATTTTTTAAACTTTGCTTGTTTTTTACTCCCAGTGCAGGGGTAGTTTGTAGGAGGCATGGCATAACAGCACAATACATACAGTATGTGTGTGTTTGTGTATATGTGTATATATATGTGCTGTATTAGGCTACAATGTGTGATTTTTTTAAAATTTTGGGATGGTGGTGTGCCACAGGATTTTTTAATGTAAAAAAGTGTGCCACGGCAAAAAAAAGGTTAAAAATCACTGAATTAGAGCATACTGAGGTAGGTACAGGATCATGCTCTATATGAGGCAGCAGTGTTTGTAATGAGAGCATACTGAGGTAGGTACAGGATCATGCTCTATATGAGGCAGCAGTGTTTGTAATGAGAGCATACTGAGGTAGGTACAGGATCATGCTCTATATGAGGCAGCAGTGTTTGTAATGAGAGCTTACTGAAGTAGGTACAGGATCATGCTCTATATGAGGCAGCAGTGATTGTAATTAGAGCATACTGAGGTAGGTACAGGCGCATGCTCTATATGAGGCAGCAGTGATTGTAATGAGAGCATACTGAGGTAGGTACAGGACCATGCTCTATATGAGGCAGCAGTGTTTGTAACGAGAGCATACTGAGGTAGGTACAGGATTAGGCTCTATATGAGGCAGCAGTGATTGAAATGAGAGCATACTGAGGTAGGTACAGGATCATGCTCTATATGAGGCAGCAGTGTTTGTAATGAGAGCATACTGAGGTAGGTACAGGATCATGCTCTATATGAGGCAGCAGTGTTTGTAATGAGAGCATACTGAGGTAGGTACAGGATCATGCTCTATATGAGGCAGCAGTGTTTGTAATGAGAGCATACTGAGGTAGGTACAGGATCATGCTCTATATGAGGCAGCAGTGTTTGTAATGAGAGCATACTGAGGTAGGTACAGGATCATGCTCTATATGAGGCAGCAGTGTTTGTAATGAGAGCATACTGAGGTAGGTACAGGATCATGCTCTATATGAGGCAGCAGTGTTTGTAATGAGAGCATACTGAGGTAGGTACAGGATCATGCTCTATATGAGGCAGCAGTGATTGTAATGAGAGCATACTGAGGTAGGTACAGGATCATGCTCTATATGAGACAGCAGTGTTTGTAATGAGAGCATACTAAGGTAGGTACAGGTGCGTGCACTATATGAGGCAGCAGTGTTTGTAATGAGAGCATACTGAGTTAGGTACAGGCGCATGCTCTACATGAGGCAGCAGTGTTTGTAATGAGAGCATACTGAGGTAGGTACAGGCACATGCTCTATATGAGGCAGCAGTGTTTGTAATGAGAGCATACTGAGGTAGGTACAGGCGTATGCTCTACATGAGGCAGCAGTGCTTGTAATCAAAGCATACTAAGGTAGGTACAGGAGCATGCTCTATATGAGGCAGCAGTGTTTGTAATGAGAGCATACTGAGGTAGGTACAGGATCATGCTCTATATATGGCAGCAGTGTTTGTAATGAGAGCATACTGAGGTAGGTACAGGATCATGCTCTATATGAGGCAGCAGTGTTTGTAATGAGAGCATACTGAGGTAGGTACAGGATCATGCTCTATATATGGCAGCAGTGTTTGTAATGAGAACATACTGAGGTAGGTACAGGCGCATGCTCTATATGAGGCAGTAGTGTTTGTAATGAGAGCATACTGAGGTAGGTACAGGATCATGCTCTATATGAGGCAGCAGTGTTTGTAATGAGAGCATACTGAGGTAGGTACAGGATCATGCTCTATATATGGCAGCAGTGTTTGTAATGAGAGCATACTGAGGTAGGTAGAGGATCATGCTCTATATGAGGCAGCAGTGTTTGTAATGATAGCATACAGAGGTAGGTACAGGCGCATGCACTATATGAGGCAGCAGTGTTTGTAATGAGAGCATACTGAGGTAGGTACAGGCGCATGCTCTATATGAGACAGTAGTGTTTGTAATGAGAGCATACTGAGGTAGGTACAGGATCATGCTCTATATGAGGCAGCAGTGTTTGTAATGAGAGCATACTGAGGTAGGTACAGGATCATGCTCTATATATGGCAGCAGTGTTTGTAATGAGAGCATACTGAGGTAGGTAGAGGATCATGCTCTATATGAGGCAGCAGTGTTTGTAATGATAGCATACTGAGGTAGGTACAGGCGCATGCACTATATCAGACAGCAGTGTTTGTAATGAGAGCATACTGAGGTAGGAACAGGCACATGCTCTATATGAGGCAGCAGTGTTTGTAATGAGAGAATACTGAGGTAGGTACAGGTGCATGCTCTATATGAGGCAGTAGTGTTTGTAATGAGAGCATACTGAGGCCTAGATTTGGAGTTCGGCGGTAAAAGGGCTGTTAACGCTCCGCGGGCTTTTTTCTGGCCGCACCATAAAATTAACTCTGGTATCGAGAGTTCAAACAAATGCTGCGTTAGGCTCCAAAAAAGGAGCGTAGAGCATTTTTACCGCAAATGCAACTCTCGATACCAGAGTTGCTTACGGACGCGGCCGGCCTCAAAAACGTGCTCGTGCACGATTCCCCCATAGGAAACAATGGGGCTGTTTGAGCTGAAAAAAAACCTAACACCTGCAAAAAAGCAGCGTTCAGCTCCTAACGCAGCCCCATTGTTTGCTATGGGGAAACACTTCCTACGTCTGCACCTAACACCCTAACATAAACCCCGAGTCTAAACACCCCTAGCCTTACACTTATTAACCCCTAATCTGCCGCCCCCGCTATCGCTGACCCCTGCATATTTTTTTAAACCCCTAATCTGCCGCTCCGTAAACCGCCGCCACCTACGTTATCCCTATGTACCCCTAATCTGCTACCCCTAACACCGCCGACCCCTATATTATATTTATTAACCCCTAACCTGCCCCCCACAACGTCGCCGACACCTGCCTACACTTATTAACCCCTAATCTGCCGAGCGGACCTGAGCGCTACTATAATAAAGTTATTAACCCCTAATCCGCCTCACTAACCCTATCATAAATAGTATTAACCCCTAATCTGCCCTCCCTAACATCGCCGACACCTAACTTCAATTATTAACCCCTAATCTTCCGATCGGAGCTCACCGCTATTCTAATAAATGGATTAACCCCTAAAGCTAAGTCTAACCCTAACACTAACACCCCCCTAAGTTAAATATAATATTTATCTAACGAAATAAATTAACTCTTATTAAATAACTTATTCCTATTTAAAGCTAAATACTTACCTGTAAAATAAATCCTAATATAGCTACAATATAAATTATAATTATATTATAGCTATTTTAGGATTAATATTTATTTTACAGGTAACTTTGTATTTATTTTAACCAGGTACAATAGCTATTAAATAGTTAAGAACTATTTAATAGTTACCTAGTTAAAATAATAACAAATTTACCTGTAAAATAAATCCTAACCTAAGTTATAATTAAACCTAACACTACCCTATCAATAAAATAATTAAATAAACTACCTACAATTACCTACAATTAACCTAACACTACACTATCAATAAATTAATTAAACACAATTCCTACAAATAAATACAATTAAATAAACTAGCTAAAGTACAAAAAATAAAAAAGAACTAAGTTACAGAAAATAAAAAATATTTACAAACATAAGAAAAATATTACAACAATTTTAAACTAATTACACCTACTCTAAGCCCCCTAATAAAATAACAAAGCCCCCCAAAATAAAAAATTCCCTACCCTATTCTAAATTAAAAAAGTTACAAGCTCTTTTACCTTACCAGCCCTGAACAGGGCCCTTTGCGGGGCATGCCCCAAGAATTTCAGCTCTTTTGCCTGTAAAAAAAAACATACAATACCCCCCCCCCCCAACATTACAACCCACCACCCACATACCCCTAATCTAACCCAAACCCCCCTTAAATAAACCTAACACTAAGCCCCTGAAGATCTTCCTACCTTGTCTTCACCATCCAGGTATCACCGATCCGTCCTGGCTCCAAGATCTTCATCCAACCCAAGCGGGGGTTGGCGATCCATAATCCGGTCCAGAAGAGGCTCCAAAGTCTTCCTCCTATCCGGCAAGAAGAGGACATCCGGACCGGCAAACATCTTCTCCAAGCGGCATCTTCGATCTTCTTCCATCCGGAGCGAAGCGGCAGGATCCTGAAGACCTCCAGCGCGGAACATCCATCCGGACCGACGACTGAACGACGAATGACTGTTCCTTTAAGGGACGTCATCCAAGATGGCGTCCCTCGAATTCCGATTGGCTGATAGGATTCTATCAGCCAATCGGAATTAAGGTAGGAATTTTCTGATTGGCTGATGGAATCAGCCAATCAGAATCAAGTTCAATCCGATTGGCTGATCCAATCAGCCAATCAGATTGAGCTCGCATTCTATTGGCTGTTCCGATCAGCCAATAGAATGCGAGCTCAATCTGATTGGCTGATTGGATCGGCCAATCGGATTGAACTAGATTCTGATTGGCTGATTCCATCAGCCAATCAGAAAATTCCTACCTTAATTCCGATTGGCTGATAGAATCCTATCAGCCAATCGGAATTCGAGGGACGCCATCTTGGATGACGTCCCTTAAAGGAACAGTCATTCGTCGGTCCGGATGGATGTTCCGCGCTGGAGGTCTTCAGGATCCTGCCGCTTCGCTCCGGATGGAAGAAGATCGAAGATGCCGCTTGGAGAAGATGTTTGCCGGTCCGGATGTCCTCTTCTTGCCGGATAGGAGGAAGACTTTGGAGCCTCTTCTGGACCTCTTCAGCACCGGATTATGGATCGCCAACCCCCGCTTGGGTTGGATGAAGATCTTGGAGCCAGGACGGATCGGTGATACCTGGATGGTGAAGACAAGGTAGGAAGATCTTCAGGGGATTAGTGTTAGGTTTATTTAAGGGGGGTTTGGGTTAGATTAGGGGTATGTGGGTGGTGGGTTGTAATGTTGGGGGGGGGGGGTATTGTATGTTTTTTTTTACAGGCAAAAGAGCTGAACTTCTTGGGGCATGCCCCGCAAAGGGCCCTGTTCAGGGCTGGTAAGGTAAAAGAGCTTGTAACTTTTTTAATTTAGAATAGGGTAGGGAATTTTTTATTTTGGGGGGCTTTGTTATTTTATTAGGGGGCTTAGAGTAGGTGTAATTAGTTTAAAATTGTTGTAATATTTTTCTTATGTTTGTAAATATTTTTTTATTTTCTGTAACTTAGTTCTTTTTTATTTTTTGTACTTTAGCTAGTTTATTTAATTGTATTTATTTGTAGGAATTGTGTTTAATTAATTTATTGATAGTGTAGTGTTAGGTTAATTGTAGGTAATTGTAGGTAGTTTATTTAATTATTTTATTGATAGGGTAGTGTTAGGTTTAATTATAACTTAGGTTAGGATTTATTTTACAGGTAAATTTGTTATTATTTTAACTAGGTAACTATTAAATAGTTCTTAACTATTTAATAGCTATTTTACCTGGTTAAAATAATAACAAAGTTGCCTGTAAAATAAATATTAATCCTAAAATAGCTATAATATAATTATAATTTATATTGTAGCTATATTATGATTTATTTTACAGGTAAGTATTTAGCTTTAAATAGGAATAATTTATTTAATAAGAGTTAATTTATTTCGTTAGATAAAAATTATATTTAACTTAGGGGGGTGTTAGTATTAGGGTTAGACTTAGCTTTAGGGGTTAATACATTTATTAGAATAGCGGTGAGCTCCGGTCGGCAGATTAGGGGTTAATAATTGAAGTTAGGTGTCGGCGATGTTAGGGAGGGCAGATTAGGGGTTAATACTATTTATGATAGGGTTAGTGAGGCGGATTAGGGGTTAATACATTTATTATAGTAGCGCTCAGGTCCGCTCGGCAGATTAGGGGTTAATAAGTGTAGGCAGGTGTCGGCGACGTTGAGGGGGGCAGATTAGGGGTTAATAAATATAATATAGGGGTCGGCGATGTTAGGGCAGCAGATTAGGGGTACATAGGGATAACGTAGGTGGCGGCGATTTGCGGTCGGAAGATTAGGGGTTAATTATTTTAAGTAGCTGGCGGCGACGTTGTGGGGGGCAAGTTAGGGGTTAATAAATGTAATACAGGGGTCGGCGGGGTTAGGGGCAGCAGATTAGGGGTACATAAGTATAACGTAGGTGGCGGTCGGCAGATTAGGGGTTAAAAATTTTAATCGAGTGGCGGCGGTGTGGGGGGACCTCGGTTTAGGGGTACATAGGTAGTTTATGGGTGTTAGTGTACTTTAGGGTACAGTAGTTAAGAGCTTTATGAACCGGCGTTAGCCAGAAAGCTCTTAACTCCTGCTATTTTCAGGCGGCTGGAATCTTGTCGTTAGAGCTCTAACGCTCACTTCAGAAACGACTCTAAATACCAGCGTTAGAAAGATCCCATTGAAAATATAGGCTACGCAAATGGCGTAGGGGGATCTGCGGTATGGAAAAGTCGCGGCTGAAAAGTGAGCGTTAGACCCTTTAATCACTGACTCCAAATACCAGCGGGCGGCCAAAACCAGCGTTAGGAGCCTCTAACGCTGGTTTTGACGGCTACCGCCGAACTCCAAATCTAGGCCTCTGGTAGGTACAGGATCATGCTCTATATGAGGCAGTAGTGTTTGTAATGAGAGCATACTGAGGTAGGTACAGGATCATGCTCTATATGAGGCAGCAGTGTTTGTAATGAGAGCATACTGAGGTAGGTACAGGATCATGCTCTATATGAGGCAGCAGTGTTTGTAATGAGAGCATACTGAGGTAGGTACAGGTGCACGCTCTATATGAGGCTACAGTGTTTGTAATGAGAGCATACTGAGGTAAGTACAGGATCATGCTCTATATGAGGCAGCAGTGTTTGTAATGAGAGCATACTGAGGTAGGAACAGGCACATGCTCTATATGAGGCAGCAGTGTTTGTAATGAGAGCATACTGAGGTAGGTACAGGATCATGCTCTATATGAGGCAGCAGTGTTTGTAATGAGAGCATACTGAGGTAGGTACAGGAGCATGCTGTATATGAGGCATTAGTGTTTGTAATGAGAGCATACTGTGGTAGGTACAGGAGCATGCTCTATATGAGGCAGCAGTGTTTGTAATGAGAGCATACTGAGGTAGGTACAGGAGCATGCTCTATATAAGGCAGCAGTGTTTGTAATGAGAGCATACTGAGGTAGGTACAGGATCATGCTCTATATGAGACAGCAGTGTTTGTAATGAGAGCATACAGAGGTAGGTACAGGATCATGCTCTATATGAGGCAGCAGTGTTTGTAATGAGAGCATACTGAGGTAGGTACAGGAGCATGCTCTATATGAGGCAGCAGTGTTTGTAATGAGAGCATACTGAGGTAGGTACAGGATCATGCTCTATATGAGGCAGCAGTGTTTGTAATGAGAGCATACTGAGGTAGGAACCGGCACATGCTCTATATGAGGCAGCAGTGTTTGTAATGAGAGCATACTGAGGTAGGTACAGGATCATGCTCTATAGGAGGCAGCAGTGTTTGTAATGAGATCATACTGAGGTAGGTACAAGATCATGCTCCATATGAGGCAGCAGTGTTTGTAATGAGAGCATACTGAGGTAGGTACAGGATCATGCTCTAAATGAGACAGCAGTGTTTGTAATGAGAGCATACTGAGGTAGGTACAGGATCATGCTCTATATGAGACAGCAGTGTTTGTAATGAGAGCATACTGAGGTAGGTACAGGAGCATGCTGTATATGACGCAGCAGTGTTTGTAATGAGAGCATACTGAGGTAGGTACAGGATCATGCTCTATATGAGGCAGCATTGTTTGTAATGAGAGCATACTGAGGTAGGTACAGGATCATGCTCTATATGAGGCATCAGTGATTGTAATGAGAGCATACTGTGGTAGGTACAGGATCATGCTCTATATGAAGCAGCAGTGTTTGTAATGAGAGCATACTGAGGTAGGTACAGGTTCATGCTCTGTATGAGGCAGCAGTGTTTGTAATGAGAGCATACTGAGGTAGGTACAGTATCATGCTCTATATAAGGCAGCAGTGATTGTAATGAGAGCATACTGAGGTAGGTACAGGAGCATGCTCTATATGAGGCAGCAGTGTTTGTAATGAGAGCATACTGATGTAGGTACTAGATCATGCTCTATATGAGGCAGCAGTGTTTGTAATGAGAGCATACTGAGGTAGGTACAAGATCATGCTCTATATGAGGCAGCAGTGTTTTTAATTAGAGCATACTGAGGTAGGTACAGTTGCATGCTCTTTATGAAGCAGCAGTTATGGGAGCACACTGAAGTAGGCTCAGGAGCGTGCTTTATGTATGACAGCAGTGCTTGTCGTGAGAGCATACTGAGATAGGCACAGGGTTAAATTGGATCAAGGGGTTAGATACATACGATGTGACTACACTATTCCAAGATGCTGGTTTATTTCGGCCCATAGTTGGTACCTGTTAACCTTTTAAATTGGGATTTTTTTTTCTCCTTAGCTGTGCTATTGTACTTAATTTTTGTATTAATTAAATTGTATTATATAAAATCTGTGCCAATTTCTTCCCAAAAGTGATTCAATATTACTCATTGCTGTAAGTAGCTGCATTTAATACAAAGTGTGATTTAATAGGCTTCAGGATTGTCACGGATACCAGACGGCTAAGGCTACCCCCACCCCCCTACAACCTCACCCCTGTTGTTTCTCAGTGGTTTTTGGCTCCTCAGAGCAACCACAATCTCTGGAAGCTTTTGGTTGCATGGTTTTGTGCTCCAAACTTGTTTAGAAAAGAGCTTGTGTATGACCAGGAAAACCCTCCTAGGCTGGCCGGGCTCCTGGAGCTCCTGGTCGGCCGCCTCACAACGGACACCCGCCTTACCCCTCTCAGGCTGTCCAGGCTCCTGGAACTCCCGGTCGGCCACAGGACAGCAGGACACCCGCTAACTTTACTCCTCGTCGCTCCAGCAACCATGTGCCCCAGAGCTCCGCTCTTTTTGGGATTAGTAGCCCCTAGGGAGGACAAGAGGTGGACAAATTACCGGAGGGGAGCTCCTTTGGTATCCGGGGTTTTTGGACACCCATAACTTCAACGGACTGTAACCCCGGTCCCCAGTAACGAATCATGCTGATTTTTGGACTGTGAAATCTGGGGACCGAGAGCTTTAAAATGACATGGAAGTGCCGCCCCTCCACCTGGATCACCCCGAAACCGCCACCCCTATGTTTTGAGATTATGTGGGACTGTGGCTCCTATGGAGGCGCCGGTCAGTCTGAAAGGGCGGGAATGGCGGGAAAATAGTGGGATTGTCCTTTGTGTTATCAAGATGAGCTGTGTGTATAAAAGGAATGTATGTTTTACAATAAAATCAGTTCTTGATTCACCTGAAGGCTAGTCTGTCTAGTTATTTGGGTGAGTTCCAGCTAAAATCACTTTCCTGGGCTACATAGCAGCCTGTTCCAGGCAAAGGAAGGACCCTCTGGCAGAGCTACTCAGTCGAGGTAGCTGGAGTCTGCCACAGGGTGGGACCCTGAGTACTGGTGATGTTGGGCATTAGGGGTGGCTACAGGCTGTGGTCACTTGCCAGCTACATAGCTGCAGTCGGCAGGGAGGAAGCAGGACCCGTTTGGCGGAGCTACCCAGTCGGGGTAGCCGGGGGTATCCGTCACATTGGCTGGCAGCGGTGGGTTCTGCTTCTTCCACACGATTCCTGCTGACAGAGAAGGGCCATAGTAGCTGGTAACTACAGGAGGCACTGACCCAGCTGAACTATCCTGGTTCTGCACTGGACCAGCTGAGCTGCAGGAGCATTGTCCGCCGGCAACTATGGAGGGAGAGGCTTCAACAAGAAAAGGATTGTGATGGAAAGGTCCTCCCCACAGATGAGAGGTACTGGGTCCGGTGGGACTTGCGAGTGCTTTTCCTGGGAGAGCAGCCCGTGGAGGAATGGCTATCGGATCTAGATCAACTGGTCCAGGCAGAGATGTGGGTGGAGGATAGCTACCGGGACCTCCAATGGCTCGCAATGCAAGCACGGCCATGGCTGGAGGATTGCTCCCCCACAGAGGGCTTTGGCGGCCCTGGGTTACTATTTGAAAAGTTGACAGAAGACCCAGAATTTGGGAGCGGGGCAAAACTGAGAGCAACGAACATTTACCTCTCCCGAGAGCAGATGTTGGATCTCTCGGGGGTACCCTGGCTGGTATCCGATATGGTATCGCTTATTGTCCAAGAATGAGAACTGGAAAAGGCATACAAGAGGCTGCTAGACCGAGTTCTGCAGCATGCCACGGAGTCTGCACGGAGCTGTGGTGCAGCACTGTGGGAATCATGGAGGTTGACCTCAGATGAGTGGCCACAGAGCATAAGCGACTATGAGCTGCTAGATACAGATCAGCAGCCTGGGCCCAAGCTTATAGACCTGGACAAAGGAGCCACCCCAGCAGAAGCGCTGGCAACAGGGCAGACAGCCGCCGGCCTCTGCCCAGCACCTGTAACACCCCCAGGAAACCAGGGAGAGGAGGTAGGCGTCCTCCCTCCCCTTACAGAGAAACCCTTGCAGGGAGAGATGGATGTCAATAACTCTCCCCAGCGGCAGAGCCAGGAGCAGGGAGAGGAGACAGTCGGTCTCTCTCTGCAGAGGCAGAGCCATCCCCTGGGAGCGGAGGTAGTCGTCCTCCCTCCCCGTAAACAGAAACCCTTCCCGGGAGAGGAGACAGTCGGTCTCTCTCCCCAGCAGTGGAGCCATCCCCTGGGAGCGGAGGTAGTCGTCCTCCCTCCCCTTAAGCAGAAACCCTTTCTGGGAGAGGAGACAGTCGGTCTCTCTCCCCAGCGGCAGCACACTTTCCCATGGAGCGGAGGTAGCAGACCTGCCTTCCCAGCAGTAGATCTCCTTCTCGGGAGAAGAGACAGACGGTCTCTCCCCTCAGTAGCTTGGCAGGGTCTATACCCTTTTCTTGTCCTGGAGTATATCTCTCAGGGGGCAGGCCAGGGGATTACCCGCTCATGTAGTTGGTGCCACAAGTTTGGGCACCCCCAAGTTTTGCCTGCCCCACCAAGGAGCAACTTCCACCAACAGCCGGGAACCGGCAATGGCTTTGTTGGATACCTGCCCCTGCATTTGGTGCCATCAGTTTGGGCACCGAGTCTTGCCTGCCCCACCAAGGAGCAACCTCAACCTACTGTCTGGGGTGGGTATACAGCTGGGAAACCGGTACTGGCTTTGTTTGTGGGTGGGTCAGCTGGTACTCAACAGAGTGTCAAAGAGGGAGACAGTTTGGCCATGGAACTTAAGGACACTGGAACTTGTGGCAAACTTGTTTGGGACTTTGCATTATGTGACTATCCCTGCACCCAGGGCGCAGGGTATAAATGCCAGCAGGAACCCCCCAGGATACCCCAAGCTCAGGAGAGATGGGATAACCTCTCCCAGCAACCGAGAAGTGGAGGGCCACCGTCGGACAGCCCCTGGCTGACCCGTTAAGGGTCTAGCCGGGTCTGCCGAACTGGAGGGGGGGAGATGTCACGGATACCAGACGGCTAAGGCTATTGCCCACCCCCCTACAATTTCACCCCTGTTGTTTCTCAGTGGTTTTGGGCTCCTCAGAGCAACCACAATCTCTGAAAACTTTTGGTTGCATGGTTTTGTGTTCCAAACTTGTTTAGAAAATAGCTTGTGTATGACCAGGAAAACCCTCCTAGGCTGGCCGGGCTCCTGGAACTCCCGGTCAACCACCTCACAACGGACACCCGCCTAACCCCTCTCAGGCTGTCCAGGCTCCTGGAACTCCCGGTCGGCCACAGGACAGCAGGACACCCGCTACCTTTACCCCTCTTCGCTCTAGCAACCATGTGCCCCAGAGCTCCGCTCTTTTGGGGATTAGTAGCCCCTAGGGAGGACAAGAGGTGGACAAATTACCGGAGGGGAGCTCCTTTACGAACCGGGGTTTTTGGACACCCCTAACCCCATAACTTCAACGGACTGTAACTCCGGTCCCAAGTAACGAATCATGCTGATTTTTGGACTGTGAAATCTGGGGACCGAGAGCTTTACAGTGACACCGAGAGCTTTACAATGACAAGTGCCGCTGCTCCACCGGGATCACCCGAAACCGCCACCCCAATGTATTGAGATTATGTGAGACTGTGGCGCCTATGGAGATGCCGGGCTGTCTGGAGGGGCGGGAATTGTGGGATTGTCCTTTGTTATCAAGATGAGATGTGTGTATAAAAGGAGTGTGTGTTCTCAGTTCTTGTTCACCTGAAGGCTAGTCTGTCTAGTTATTTGGATGAGTTCCAGCTAAAATCACTTTCCTGGGCTACATAGCAGCCTGTTCCAGGCAAAGGAAGGACCCTCTGGCAGAGCTACTCAGTCTGGGTAGCTGGAGTCTGCCACAGGGTGGGACCCTGAGTACTGGTGCAGTCGGGCATCAGGGGTGGCTACAGATTGTGGTCACTTGCCAGCTACATAGCTGCAGTCGGCAGGGAGGAAGCAGGACCCGTTTGGTGGAGCTACCCAGTCGGGGTAGCCGGGGGTATCCGTCACAAGGATATTATTGTAAAAGAAGATAAAATATACAAACTGCTGTTATATAAATTTGTTACACCCTGTACTGTGCTCTATCAGGTAACTTCCTGCTGTAATTACAGGGCGTCTAGAGGAAAACCCGGACACTGGGCTGTTAAATGTGAAGGAAGAGGATGAGACAGATGACATGAATAGTCATCAGACTGAAATACATTGCTCCCTCCCTGCCGGTGAGTAGTAATACGTGAGAGTCTGCCGGGGCTGTGCACACAGTTACTTACTGCTCTCCCTTGTAGTTTACTGTCTGGTTTATAAGCGCAGATAACACAATGAGTTTAACCCTTGTTTAGTTCATGTTGTAGTTTATACTGGAATATAGAGGCTCACAGTAAAAAAAAAAGAATGAGAGGGAGAAGGAGGAGAATGTCCTAATTTGGTGCTATTGTCTGTTAGGGAAATAAACAAACAATATATAGTAAAGTTATAAACAAAACTAGATCATGTGATATAAAAACTGAATCTACTTTATTTGTACAGATGAAGATTACGCTGATATAGTGAAAGTTGAGATAACAGAAGATCTATGTGTGAGGCATCTGCTGGAAGCACCAGATGAGGAAACCAGTGACAGCATCAGCCCAGGTGAGTGTGCACTTGTGGTGTGTCTGAGGGATGCAGGTCACAGGTAAGTGTGCACGTATGTTGTGTCTGTGGGGCATGGGCTACAGGTGAATGTGTTACGGATGAGTGTGCATGTGTGTTGTGTCTCAGGGATACAGGTTACATGTGAGTGGACATGTGTATTGTGTCTCCGGGACACAGGTTTACAGGTGAGTGTGCATGTGTCTGAGGGACGAAGATAGCATGGATTGTGTGTGTGTTACAGGTGAGTGTACACGAGGTGGTTGTGCATGTATGTTGTGGGTTACAGGTCAGTGAGTACATATATTGTGTGTGAGGTATGTGAGTTACAGGTGAGTGTGCACATATATTGTATGTGAGTTATAGGTAAGTGTGATAGTCTACTAAATAATTCTCTTGTGTGCACATAGTAATTTTTTGCGTTCTCACATGATTTTTCGTTTTATATAATGAGAGAGAAATTGATACATCCCATGAGTACTACTAACAACTTGCACATATGCATGTATATTCTTATTGTACAGGTCGTATGGATGTGACGCCTTCAGATGGCTCAGTAGTTGAGTACAGAGGAGAACCGTATGTGTGTGATCACGTGAAGACTGAGGAGGATGAAGTTCTTATCAATACGGCTACAGGTGATTAGCACTAATTAACACACTACCCGTAAACATCTGCCGGATATAGCGCAGGTCTTTCCTCCACATGCAGTCCTAGCACAGCTTTGCCAGCGAAGTTGCGCTAGTTAAACCCAAAACGACCACAGATGTACAGGTTATGTCTGTCATTAAGGGGTTAAGTAAAGGGAATATTCTGATGGTGACATTTTGTCTCATGTAAATAACAGTTATATTTTCTCAGATGGTTACACAGCAGACACAAGTCAGTGAGCAGCTCATGTATGATTAACTAAGGAATAGATTACAAATAAAGCACAAAAATATAAGTTCTACTGAGTGCTAACTCAGCTCAAGATAAATCTGGTGCTCCTATTCTTGAACTCATATTACAAGTTGAACGTAAAATATTATCGGAAGAGCCAACGTCTCAGGCGCACTAACATCTGGAGGTCGTTTATTGTGACCTCGCTGAGTCCCTTTCTGCATAGACTTCTGTATATTTGTACACATATAAATAAAACACATATATATATACACCTTTGTGCACCAGATCATAGACCATATCCCTTTAAATCACTATTAGAACATTTATTTCTATGATAAACCTTGTTTTTGTGTTACATATGTATAACTATATACTTTACTCTAATATACCATACGTGTTTTATTGCGCATATATTCAGGCGTTCATGGAACAGTAAAGTCAAAATTAAACTTTTGTGCTTCAGTTAGAGGATACAGTTTTAAACAAATTTCCAATTTACTTCTAATTTTCTGTATTTTCTTGGTATCCTTTGTTCAATTTATAACCTAGAGGTAGCGCTCAAAGCTAATTGGAGGGGTTAAACTAAGGTTAGCAGGATTTGCTTTCTCCTAAGCGCTTTGTCTGTTTCTCTTTTTTTACACATTTATTCTTTGTTCAATAGCATACCTAGGTAGGCTCAGGGGGCAGCAATGCCCTACTAGCTAGCTGATGTCTGCACACAAATGCCTCTTGTCATTGGCTCAGCAGATGTGTACAGCTAGATCCCAGTAGTGCTTTGCGTATCCTTCAACAAAAGATAACAACATTTGCTTAATTCTCTTGGTAACATAAGTACATTGAAAAGTTGTATAAAATGACTCTCTCTGAATCATGAAAGTTTTTTTTTTCTTGTATTTTACTTCAGGTCTCTAAAAGCACTAAGTTTCCAGTGCTATTTTGTAATGTGCTCGAGTGTAACGCTTATGTCGCCAATGTAATATGAGCGTTGGTAGCAAATCCTGCGCTCTTCATTCAAAGTATAGGCTGCGCTAAATAAATGTCAGCCTCGTTAAAGGGACATAAAACCCTTAATTTCTCTTGTTAAGTGTGTTCAGTCCACGGGTCATCCATTACTTATGGGATATATTCTCCTTCCCAACAGGAAGTTGCAAGAGGATCACCCAAGCAGAGCTGCTATATAGCTCCTCCCCTCACATGTCATATCCAGTCATTCTCTTGCAACCCTCAGCAATGAAGGTCGCGAGAGGAGCTGGAGTTTTTACTTAACTATTCTTCAATCAAAAGTTTGTTATTTTAAATGGCACCGGAGTGTGCTGTTTTTCTATCTCAGGCAGTATTTGGAAGAAGAAACTGCCTGCGTTCTTTATCTATGATCTTAGCAGGCGTAACTAAGATCCACTGGCTGTTCTCGACATTCTGAGGAGTGGCGTAACTTCAGAAACTGGGAATAGCATGCGGGGTCCTCCGCAAATGAGGTATGTGCAGTACTTTATTTTCTGGGAATGGAATTGACTAAGAAAATACTGCTGTTACCATATGATGTAAGTACAGCCTTAAATGCAGTAGTAGCAACTGGTATCAGGCTGATAAATGTATGCGCAGTCGAGTTATATTCTAGGGACTAGAATTTGACTGAGAAAATACTGTTAACACTGAAATAATACTTAAGCCTTCTCTGCAGTGGTAGCGACTGGTAGCAGGCTTAGTGATAGCTTTGCATGACATTGACAAATGTTGGTTTTAATAAAACGTTTACTGGCATGTTATTCGTTTTTGTGAGGTACTTTGGTGATAAATCGCTTTGGGCATGATTTTATTCCACATGGCTAACATATTTTTCTGCATGGAAACCGTTATATCAGGGCTCCCACTGTTGTGATTGGAGTGGGAGGGCCCTTGTTTTAGCGCCTTGTTGCGCAGTTAAAATTATTGCACAGTCTTTCTGCTTCTTCCTCCTTTATCCAGGACGTCTCTAGAGAGCTCAGGGGTCTGCAAATTTCATTTGTGAGGGAGGTAATCAGTCACAGCAGATCTGTGACAGTGTGCTGACTGTGATTAAAAGCGTTAAATCTTAATTGATATCTGTTTTATCCGTTTTGGGTATTGAGGGGTTAATCATCCTTTTGCTAATGGGTGCAATCCTCTGCTAATAATACACTTCTTGTTAAGAATTGTTTAATTATATCTGTATTTTTGAAGCGCTGCAGCGTTTTTTATATTGCTTGTAAACTTATTGAAGTGATTTCCAAGCTTGTTAGTTTTCATTACTAAGTCTGTTTTAAACATGTCTGATTCAGAGGAAACTGTTTGTTCATCAGATTTCAGTCGGACAATATCACGACTGTGGCTTACATCAATCATCAAGGGGGAACCAGGAGTTCCCTAGCGATGTTGGAAGTCTCGAAGATAATTCGCTGGGCAGAGTCTCGCTCTTGCCACCTGTCAGCGATTCACATCCCAGGCGTAGAGAACTGGGAGGCGGATTTCCTAAGTCGCCAGACTTTTCATCCGGGAGAGTGGGAACTTCATCCGGAGGTATTTGCTCAACTGATTCGTCGTTGGGGCAAACCGGATCTGGATCTCATGGCATCTCGCCAGAACGCGAAGCTTCCTTGTTACTGATCCAGGTCCAGGGACCCGGGAGTGGTGCTGGTAGAAGCATTAGCAGCCCCTTGGGTTTTCAACATAGCTTATGTGTTTCCACCATTTCCGTTGCTACCTCGACTGATTGCCAGGATCAAACAGGAGAGGGCATCGGTAATTCTGATAGCGCCTGCGTGGCCACGCAGGACCTGGTATGCAGACCTAGTGGACATGTCGTCCTGTCCACCATGGTCTCTTCCTCTGAGGCAGGACCTTCTAATTCAGGGTCCTTTCAACCATCCAAACCTAATTTCTCTGAGGCTGACTGCCTGGAAATTGAACGCTTGATTCTATCAAAGCGTGGGTTTTCGGATTCGGTTATTGATACATTAATACAGGCTCGGAAACCTGTGACAAGAAAAATTTACCATAAGATATGGCGTAAATATTTATATTGGTGCGAATCCAAGAGTTACTCATGGAGTAAGGTTAGGATTCCTAGGATATTAGCTTTTCTACAAGAGGGTTTAGAAAAGGGTTTATCCGCTAGTTCGCTAAAGGGACAGATTTCAGCTCTTTCTATTCTTTTACACAAACGTCTGGCAGAGCATCCAGACGTCCAGGCCTTTTGTCAGGCTTTGGCTAGAATTAAGCCTGTGTTTAAAGCTGTTGCTCCTCCGTGGAGCTTAAACTTGGTTCTTAAAGTTCTTCAGGGTGTTCCGTTTGAACCCCTTCATTCCATTGATATTAAGCTTTTATCTTGGAAAGTTTTGTTTCTGATGGCTATTTCCTCGGCTCGAAGAGTCTCTGAGTTATCTGCCTTACATTGTGATTCTCCTTATCTGATCTTTCATTCAGACAAGGTAGTTCTGCGTACTAAACCTGGGTTCTTACCTAAGGTTGTTTCTAACAGGAATATCAATCAAGAGATTGTTGTTCCATCATTATGTCCTAATCCTTCTTCAAAGAAGGAACGTCTTTTGCATAATCTAGATGTGGTCCGTGCTCTGAAGTTCTACTTACAGGCAACTAAAGATTTTAGACAAACTTCTTCTCTGTTTGTCGTTTACTCTGGACAGAGGAGAGGTCAAAAGGCTTCGGCTACCTCTCTCTCTTTTTGGCTTCGTAGCATAATACGTTTAGCCTATGAGACTGCTGGACAGCAGCCTCCTGAAAGAATTACAGCTCATTCCACCAGAGCTGTGGCTTCCACCTGCGCCTTTAAGAATGAGGCCTCTGTTGAACAGATTTGCAAAGCTACAACTTGGTCTTCACTTCATACTTTTTCCAAATTTTACAAATTTGACACTTTCGCTTCTTCGGAGGCTGGTTTGGGAGAAAGGTTCTACAGGCAGTGGTTCCTTCTGTTTAATGTTCCTGCCTTGTCCCTCCCATCATCCGTGTACTTAGCTTTGGTATTGGTATCCCATAAGTAATGGATGACCCGTGGACTGAACACACTTAACAAGAGAAAACATAATTTATGCTTACCTGATAAATTTATTTCTCTTGTAGTGTGTTCAGTCCACGGCCCGCCCTGTCTTTTTCAGGCAGGTTCTAAATTTTAAAATTATAACTCCAGTCACCACTGCACCTTATAGTTTCTCCTTTCTCGTCTTGTTTCGGTCGAATGACTGGATATGACATGTGAGGGGAGGAGCTATATAGCAGCTCTGCTTGGGTGATCCTCTTGCAACTTCCTGTTGGGAAGGAGAATATATCCCATAAGTAATGGATGAACCGTGGACTGAACACACTACAAGAGAAATAAATTTATCAGGTAAGCATAAATTATGTTTTTTTTTTCATGATTCAGAGATAGACTAGGGAGCATACAGGATACAGGTGAGTGTACATGTTTGATGTGTCTGAGGGATACAGGGCACAGGTGAGTGTACGTGTGTGATGTGTCTGAGGGATACAGGATACAGGTGAGTGTACATGTGTGATGTGTCTGAGGGATACAGGGCACAGGTGAGTGTACATGTGCGATGTGTCTGAGGGATACAGGCACAGGTGAGTGTACGTGTGTGATGTGTCTGAGGTATACAGGGCACAGGTGAGTGTATGTGTGTGATGTGCTTGAGGGATACAGGGCACAGGTGAGTGTACGTGTGTGATGTGTCTGAGGGATACAGGGCACAGGTGAGTGTACGTGTGTGATGTGTCTGAGGGATACAGGGCACAGGGGAGTGTACGTGTGGGATGTGCCTAAGGGACGCAGGGCACAGGTGAGTGTATATGTGCGATGTGTCTGAGGGATACAAAGATACATGTGAGTGTACATGTGTGATGTGCCTGAGAGATACAGGGAACAGGTGAGTGTACGTGTGTGATGTGCCTAAGGGACGCAGGGCACATGTGAGTGTATATGTGTGATGTGTCTGAGGGATACAGGGCACAGGTGAGTGTACGTGTGTATGATGTATCTGGGGGATACAGGGCACAGGTGAGTGTACGTGTGTGGTGTGTCTGAGGGATACAGGGCACAGGTGAGTGTACGTGTGTGGTGTGTCTGAGGGATACAGGGCACAGGTTAGTGTAGGTGTGTGGTGTGTCTGAGGGATACAGGGCACAGGTGAGTGTACATGTGTGATGTGTCTGAGGGATACAGGGCACAGGTGAGTGTACGTATGTGATGTGTCTGAGGGATGCAGGGCACAGGTGAGTGTACGTGTGTGATGTGTCAGGGATACAGGGCACAGGTGAGTGTACATGTGTGATGTGCCTGATGGATACAGGGCACAGGTGAGTGTATGTGTGTGATGTGTCTAAGGGATACAGGGCACAGGTGAGTGTAAATGTGTGATGTGTCTGAGGGATACAGGGCACAGGTGAGTGTAAATGTGTGATGTGTCTGAGGGATACAGGGCACAGGTGAGTGTACATGTGTGATGTGTCTGAGGGATACAGGGTACAGGTGAGTGTACATGTGTGTTGTGTCTGAGGGATACAGGGCACAGGTGAGTGTACATGTATGTTGTGTCTGAGGGATACAGGGCACAGGTGAGTGTACGTGTGTGATGTGCCTCAGGGATACAGGGCACAGGTGAGTGTACATGTGTGATGTGTCTGAGGGATACAGGACACAGGTGAGTGTACGTGTGTGATGAGTCTGAGGGATACAGGGCATTTATTATTTCTTTCTAATGACACGGTGAGTCCACGGATCATCTTAATTACTAATGGGATATTCACCTCCTGATCAGCAGGAGGAGGCAAGGAGCACCAGAGCAGAGCTGTTAAATAGCTCCTCCCTTCCCTCCCACTCCCGTCATTCTCTTTCCCTACGTTAGTGATAGGAAGAGGTAAAGTGAGGTGTTAGTATAGATTCTTCAATCAAGAGTTTATTATATTTAAAGTAGTGCAAGATTGTGCTGCTTTGTCCTAGGGTGTAGCCGTAGTCCATATCAGTCTCTTCAGTAGAGCCTTGGTGGCTTTAAAGCAATGGGAACTTGTGGGACATAATTCTCACTGCGCCTCCCATATTTGTTTGCTGCCCTAATCCTGAAAACCTGAGGCATATTTAATCAGGAATTTCATTTTTTTCAGAGGTCCATGTGGGGGATAGGACTCCTCAAACCTGCTGAACTGCCTTTGCTGTCAGGCAGACATATGAGGTCTTGTTTATTTTTCCTGGGACACTTAGAGGAAAAGGAGCACTTTTATTACACTTCATTACATTTCACATAAGGCTTATGGTTGCACAATATAACGTATAAGCGCTTGGGACATATAAACTCTCAGGGTCTGAGGGGACCAGACAGCATATTACAGGCACTGGGGCTGCGAGAAAGCATAATTACGGTGGTTTTTATTAATATTTTTATTAATATTGCGTTATTTACCATAGCTATAACGGCCAGGAGTGTGTCGTTGCGCTTAGCCACGCCCACGGTGGGCAGATCGTCTAGATTGCGCGCCTTTCATACTGCGCCTCTATCTAGAGACGGTTTAGACAGAGTTACACGCATGATATTGCTCTGCCTAGAAGCGCATGTTGGTTTAGATTTTACAAGCGTTTTTAGACTGGAAGTGCTGCTGAATAGTTTCCCCATCGAATCAGGATTGCTGCCCTACAGGGAGTGAAGGATCCGGTTCTTACAAGCAGGTAGACACCTCAGCAGAGCTGCTGAGGTGTGGGGTGTCTTTATTTTTAGTCTATAGCTGTTTGAGAACGTTGTTTTGTACTTTTTCTTGCACGCAGTAAAAAAAGTTACACTTAAAGAAACAGTAACTTTTTTTGATAAACAATTTTTTGTGTAAAATTAAAATTTCTCTTGCAAGATGTATCGAGTCCACGGATTCATCCAATACTTGTGGGATATTCTCCTTCCCAACAGGAAGTGGCAAAGAGAGCACCCACAGCAGAACTGTCTATATAGCTCCTTACCTAACTCCAGCCCCCAGTCATTCTCTTTGCCGGCTCTAAGCAATAAGGAAGGGTAAAGTGATTGTGGTGACAAAACATTAGTTTTATTTTCTTCAAGCAAGAGTTTGTTATTTTAAATGGTACCGGTGTGTACTATTTACTCTCAAGCAGAAAAAAGATGAAGATTTCTGCCTAGAGGATGATGATCTTAGCATTTGTAACTAAGATCCATTGCTGTTCCCACAGAGGCTGAGGAGTACAGGAAACTTCAGTTGGGGAATGGTTATACAGGCTATGCTGCACTGAGGTATGTTCAGTAATTTTTTTCTAGGAAGACTGTGATATTTCCAGAAAAGGGCTGACATTATCCCCATAAGGGGAAGGGTAAGCTGTAATCAAACACTTTGGTAGTATTTCAAGCTTACATAAGGGCTAAGTTACTCTGCTGGTTGACACTTATATAATAGAGCAAACGTTTATTTCTTTCATGTAATTAGCGAGTCCATGAGCTAGTGACGTATGGGATATACATTCCTACCAGGAGGGGCAAAGTTTCCCAAACCTCAAAATGCCTACAAATACACCCCTCACCACACCCACAATTCAGTTTTACAAACTTTGCCTCCCGTGGAGGTGGTGAAGTAAGTTTGTGCTAGATTCTTCGTTGATATGCGCTTCGCAGCAGGCTGGAGCCCGGTTTTCCTCTCAGAGTGCAGTGAATGTCAGAGGGATGTGAAGAGAGTATTGCCTATTTGAATTCAATGGTCTCCTTCTACGGGATCTATTTCATAGGTTCTCTGTTATCGGTCGTAGAGATTCATCTCTTACCTCCCTTTTCAGATCGACGATATACTCTTATATACCATAACCTCTACTGATTCTCGTTTCAGTACTGGTTTGGCTATCTACTATATGTAGATGAGTGTCCTGGGGTAAGTAAGTCATATTTTTTGTGACACTCTAAGCTATGGTTGGGCACTTTATATGTAAAGTTCTAAATATATGTCTTTAAACTTATATTTGCCTTGATTCAGGATGATCAATATTCCTTATTTCAGACAGTCAGTTTCATACTTGGGTTAATGCATATGAATATTCAATTTTTTTCTTACCTTGAAAAATTGTTTTCAAATTGACTTTTTTCCCTGTGGGCTGTTAGGCTCGCGGGGCTGAAAATGCTTCAATTTATTGCGTCATTCTTGGCGCGGATTTTTTTGGCGCAAAACATTTCTGTTGTCATTTACGGTGTCTTTCTTGACGCCGGAAGTTGTTCGTGACTGTCATTTTTTTTTGACGTTTTGCGCCAAAAATGTCGGCGTTCCGGATGTGGCGTCATTCTTGGCGCCAAAAAAAAATAAAAAATTTTTAGGTGCCAATAATGTTGGCGTCTTTTTTGGCGCTAAAAAATGTGGGCGTCTTTTTTGTCTCCTCCTTTTTTTACACATTATTTCAGTCGCATTTTTTCATTGGCATTCTTTCCCATTCCTGAAACTGTTATTTAAGGAATTTGATAATTTTGCTTTATATGCTGTTTTTTCTATTACATATTGCAAGATGTCTCAGATTGACCCTGGATCAGAATCTACTTCTGGAAAAATGCTGCCTGATGCTGGTTCTACCAAAGTTAAGTGTATTTTTTGTAAACTTTTGGTAACTGTTCCTCCGGCTGTAGTTTGTGATGAATGTCATGATAAACTTTCTAATGCAGATAGTATTTCCATTAGTAATATACCATTACCTGTTGCTGTTCCCTCAACATCTAATACTCAGGATGTTCCTGTTAATATAAGAGAATTTGTTTCTAAATCTATTAGGAAGGCTATGTCTGTTATTCCTCCTTCCAATAAACGTAAAAGGTCTTCTAAAACTTCTCATTTTTCAGATGAAATTTTAAATGACCGTCATAATTCTGATTTGTCTGTTTCTGATGAGGATTTTTCTGGTTCAGAGGATTCTGTCTCAGATATAGACACTGATAAATCTTCATATTTATTTAAGATGGAATTTATTCGCTCTTTACTTAAAGAAGTTTTAATCGCTTTAGAAATGGAGGATTCTAGTCCTCTTGATACTAAATCTACTAAGCGTTTAAATTCGTTTTTTAAACCTCCTATGGTTATTCCAGAAGTTTTTCCTGTCCCTGATGCTATTTCTGAAGTAATTTCTAGGGAATGGAATAATTTGGGTACTTCATTTACTCCTTCTCAAAGGTTTAAGAAATTGTATCCTGGGCCATCTGACAGATTAGAGTTTTGGGACAAAATCCCTAAAGTTGATGGGGCTATCTCTACTCTTGCTAAACGTACTACTATTCCTACGGCAGATAGTACTTCCTTTAAGGATCCTTTAGACAAGAAGGTTGAATCCTTTCTGAGGAAAGCTTATTTATGTTCAGGTAATCTTCTTAGACCTGCTATTTCTTTGGCTGATGTTGCCGCCGCTTCCACTTTTTGGTTGGAGGCTTTAGCACAACAAGTATCAGACCATAATACTCATAGCATTGTTAAACTTCTTCAACATGCTAATAACTTTATTTGTGATGCTATCTTTGATATCATTAGAGTTGATGTCAGGTATATGTCTTTAGCTATTTTAGCTAGAAGAGCTTTATGGCTTAAAACTTGGAATGCAGATATGTCTTCCAAATCAACTTTGCTTGCTCTTTCTTTCCAAGGTAATAAATTATTTGGTTCCCAGTTGGATTCTATTATTTCAACTGTTACTGGGGGGAAAGGAACTTTTTTGCCTCAGGACAAAAAATCTAAAGGTAAATACAGGGCTGCTAATCATTTTCGTTCCTTTCGTCAGAATAAGGAACAGAAGCCTGACCCTTCCCCTAAAGGAACGGTTTCTGTCTGGAAACCTTCTCCAATCTGGAATAAAACCAAGCCTTTTAGAAAGTCAAAACCAGCTCCCAAGTCCACATGAAGGTGCGGCCCTCATTCCAGCTCAGCTGGTAGGGGGCAGGTTACGATTTTTCAAAGACATTTGGATCAATTCGATTCAAAGTCTTTGGATTCAGAACATTGTTTCTCAAGGGTACAGGATAGGTTTCAAGGTAAGGCCACCTGCGAAGAGATTTTTTCTCTCTCGCATTCCAATAAACGCAGTGAAAGCTCAGGCATTTCTGAAATGTGTTTCAGATCTAGAGTCGGCCGGGGTAATTGTGCCTGTTCCAGTTCTGGAACAGGGTCTGGGGTTTTACTCAAATCTATTCATTGTACCAAAGAAGGAGAATTCCTTCAGACCAGTTCTGGATTTAAAGATATTGAATCGTTATGTAAGGATACCAACATTCAAAATGGGAACTATAAGGACTATTCTGCCTTTTGTTCAGAAAGGGCATTATATGTCCACAATAGATTTACAGGATGCATATCTTCATATTCCGATTCATTCAGATCACTTTCAGTTTCTGAGATTCTATTTTCTAGACAAGCATTACCAGTTTGTGGCTCTTCCGTTTGGCCTAGCAACAGCTCCAAGGATCTTTTCAAAGGTTCTCGGTGCCCTTCTCTCTGTAATCAGAGAACAGGGTATTGCGGTATATCCTTATTTGGACGATATCTTGGTACTTGCTCAGTCTTTACATTCTGCAGAATCTCACACAAATCAACTTGTGGTGTTTCTTCAAAAACATGGTTGGAGGATCAATTTACCAAAGAGTTTGTTGATTCCTCAGACAAAGGTAACCTTTTTGGGTTTTCTGATCGATTCAGTGACCATGACCTTGTCTCTAACAGAAAAGAGACGTCTGAAATTGGTTTCAGCCTGTCAAAACCTTCAGTCTCTATCATTCCCTTCGGTAGCTTTGTGCATGGAAATTCTAGGTCTCATGACTGCTGCATCGGACGCGATCCCCTTTGCTCGTTTTCACATGCGACCTCTTCAGCTTTGTATGCTGAACCAATGGTGCAGGGATTATACAAAGATATCACAATTAATATCCTTAAATCCCAATGTACAACACTCTCTGACGTGGTGGATAGATCACCATCGTTTAGTTCAAGGGGCTTCCTTTGTTCACCCAACCTGGACTGTGATCTCAACAGATGCGAGTCTGTCAGGTTGGGGAGCTGTATGGGGATCTCTGACAGCGCAGGGGGTTTGGGAATCTCAGGAGGCGAGATTACCAATCAACATTTTGGAACTCCGTGCGATTTTCAGAGCTCTTCAGTCCTGGCCTCTTCTTAAGAGAGAATCGTTTATTTGCTTTCAGACAGACAATGTCACAACCGTGGCATATGTCAATCATCAGGGTCGGACTCACAGTCCTCAGGCTATGAAAGAAGTATCTCGGATACTTGTATAGGCGGAATCCAGCTCCTGTCTAATTTCTGCGGTTCACATCCCAGGTGTAGACAATTGGGAAGCGGATTATCTCAGTCGCCAGACGTTACATCCGGGCGAATGGTCTCTTCACCCAGAGGTATTTCTTCAGATTGTTCAAATCTGGGGTCTTCCAGAAATAGATCTGATGGCCTCTCATCTAAACAAGAAACTTCCCAGGTATCTGTCCAGATCCAGGGACCCTCAGGCGGAGGCAGTGGATGCGTTGTCGCTTCCTTGGAATTATTATCATGCCTATATCTTTCCGCCTCTAGTTCTTCTTCCAAAAGTGATTTCCAAAATTCTAATGTAACGTTCGTTTGTGCTGCTGGTGGCTCCAGCATGGCCTCACAGGTTTTGGTATGCGGATCTCATTCGGATGGCCAGTTGCCAACCTTGGACTCTTCCGTTAAGACCAGACCTTCTATCTCAAGGCCCTTTTTTCCATCAGGATCTCAAATCATTAAATTTGAAGGTATGGAAATTGAACGCTTGATTCTTAGTCATAGAGGTTTCTCTGACTCAGTAATTAATACTATGTTACAGGCTCGTAAATCTGTGTCTAGGAAGATTTATTATCGAGTCTGGAAGGCTTACATTTCTTGGTGTTCTTCTCATAAATTCTCCTGGCATTCGTTCAGAATTCCTAGAATTTTACAGTTTCTTCAGGATGGTTTGGATAAAGGTTTGTCTGCAAGTTCCTTGAAAGGACAAATCTCTGCTCTCTCTGTTCTTTTTCACAGAAAGATTGCTATTCTTCCTGATATTCATTGTTTTGTACAGGCTTTGGTTTGTATCAAACCTGTCATTAAGTCAATTTCTCCTCCTTGGAGTCTTAATTTGGTTCTGAGGGCTTTACAAGCTCCTCCGTTTGAACCTATGCATTCTCTGGACATTAAATTACTTTCTTGGAAAGTTCTGTTCCTTTTGGCCATCTCTTCTGCTAGAAGAGTTTCTGAGTTATCTGCTCTTGTTGTGTTGCGAACCTCATTTAAATTTTTACCTAAGGTTGTGAATTCTAACAACATTAGTAGAGAGATTTTTGTTCCTTCATTATGTCCTAATCCTAAAAATTCAAAGGAGAGATCTTTACATTCTTTGGATGTAGTAAGAGCTTTGAAATATTATGTTGAAGCTACTAAAGATTTTAGAAAGACTTCTAGTCTATTTGTTATCTTTTCTGGGTCCAGAAAAGGTCAGAAGGCCTCCGCCATTTCTTTGGCGTCTTGGTTAAAGTCTTTGATTCATCATGCTTATGTAGAGTCAGGTAATTCCCCGCCTCAAAGAATTACGGCTCATTCTACTAGGTCAGTTTCTACTTCCTGGGCGTTTAGGAATGAAGCTTCAGTTGATCAGATTTGCAAAGCAGCAACTTGGTCTTCTTTGCATACTTTTACTAAATTCTACCATTTTGATGTGTTTTCTTCTTCTGAAGCAGTTTTTGGTAGAAAAGTACTTCAGGCAGCTGTTTCAGTTTGATTCTTCTGCTTATAATTTCATTATTTTGAGATTAAAAACTTTTGTTTTGGGTTGTGGATTATTATTATTTTTCAGCGGAATTGGCTGTCTTTATTTTATCCCTCCCTCTCTAGTGACTCTTGCGTGGAAGTTCCACATCTTGGGTATTCATTATCCCATACGTCACTAGCTCATGGACTCTTGCTAATTACATGAAAGAAAACATGATGCTTTCGCTCTTTTCTTATCACCCCACTTCTTGGCTATTCGTTAAACTGAATTGTGGGTGTGGTGAGGGGTGTATTTGTAGGCATTTTGAGGTTTGGGAAACTTTGCCCCTCCTGGTAGGAATGTATATCCCATACGTCACTAGCTCATGGACTCTTGCTAATATGAAAGAAATGAATTTATCAGGTAAGTTCTTACATAAATTATGTTTTTTTTGGAAATTAGGTAAAACGTTTTGGGACATTTTATTGAGAGAGGTTCATTTGGCTTATTTTTGGGATTTACATCCCACATGGCTGTTTTTAACACTTAAGGCGTCACTTTAAGGCCCAACAGACATTGTGTAAGAGGTGGGTGGAGCCTAATTTTGCGCCTTAGATGCAGAGTTTTTAAACATTTTGGACAGCAAGCTGAAACACAGGAGCGTCCTGAAGCAGTTTTGGGGCCAAAACGAAGCTTTATTCCCTCAAATTCAACCCCTAAGGGCAGGTAGGCGCCACAGCAGAGCTGTGGCAAGGTGCTGACTGTATATATTCTGTTTTTTTTACTCTTGTCAATCCGGTTTTGGTATTAAGGGGTTAATTTCATTTTTTACTGGTGGTGCAACCTTACTAAGGCTTAATACATATACTGTAAAAAATTTAAGGATTTGGTGTATTTTTAAGCAGTTTTGCATAACGTGTACCTGATTTTTTCTCTTAAAGGCACAGTACCGTTTTATTTTTAAATTGTTGTTTTTCATTAAATAAAGTGTTTTCCAAGCTTGCTTGTCTCATTACTAGCCTGTTAAACATGTCTGACATCAAGGAAACTCCTTGTTCAATACGTTTAGAAGCCATTGTGGAACCCCCTCTTAGAATGTGTCCTACTTGTACTGATATGTCTATAAATTTTAAAGAGCATATTGTAGCACTAGAGGATTCTCAGACAGAAAGTTATGAATTCTACCCTCACAGAGGTTTTATCTAAACTGCCTGGGTTGCAAGGGAAGCGTGATAGCTCTGGGTTAAGAACAAATGCTGAGCTTTCTGACGCTTTAGTAGCCGTATCCGATATACCCTCACAATGTTCTAAAGTAGGCGTACAGGATTTGCTATACAACAAAAAGTATCGGTGCACATCCAACCACTTTAAGTCCACTCTTTCATGGCATATTTGTATATGTTTCTGTCTGTCAAATATACTTACATAGCTTCTAATAAGATTGGGATAAACATCTCGCAATAATATTGGCTTATATTTGAGCTGCAAAAACAAATATACTTCTATTTGCTAAATATACTTGCATAGTTCAAATAAAATTGGGATTAACATCTCGCAATATTATTGACTTATATTTATGCTGCAAAAAATTGCCTGTTAAATATGCTTTTAAATTTAAATAAAAACTTCTGTCTGCTAAATATACTTACATAGTTCAAATAAGATTGGGATAAACATCTCACAATAATATTGACTTATATTTATGCTGCAAAAAATTGCCTGTTTAAATTTAAATAAAGTAGGGATCTTAGTCACACAATATGATCTTATTCTGCTAAGCCAGTCACCACTTACAAGGTGTCCCCATATTAGACTGGTCCTACACTAACCAGTTTCCACACTGCAGCAAGTCATGTCTACACAGTGTGAAGCTTTCTAGCTTATTAAGTATATCACAATTTATCTGGAACACACCTGGGCTGGGTGGTGTGCATTAACCAAAGGGGAAGGATTTGGTCAGCTCCCTATTCAAAGATACAACAAATGTTTTTTTTGAGCTGTGGTGAGAATAGGTGGCGCAAACGATTGCTATTTCCCTGTGTAAAAAAAGGTATTGCTTAGTGTTGTCAGAACTGTTATTCTATTAATTATATTAAATTGTTCTCTGTTTAGCGAGTATCGCTGTAGATGCTATATAGCACAATTGATGATATCCTACATGTGGTATGTTGGGTTTAATTGTTATATTATTGCTATACCTTAAATACTGCAATTTGTGAATATTCCGCTTATGTTACTTGGTATTAATAATATACTCCTTAAATATAAATAAAGGCCAATATGCTGTATATAGTTACTACAATTTTATTAGATCATAAAAAATATATATATACTTGCATAATGTTATATTTACACCGGTGTCTAGTGGTAATATATAAAATACTTAAAAGTAAATAAAATGTTAAAAGCTGCTTATTTTCACAGTATACATTTGAACATTAAATCTGTTACAATGGTTTTAACAATGCTCTGTGTAAAGTTCAGATTTATAGTTTCTGATTTCTTGCTTAGGTTTCAATTTAACCGTACAATTTGGCAGGTATATGTAATGTCTGTCACACTAAATTATATTTGTGTGATCTAGTACCTTAAAGTGTATCTGTTTGATAACACTTTCTTAGTTGGAGAATGGTGCGGTTAAATAAACGCCGCTATTTGACTTCCTTCAGTAACTAAGCTTGCTTAGTAAGTTGTGGTGTTGGATCTCTCTGGCGGTTAAATATATGCCGCTGTATAATTCTTACTGTGGTTGGAGATCAGCCTTCTGCAGATAAGCACAGGTGGTGTTTTTTTCTTTGTAGTTGTCTTGGCGTTAAAGTTCACACTGACGTGAATGCTTTGTGCGGTTCCCGTGACCGCTCTGTTTCTTGTTCTTTTTTGTCGGTCAGTGACCGATCAAGCTCCTTGAAAGTTGATGTTCCCTGATGATGTCTCAAGTGTGGATGCTTTTTATCCGTCAGGTGTAGATTCTTTTTGCCGCTTCAGTCAGCTGTTCTTTTACCTTTGTTTATTCTTTGTCGTGATAATCACAGACCATACGACCGCCAGCTAGCAGGCCACACTGAAATTCCCTGTAACTGTCCACCACTCCTGGGCTTGAGTGAGTGAGGCCGTCAAGCCCAGGAGCGGTGGACAGTTGTAAGGAGGTGAGATTACCAATCAATATTTTGGAACTCCGTGCAATTTTCAGAGCTCTTCAGTCTTGGCCTCTTCTGAAGAGAGAGTCATTCATTTGTTTTCAGACAGACAATGTCACAACTGTGGCATACATCAATCATCAAGGAGGGACTCACAGTCCTCTGGCTATAAAAGAAGTATCTCGAATTCTGGTTTGGGCGGAATCCAGCTCCTGTCTAATCTCTGCGGTTCATATCCCAGGTATAGACAATTGGGAAGCGGATTATCTCAGTCGCCAAACGTTGCATCCGGGCGAATGGTCTCTTCACCCAGAGGTATTTCTTCAGATTGTTCAAATGTGGGAACTCCCAGAAATAGATCTGATGGCTTCTCATCTAAACAAGAAACTTCCCAGGTATCTGTCCAGATCCCGGGATCCTCAGGCGGAGGCAGTGGATGCATTATCACTTCCTTGGAAGTATCATCCTGCCTATATCTTTCCGCCTCTAGTTCTTCTTCCAAGAGTAATCTCCAAGATTCTGAAGGAATGCTCGTTTGTTCTGCTGGTAGCTCCAGCATGGCCTCACAGGTTTTGGTATGCGGATCTTGTCCGGATGGCCTCTTGCCAGCCGTGGACTCTTCCGTTAAGACCAGACCTTCTGTCGCAAGGTCCTTTCTTCCATCAGGATCTCAAATCCTTAAATTTAAAGGTATGGAGATTGAACGCTTGATCCTTGGTCAAAGAGGTTTCTCTGACTCTGTGATTAATACTATGTTACAGGCTCGTAAATCTGTATCTAGAGAGATATATTATAGAGTCTGGAAGACTTATATTTCTTGGTGTCTTTCTCATCATTTTTCCTGGCATTCTTTTAGAATTCCGAGAATTTTACAGTTTCTTCAGGATGGTTTAGATAAAGGTTTGTCCGCCAGTTCCTTGAAAGGACAAATCTCTGCTCTTTCTGTTCTTTTTCACAGAAAGATTGCTAATCTTCCTGATATTCATTGTTTTGTACAAGCTTTGGTTCGTATAAAGCCTGTCATTAAGTCTATTTCTCCTCCTTGGAGTTTGAATTTGGTTCTGAGGGCTCTTCAAGCTCCTCCTTTTGAACCCATGAATTCATTGGACATTAAATTACTTTCTTGGAAAGTTTTGTTCCTTTTGGCCATCTCTTCTGCCAGAAGAGTCTCTGAATTATCTGCTCTTTCTTGTGAGTCTCCTTTTCTGATTTTTCATCAGGATAAGGCGGTGTTGCGAACTTCTTTTTAATTTTTACCTAAGGTTGTGAATTCCAACAACATTAGTAGAGAAATTGTGGTTCCTTCATTATGTCCTAATCCTAAGAATTCTAAGGAGAAATCGTTGCATTCTTTGGATGTTGTTAGAGCTTTGAAATATTATGTTGAGGCTACTAAGTCTTTCCGAAAGACTTCTAGTCTATTTGTCATCTTTTCCGGTTCTAGAAAAGGTCAGAAAGCTTCTGCCATTTCTTTGGCATCTTGGTTGAAATCCTTAATTCACCATGCTTATGTCGAGTCGGGTAAAACTCCGCCTCAAAGGATTACAGCTCATTCTACTAGGTCAGTTTCTACTTCCTGGGCGTTTAGGAATGAGGCTTCGGTTGATCAGATTTGCAAAGCAGCAACTTGGTCCTCTTTGCATACTTTTACTAAATTCTACCATTTTGATGTGTTTTCTTCTTCTGAAGCAGTTTTTGGTAGAAAAGTACTTCAGGCAGCGGTTTCAGTTTGAATCTTCTGCTTATGGTTTCATTAAACTTTATTTTGGGTGTGGATTATTTTCAGCAGGAATTGGCTGTCTTTATTTTATCCCTCCCTCTCTAGTGACTCTTGCGTGGAAAGATCCACATCTTGGGTAGTCATTATCCCATACATCACTAGCTCATGGACTCTTGCTAATTACATAATTTATGTAAGAACTTACCTGATAAATTCATTTCTTTCATATTAGCAAGAGTCCATGAGGCCCACCCTTTTTGGTGGTTATGATTTTTTTGTATAAAGCACAACTATTCCAATTCCTTATTTCTCCAACATAGGTGTGTCCGGTCCACGGCGTCATCCTTACTTGTGGGATATTCTCTTCCCCAACAGGAAATGGCAAAGAGCCCAGCAAAGCTGGTCACATGATCCCTCCTAGGCTCCGCCTACCCCAGTCATTCTCTTTGCCGTTGCACCGGCAACATCTCCACGGAGATGGTTAAGAGTTTTTTGGTGTTTAAATGTAGTTTTTATTCTTCAATCAAGTGTTTGTTATTTTAAAATAGTGCTGGTATGTACTATTTACTCTGAAACAGAAAAGAGATGAAGATTTCTGTTTGTAAGAGGAAGATGATTTTAGCAAACGTTACTAAAATCGATTGCTGTTTCCACACAGGACTGTTGAGATGAAGTAACTTCAGTTGGGGGAAACAGTTGGCAGACTTTTCTGCTTGAGGTATGACTGGCCACATTTCTAACAAGACTTTGTAATGCTGGGAGGCTGTCATTTCCCCTATGGGGACCGGTAAGCCATTTTCTTAGATTAAGTAAAAAAATAAAGGGCTTTATAAGGGCTTAAAAAACTGGTAGACATTTTTCTGGGCTAAAACGATTACTTTGCTACGCATATTTGGCAGATTATAACTCTTAATAGTTATTATAATCTTGGGGATTGTTGTTAAAAAACGGCAGGCACTGTATTGGACACCTTTTTCAGATGGGGGCCTTTTCTAGTCATAGGCAGAGCCTCATTTTCGCGCCACTAATGCGCAGTTGTTTTTGGAAAGCAAGGCATGCAGATGCATGTGTGAGGAGCTAAGAACCACTGAAAAAGCTTATAGAAGGCGTCATTTGGTATCGTATTCCCCTCTGGGCTTGGTTGGGTCTCAGCAAAGCAGATACCTGGGACTGTATAGGGGTTAAATGTAAAAACGGCTCCGGTTCTGTTATTTTAAGGGTTAAAGCTTTCAAATTTGGTGTGCAATACTTTTAAGGCTTTAAGACACTGTGGTGAAATTTTGGTGAATTTTGAACAATTCCTTCATGCTTTTTCACATATTCAGTAATAAAGTGTGTTCTGTTTAAAATTTAAAGTGACAGTAACAGTTTTATTTTAAAACGTTTTTTGTGCTTTGTTGACAAGTTTAAGCCTGTTTAACATGTCTGAACCATCAGATAAGCGATGTTCTATATGTATGAAAGCCAAGGTTTCTCCCCATTTAAATATATGTGATGATTGTGACATAGTGTCCAAACAAAGTAGGGACAATGATGCCACAGATAATGATATTGCCCAAGATGATTCCTCAAATGAGGGGAGTAAGCATGGTACTGCATCATCCCCTCCTGTGTCTACACCAGTTTTGCCCACACAAGAGGCCCCTAGTACATCTAGTGTGCCAATACTTATTACCATGCAACAATTAACGGCTGTTATGGATAATTCTATTGCAAACATTTTATCTAAAATGCCTACTTATCAGAGAAAGCGCGATTGCTCTGTTTTAAACACTGAAGAGCAAGAGGACGCTGATGATAACGGTTCTGACATACCCTCACACCAATCTGAAGGGGCCAGGAGGGAGGTTTTGTCTGAGGGAGAAATTTCAGATTCAGGAAAAATTTCTCAACAAGCTGAACCTGATGTTGTAACATTTAAATTTAAATTAGAACATCTCCGCGCACTGCTTAAGGAGGTATTATCTACTCTGGATGATTGTGACAATTTGGTCATTCCAGAGAAATTATGTAAGATGGACAAGTTCCTAGAGGTTCCGGTGCCCCCCGATGCTTTTCCTATACCCAAGCGGGTGGCGGACATAGTAAATAAGGAGTGGGAAAGGCCCGGCATACCTTTTGTTCCTTCCCCTATATTTAAGAAATTATTTCCTATAGTCGACCCCAGAAAGGACTTATGGCAGACAGTCCCCAAGGTCGAGGGGGCGGTCTCTACTCTAAACAAGCGCACTACTATTCCCATAGAAGATAGTTGTGCTTTCAAAGATCCTATGGATAAAAAATTAGAGGGTTTGCTTAAAAAGATGTTTGTTCAGCAAGGTTACCTTCTACAACCAATTTCATGCATTGTTCCTGTCACTACGGCAGCGTGTTTCTGGTTCGAAGAACTAGAAAAGTCGCTCAATAAAGAATCTTCGTATGAGGAGGTTATGGACAGAGTTCAAGCACTTAAATTGGCTAACTCTTTTATTTTAGATGCCGCTTTGCAATTAGCTAGATTAGCAGCGAAAAATTCAGGGTTTGCTATCGTGGCGCGCAGAGCGCTTTGGCTAAAGTCTTGGTCAGCGGATGTGTCTTCCAATACAAAATTGCTTAACATCCCTTTCAAGGGTAAAACACTGTTTGGTCCTGATTTGAAAGAGATTATTTCAGACATCACCGGGGGAAAGGGCCACGCCCTTCCTCAGGATAGGTCTTTTAAGGCTAAAAATAAGCCTAATTTTCGTCCCTTTCGCAGAAACGGACCAGCCTCTAATTCTACATCCTCTAAGCAAGAGGGTAATACTTCTCAACCCAAACCAGCCTGGAGACCGATGCAAGGCTGGAACAAGGGTAAGCAGGCCAAGAAGCCTGCCACTGCTACCAAAACAGCATGAAGGGATGGCCCCCGATCCGGGACCGGATCTGGTGGGGGGCAGACTTTCTCTCTTTGCTCAGGCTTGGGCAAGAGATGTTCAGGATCCTTGGGCACTAGAAATAGTTTCTCAGGGTTATCTCCTGGAATTCAAGGAACTACCCCCAAGGGGAAGGTTCCACAGGTCTCAATTATCTTCAAACCAAATAAAAAGACAGGCATTCTTACATTGTGTAGAAGACCTGTTAAAGATGGGAGTAATTCATCCAGTTCCAATAGGAGAACAAGGGATGGGGTTTTACTCCAACCTGTTCATAGTTCCCAAAAAAGAGGGAACATTCAGACCAATTTTAGATCTCAAGATCCTAAACAAATTTCTCAGGGTTCCGTCGTTCAAAATGGAAACCATTCGAACGATCCTTCCTACCATCCAGGAAGGTCAATTTATGACCACGGTGGATTTAAAGGATGCGTACCTACATATTCCTATCCACAAGGAACATCATCAGTTCCTAAGGTTCGCTTTTCTGGACAAGCATTACCAGTTTGTGGCACTTCCATTCGGATTAGCCACTGCTCCGAGAATTTTCACAAAGGTACTAGGGTCCCTTCTAGCGGTTCTAAGACCAAGGGGCATTGCAGTAGTACCGTACTTGGACGACATCCTGATTCAAGCGTCGTCTCTGTCAAAAGCAAAGGCTCATACGGACATCGTCCTAGCCTTTCTCAGATCTCACGGATGGAAAGTGAACATAGAAAAAAGTTCTCTGTCCCCGTCAACAAGAGTTCCCTTCTTGGGAACAATAATAGATTCCTTAGAAATGAGGATTTTTCTGACAGAGGTCAGAAAATCAAAACTTCTAAGCTCTTGTCAAGTACTTCATTCTGTTCTTCGCCCTTCTATAGCGCAGTGCATGGAAGTAATAGGATTGATGGTTGCAGCAATGGACATAGTTCCTTTTGCACGAATTCATCTAAGACCATTACAACTGTGCATGCTCAGACAGTGGAATGGGAATTATACAGACTTGTCTCCGACGATTCAAGTAGATCAAAGGACCAGAGATTCACTCCGTTGGTGGCTGATCCTGGACAACCTGTCACAGGGAATGAGCTTCCGCAGACCAGAGTGGGTCATTGTCACGACCGACGCCAGTCTGGTGGGCTGGGGCGCGGTCTGGGAACCCCTGAAAGCTCAGGGTCTATGGTCTCGGGAAGAATCTCTTCTCCCGATAAACATTCTGGAACTGAGAGCGATATTCAATGCTCTCAAAGCTTGGCCTCATCTAGCAAAGGCCAAATTCATAAGGTTTCAATCAGACAACATGACGACCGTTGCATATATCAACCATCAGGGGGGAACAAGGAGTTCCCTGGCGATGGAGGAAGTGACCAAGATAATTCAATGGGCGGAGGATCACTCCTGCCACTTGTCTGCAATCCACATCCCAGGAGTGGAAAATTGGGAAGCGGATTTTCTGAGTCGTCAGACATTCCATCCGGGGGAGTGGGAACTCCATCCGGAAATCTTTGCCCAAATAACTCGATTATGGGGCATTCCAGACATGGATCTGATGGCCTCTCGTCAGAACTTCAAGGTTCCTTGTTACGGGTCCAGATCCAGGGATCCCAAGGCGACTCTAGTAGATGCACTAGTAGCACCTTGGACCTTCAACCTAGCTTATGTATTCCCACCGTTTCCTCTCATTCCCAGGCTGGTAGCCAGGATCAATCAGGAGAGGGCTTCGGTGATCTTGATAGCTCCTGCGTGGCCACGCAGGACTTGGTATGCAGACCTGGTGAATATGTCATCGGCTCCACCATGGAAGCTACCTTTGAGACAGGACCTTCTTGTTCAAGGTCCATTCGAACATCCGAATCTGGTTTCCCTCCAACTGACTGCTTGGAGATTGAACGCTTGATTTTATCAAAGCGTGGGTTTTCAGATTCTGTAATAGATACTCTGATTCAGGCTAGAAAGCCTGTAACTAGAAAAAATTACCATAAAATATGGAAAAAATATATCTGTTGGTGTGAATCTAAAGGATTCCCATGGAACAAGATAAAAATTCCTAAGATTCTATCCTTTCTACAAGAAGGTTTGGAGAAAGGATTATCTGCAAGTTCTCTGAAGGGACAGATCTCTGCTTTATCTGTTTTACTTCACAAAAGGCTGGCAGCTGTGCCAGACGTTCAAGCGTTTGTTCAGGCTCTGGTTAGAATCAAGCCTGTTTACAGACCTTTGACTCCTCCCTGGAGTCTTAATCTAGTTCTTTCAGTCCTTCAAGGGGTTCCGTTTGAACCCTTACATTCCGTAGATATTAAGTTATTATCTTGGAAAGTTTTGTTTTTGGTTGCAATTTCTTCTGCTAGAAAAGTTTCTGAGTTATCTGCTCTGCAGTGTTCTCCGCCCTATCTGGTGTTCCATGCAGATAAGGTGGTTTTGCGTACTAAGCCTGGTTTTCTTCCGAAAGTTTGTTTCCAACAAAAATATTAACCAGGACATAGTTGTACCTTCTTTGTGTCCGAATCCAGTTTCAAAGAAGGAACGTTTGTTACACAATTTGGACGTAGTCCGTGCTCTAAAATTCTATTTAGAGGCCACTAAAGATTTCAGACAAACATCTTCTTTGTTTGTTGTTTATTCTGGTAAAAGGAGAGGTCAAAAAGCAACTTCTACCTCTCTTTCTTTTTGGCTTAAAAGCATTATCCGATTGGCTTATGAGACTGCCGGACGGCAGCCTCCTGAAAGAATCACAGCTCATTCCACTAGGGCTGTGGCTTCCACATGGGCCTTCAAGAACGAGGCTTCTGTTGACCAGATATGTAAGGCAGCGACTTGGTCTTCACTGCACACTTTTGCCAAATTTTACAAATTTGATACTTTTGCTTCTTCGGAGGCTATTTTTGGGAGAAAGGTTTTGCAAGCCGTGGTGCCTTCCATTTAGGTGACCTGATTTGCTCCCTCCCTTCATCCGTGTTCTAAAGCTTTGGTATTGGTTCCCACAAGTAAGGATGACGCCGTGGACCGGACACACCTATGTTGGAGAAAACAGAATTTATGCTTACCTGATAAATTACTTTCTCCAACGGTGTGTCCGGTCCACGGCCCGCCCTGGTTTTTTTAATCAGGTCTGTTGAATTATTTTTTATAACTACAGTCACCACGGTATCATATGGTTTCTCCTATGCATATTTCCTCCTGTACGTCGGTCGAATGACTGGGGTAGGCGGAGCCTAGGAGGGATCATGTGACCAGCTTTGCTGGGCTCTTTGCCATTTCCTGTTGGGGAAGAGAATATCCCACAAGTAAGGATGACGCCGTGGACCGGACACACCGTTGGAGAAAGTAATTTATCAGGTAAGCATAAATTCTGTTTTTATATGCTTTCGCACTTTTTTTATCACCCCACTTCTTGGCTATTCGTTAAACTGATTTGTGGGTGTGGTGAGGGGTGTATTTATAGGCATTTTGAGGTTTGGGAAACTTTGCCCCTCCTGGTAGGAATGTATATCCCATACGTCAATAGCTCATGGACTCTTGCTAATATGAAAGAAATGAATTTATCAGGTAAGTTCTTACATAAATTATGTTTTTTTATGATCTAATAAAATTGTAGTAACTATATCCAGCATATTGGCCTTTATTTATATTTAAGGAGTATATTATTAATACCAAGTAACATAAGCGGAATATTCACAAATTGCAGTATTTAAGGTATAGCAATAATATAACAATTAAACCCAACATACCACATGTAGGATATCATCAATTGTGCTATATAGCATCTACAGCGATACTCGCTAAACAGAGAACAATTTAATATAATTAATAGAATAACAGTTCTGACAACACTAAGCAATACCTTTTTTTACACAGGGAATTAGCAATCGTTTGCGCCACCTATTCTCACCACAGCTCATTTCTATAAAACATTGGGATAAAGTTTTTTATAAGGTGTGCAATATTCCCCTCCTAACTTACAGTCTAAACATATCCCAAAGGTTTTTTTTTGTTAAGCACACCACAAAAGGACTGTATGATCTTAGCACACATATTGTGGGAGTGCTACCGAAGTGACCAAAACAATTACAATACAACCACTTAAGTCCACTCTTTCATGGCATATTTGTATATGCTTCTGTCTGGCAAATATACTTACATAGCTTCTAATAAGATTGGGATAAACATCACGCAATAATATTGGCTTATATTTGAGCTGCTAAAACAAATATACTTCTATTTGCTAAATATACTTACATAGTTCAAATAAAATTGGGATTAACATCTCGCAATAATATTGACTTATATTTATGCTGCAAAAAATTGCCTGTTAAATATGCTTTTAAATTTAAATAAAAACTTCTGTCTGCTAAATATACTTACATAGTTCAAATAAGATTGGGATTTGCTATCTGAGGGAGAGATTTCTGATTCAGGAAAGACGCTCTCTCAGACAGACTCTGATATGACGGCCTTTAAATTCAAGCTAGAACACCTCCGCTTGTTGCTCAGGGAGGTATTGGCAACTCTGGATGATTGTGACCCTATTGTGGTTCCAGAGAAGTTGTGTAAAATGGACAAATACTTAGAGGTTCCTGTTTACACTGATGTTTTTCCGGTCCCTAAGAGGATTGCGGATATTGATTCTAAGGAGTGGGATAGACCAGGTATACCGTTCGCTCCCCCTCCTACTTTTAAGAAAATGTTTCCCATATCTGACACCATGCGGGACTCGTGGCAGTCGGTCCCTAAGGTAGAGGGAGCTATTTCTACACTACCTAAGCATACAACTATACCTATTGAAGACAGTTGTGCTTTCAAAGATTCTATGGATAAAAAATTAGAGGGTCTCCTAATGAAAATTTTTGTTTTCCAACCTATTGCATGCATTCTTCCTGTAACTACTGCAGCTGCTTTTTGGTTCGAGGCTCTCCAGGGGGAGACCCCATTAGATGATATGCTGGATAGACTTAAGGCTCTTAAGCTGGCTAATTCTTTCATTACAGATGCCGCTTTTCAATTGGCTAAATTAGCAGCAAAAAATTCAGGTTTTGCCATTTTAGCGCGTAGAGCGTTATGGCTTAAGTCCTGGTCAGCTGATGTGTCATCAAAATCAAAGCTTTTGACCATCCCTTTCAAAGGTAAGACCCTATTCGGGCCTGAACTGAAGGAAATTATTTCAGACATCACTGGAGGGAAGGGACATACCCTCCCTTAGGATAAAACAAATAAAATCAAGACCAAACAAAATAATTTTCGTTCCTTTCGAAACTTCAAGAGTGGTCCCACTTCAGCTTCCCCTGCTGCAAAGCAAGAGGGGAATTTTGCGCAATCCAAGTCAGCCTGGAGACCTAACCAGGCCTGGAACAAGGGTAAACAGGCTAAGAAGCCTGCACTGCCTCCAAGACAGCATGAAGGGGTAGCCCCCGATCCGGGACCGGATCTAGTAGGGGGCAGACTCTCTCTCTTCACTCAGGCTTGGGCAAGAGATGTTCACTATTCCTGGGCTTTAGAAATTGTTTCCCAGGGATATCTTCTGGACTTCAAAGATTCCCCCCCAAGGGGGAGAATTCACATTTCTCAATTGTCTGCAAACCAGACCAAAAGAGAGGCGTTCTTACGCTGTGCAGACGACCTACATACCATGGGAGTGATTCACCCAGTTCCAAGAGCGGAACAAGGGGCAAGGGTTTTACTCCAACCTGTTTGTGGTTCCCAAAAAAAGAAGGAACTTTCAGACCAATCTTGGATCTCAAATCCTAAACAAATTCCTCAGAGTCCCGTCTTTCAAGATGGAGACTGTTCGGACTATTCTGCCACTGATCCAGGAGGGTCAATATATGACCACCGTGGACTTAAAGGATGCGTATCTGCACATCCCTATCCACAGAGATCATCACCGATTCCTCAGGTTCGCCTTTCTGGACCGACATTACCTGTTCGTGGCCCTTCCCTTTGGGTTGGCCACGGCTTCCAGAATTTTCACAAAAGTGCTTGGGTTCTAAGACCGTGGGGCATAGCAGTGGCGCCTTATCTAGACGACATTTTCATTCAAGCGTCAACTTTCCAACTAGCCAAGTCTCACACGGACATAGTGTTGGCTTTTATAAGGTCTCATGGGTGGAAGGTGAACATAAAAACGAGTTATCTCTTCCCTCTCACAAAGGTTTCCTTCCTAGGAACTCTGATAGACTCAGTAGAAATGAAAATATTTCTGACGGAGGTCAGGAAATTAAAACTCGTTAACACCTACCGAGCTCTTCATTCCATTCTGCGGCCGTCAGTGGCTCAGTGTATGGAGGTAATTGGACTTATGGTAGCGGCAATGGACATAGTTCCATTTGCTAGCTTACACCTCAGACCACTGCAACTATGCATGCTCAAACATGGAATGGGGATTATGCAGATTTATCTCCTCAGATAGATCTAGATCAGAAGACCAGAGATTCTCTTCTCTGGTGGTTAGCACAGGTTCACCTGTCTCGGGGAATGTGTTTCTGCAGACCAGAGTGGATCATAGTTACGACAGATGCCAGCCTGCTGGGCTGGGGTGCAGTCTGGAACTCCCTGAAAGCTCAGGGGTTATGGTCTCAGGAGGAGACTCTCCTCCCGATAAACATTCTGGAACTGAGAGCGATATTCAATGTCGACTGTAGCTTATATCAATCATCAAGGGGGAACAAGGAGTTCTCTAGCGATGATAGAGGTTTCCAAAATAATTTGATGGGCAGAGACTCACTCTTGCCATCTTTCAGCAATCCATATCCCAGGAGTAGAGAACTGGGAGGCGGATTTCCTAAGTCTACAGACTTTTCATCCGGGGGAGTGGGAGCTCCATCCGGAGGTGTTTGCCCAGCTGATTCGATTATGGGGCACACCAGAATTAGATCTGATGGCGTCTCGTCAGAACGCCAAACTTCCTTGTTACAGGTCCAGGTCAAGGGATCCCCAGGCAGTGCTGATAGATGCTCTAGCAATGCCCTGGTCCTTCAACCTGGCCTATGTGTTTCCACCATTCCCTCTCCTTCCTCGTCTGATTGCCAGAATCAAGCAGGAAAGAGCTTCAGTGATTCTGATAGCACCTGCGTTGCCACGCAGGACTTGGTATGCAGACCTGGTGGACATATCATCCGTCCCACCATGGATTCTGCCTCTGAGGCAGGACCTTCTGATTCAAGGTCCATTCAAGCATCCAAACCTACGTTCTCTGCGTCTGACTGCTTGGAGATTGAACGCTTGATTTTAGCAAAGCGTGGTTTCTCTGACTCGGTCATTGATACCTTGATTCAGGCTCAAAAGCCTGTCACCAGAAAAATCTATCATAAGATATGGCGTAAATATCTTTACTGGTGTGATTCCAAGGGTTACTCATGGAGTAAGATCAGGATTCCTAGGCTATTAGCTTTTCTCCAAGAAGGATTGGAGAAGGGATTATCAGCTAGTTCCTTAAAGGGACAAATATCTGCGTTGTCTATCCTTTTACACAAGCGTCTGGCAGATGTTCCAGACGTTCAGGCATTTTGTCAGGCTTTAGTTAGAATCAAGCCTGTGTTTAAACCTGTTGCTCCTCCATGGAGTTTAAATTTGGTTCTTAAAGTTCTTCAAGGGGTTCCGTTTGAACCTATGCATTCCATAGATATTAAGCTCTTATCTTGGAAAGTTCTGTTTCTGGTAGCTATCTCTTCGGCTCGAAGAGTTTCTGAGTTATCTGCTTTACAGTGTGACTCCCCTTATCTTGTTTTCCATGCGGATAAGGTGGTTTTGAGTACCAAACCTGGCTTTCTTCCTAAGGTTGTTTCTTATAGGAATATCAATCAGGAAATAGTTGTTCCTTCTCTGTGTCCTAATCCTTCTTCCAAGAACGTCTGTTGCACAACCTAGATGTGGTTCGTGCTTGAAAGTTCTACTTACAAGCAACTAAAGATTTCCGTCAAACATCTTCATTGTTTGTTGTCTATTCTGGTAAGCGGAGAGGTCAAAAGGCTACAGCAACCTCTTTCTTTTTGGCTGAAAAGCATCATCCGTTTGGCTTATGAGACTGCTGGACAGCAGCCTCCTGAAAGAATTACTGCTCACTCTACTAGAGCGGTGGCTTCCACATGGGCTTTTAAAAATGAGGCTTCTGTTTAACAGATTTGTAAGGTGCGACTTGGTCTTCGCTTCATATTTTTTCCAAATTTTCCAAATTTGATACTTTTGCTTCTTCGGAGGCTATTTTTGGGAGAAAGGTTCTACTAGCAGTGGTGCCTTCCATTTATGTACCTGGCTTGTCCCTCCCTTCATCCGTGTCCTAAAGCTTTGGTATTGGTATCCCACAAGTATTGGATGAGTCCGTGGACTCGATACATCTTGCAAGATTACCTGATAAATTTCTTTCTCTTGCGATGTATTGAGTCCACGGCCCGCCCTGTCTATTTAAGACAGGTACTATTTATTTTTAAAAACTTCAGTCACCTCTGCACCTTATAGTTTCTCCTTTTTCTTCCTAGCCTTCGGTCGAATGACTGGGGGGTGGAGTTAGGGGAGGAGCTATATAGACAGCTTTGCTGTGGGTGCTCTCTTTGCCACTTCCTGTTGGGAAGGAGAATATCCCACAAGTATTGGATGAATCCGTGGACTTGATACATCGCAAGAGAAAGAAATTTATCAGGTAAGCATAAATTCTGTTTTTCATTGCATATTTACATTTTTGTGACTAAATAAGGACACAGGAGCCTTGTAAAATTTTACTTGCTCTATGTGTTTGGATGCTGTGGAACCACCAATCCCTTTCTGTCCCTCACGCATTGAGAGCGCTATAGATTGTAGAGAAATTATTTTTCCTGAACAAATCTTTTCAATGGCAGATGCTTCCCAAAAGTCTACCGACGAGGTGGAAGGTGTGCCGCAGCTTTCTCCCCAAGCGTCCCAAACTCTAACGCCCGCTCAAGCAGTGTCCTGTACTCCTACTTTGGCGCCTGCAGTTACCTTGAAAGACATAGCTTCTCTTATGTCCTCTACAATTTCTGAAGCATTGTCTGCTTTTCCTATGCTGCAAGGCAAACGTAAGAGAAAAGCCAGACAATCAGTAAGTGAGGTTGCGGATGCCATGGAAGTTCCCTCCCAACCGGAAGAGGAAGGTAATGCAATTCAATCTGAATGTGAAATTTCAGATTCAGCAAGTTCATTGCCTCTGACGGACTCGGAAGTTGTAACCTTTAGATTTAAGCTAGAACACCTCCGCCTGTTGCTCAGGGAAGTTTTAGTTACCTTAGACGACTGTTATTTCACAGTAGTGGTGGCCCCTTTAAAGTCTAGTAAACTGGACAAATATTTCGAAACTCCTTCTTACTCAGACGTATTTCCTGTTACAAAGCGAGCTTCGGAGATCGTTAAAGAATGGGAGAGACCAGGTATTCCATTTTCTCCCTCACCTATCTTTAAGAAGATGTTTCCCATAGCTGATGCCTTCAAGGAGGCTTGGCAGACCGTTCCTAAAGTGGAAGGGCCTGTTTCCACCTTAGCCAAGAGAACTACTACTCCCATAGAGGACAGTTGTTCTTTCAAAGATCCTATTGATAAGAAGTTAGATGGTCTACTTAAAAAGATTTATGTTCACCAGGGTCTCCTATTGCAACCTGCTGCGTGCATTGCTACCGTCACGGGTGCGGCAGCATACTGGTTTGATGCTCTATCTGAGTCTCTCAGGACCGAAACTCGCTTGGAGGAGATCCAAGACAGGATAAAAGCTCTGAAGACTAGCTAATTCCTTCATTACAGTTGCTGCTCTTCAAATCATCAACTGGCAGCTAAAAGTTCAGGTTTCTCTGTCCTAGCCCGCAGAGTCCTATGGTTATAACCTTGGTCTGCGGACGTGTCATCTAAGTCTAAGCTTCTAGCGATTCCTTACAAGGGGAAGACCTTGTTTGGCCCTGACTTGACGGAAATTATTTCTGATATATCGGGAGGCAAGGGTCATCTACTCCCTCAGGATAAGAGAAACAAGCTAAAGGGATGACAGAATAATTTTCGTTCCTTTCAAAATTTCAAAGGAAATTCTTCCTCTTCCTCCCATAAGCAGGAACAATCCAAGCCTGCATGGAGACCCAACTAGTCTTGGAACAATGACAAACAGTCCAAGAAGCCTGCTGCTGATTCCCAGACTGCATGAAGGGCATGCCCCCGATGCGGGTCCAGATCTGGTAGGGGGCAGACTATCCTCCTTTGTTTAAACCTGGGTTCAGTACGTTCAGGATCCCTGGGCAATAGAGAGAGTGTCCCAGGGATACAAATTGGAGTTCAAGAGTTTTCCTCCCAGAGGCAGGTTTCGACTTTCTTTATCTGGTTTGCAGATAATCTTGAAAGATGCGTTCTTACATTGTTTAAAAGACCTTTCTATCATGGGAGTGATTGTTCCTGTCCCAGTACAGAAGCAAGGTCAGGGTTTTTATTCCAACCTGTTTGTGGTCCCCAAAAAGGAGGGAACCTTCAGACCAATTTTAGATCTCAAGAGTCTAGACAAATTTCTCAGCGTTCCATCCTTCAAGATGGAAACTATACTTCCATTATCCCATTGATCCAAGAGGGTCAATTTATGACAACAGTGGATTTAAAGGATGCGTATATACATGTTCCCATTCACAGTGATCATCACAAGTTCCTAAGGTTTGCCTCCCAGGACAAGCACTTCCAGTTTGTGGCTCTGCCTTTCGGTCTGGCCACGGCTCCAAGAATATTTACAAGGGTTCTGGGGTCTCTCCTGGCAGTTCTCCGACCACAAGGCATTGGGGTGGCACCTTATCTGGATGATATTCTAGTTCAGGCGCCATCTTTTCAACAAGCAAAATCCCATACCGACCTGGTGTTACCTTCCTAAGAACTCACGGGTGGAAGATAAATTTGGGGAAAAGTTCCTTGACTCCAAGTACAAGGATAATTTTCTTGGGAACCATAATAGATTCCCTATCCATGAATATCTTTCTGACAGAAGTCAGGAAATCAAAGATTATCGATAGTTGTCTAGCCCTTCAGTCCTCTCTTCTGCTGTCAGAGGCTTAGTGCATGGAGGTTATCGGGCTGATTGTGGCGGCAATGGATATCATCCGTTTGCTCGGTTCCATCTCAGACCTCTGCAGCTAAGCATGCTCAGGCGATGGAATGGGGATTATGCAGACTTGTCTCCTCAGATAATCCTGGAGCAGGAAATAAGAGATTCTCTTCAATGGTGGTTGTCTCTGGATCATCTTTCCCAGGGAACCTGCTTTCGCAGATCGTCTTGGGTGATTGTGACAACAGATGCCTGCCTTTTAGGGTGGGGAGCTGTCTGGGGCTCTCTAATGGCTCAGGGACTTGGACTCAGTCAGAGTCTGTTCTTCCTATAAACATCCTGGAACTGAGAGTGATCTTCAATGCTGTTCTGGCCTGGCCTCAGTTAGCCTCGGCCAAGTTTATCAGGTTCCATTCGGACAACATAAATTCAGTAGTATACATCATTCATCAGGGAGGAATGAGGAGTTCTTTAGCGATGGCAGAAGTAACCAAGATAATTCAGTGGGCGGAGGCCCATTCTTGCTACCTGTCAGCGATCCACATCCCAGGGGTGGACAACTGGGAGGCGGACTTTCTGAGCAGACAGACCTGTCATCCGGGGGAGTGGGAACTCCATCCGGAAGTTTTCTCCAGCCTGATTCTCAAATGGGGTCAGCCAGAGTTGGATCTCATGGCATCTCGACAGAATGCCAAGCTCCCGAGATAAGGGTTGAGGTCTAGGGACCCCCAGGCAGAACTGATAGATGCCTTGGTGGTTCCTTGGAACTTCATTCTAGCATACCTGTTTCCTCCATTTGCTCTTCTTCCTTGGGTAATTGATTGAATCAAACAGGAGAGGGCTTCAGTGATCCTCATAGCACCGGCCTGGCCTCGCAGAATTTGGTATGCAGATCTGGTGGAGATGGCTTCTCTGCCACCATGGAGACTTCAGTTAAGGAAGGATCTTCTGATGACACTAATATTATTTTCCTCCCTCCCATGTGGGAATCTTAAGTGATATGATTGGATGGAGGTGTGTCTCAATCAGTAAGAGTGAGTCTGTTTCTATAAGAAATGAGGATTTACACTCCAATTTTATTCAGCTTTGACAACGGCAGGAGGCCGAAACGCGTAAGCTGTTTTCTGATAAACTCTTTTTGCTACATATGTGTTATTAGCTTTTATTTTTACTAATAAATTGCAGTTTTCTATATTTGTGCTCCGCTTCAAAATCATTTCACATTATTAGACAGCGGGACACAAGCCTCCTCAGAGGATTACAGCTCATTCTACGAGAGCATTGACGTCCTCTTGGGTCTTTGAAAATGAGGCCTCTATGGATCAGATTTTTAGGGCGGCTACCTGGTCCTCCTTACATTCTTTTTCCTAAATTTTTTATGCATTTTTGCTTTTGTTGAAGCAGCTTTCAGGAGAAAGGGTTTTGCAGGTTGTGGTGCCCTCAGATTGGGGCTGCCTCTCCTTTTTGGCTTCCCCTTAGCATTCAGAGTCCTCTAGAGCGTGGGTATAATTTCCCACAAGTAAGGAATGCAGCTGTGGACTCTCCCTGTACAGAAGGAAAGGACATTTTCTGGTAAGCATAATTTATGTTATTCCTATCTAACTCGCTTTATTGATTGACACCTGTATTTACTGTTGTGCTAATGTCATTTATATGGAATGTTTCTTACTGATGTGAAGAAGGCTGATGCATATTTAACTTTTATTACACAATTTTTCACATTTTGTTTTAAACATTTTTTTTTTTAAACAGAAATGTATTCTTTTTTTCCAGGTGAAAATGATGCTAAGATTTCATGTAACATGGAACAAACAGAAGATCAGTGGCTAAGAAATATGCCAGAACCATCAGAGCAGGAAATATGTGACAATATTGGTATAGGTGAGTGTATGTGTGACATGTCTGAGGGATGCAAGGTGCAGGTGAGTGTACATGGAGATTTGTCACAGATTGATATCCTTTTCGTTTAGCTGTATTGGGATCTTTAAGCCTTTTCAGCTAAATAATCCTCATCTATATGATATAATAGAATTGCCTGAGTAATACAGTTGGCTGGGAAGCTGCTAATTATCCCAGAAGGTGTAGTTGACTTGTGAGTGAGATTCTTCTCTCAGATGAAGATTTTATATATTGCTTAGATATACTACACCGCCTAGAAGCTATTTTCTTTGTTTTTGATGTTCTAGAGTCATCTTTGTTTTAAACACAAGCAGTGGTTATAAAGATTAGTTTATGGACTGAAATAATTGTATTACTAAAAGACTCTGTGAACACAATTTTAAAAGGACATGATACATTAGGTAGAAAAAGAACATTCATTTTAAAAACATCATTCATTTTAATTTAGTTCGGTCTTTGTCTAAGTGTGAATTCTTAGAAACAGTCCGTAATGTCCAGTGATGATAAATCCTAGCATTTGTGAAACGCTAGGATTTACCATTGGAACAAATAAAGGGGACTTTCATTCATGAAGTATAAAATACTTCCCCTCTCAGCCAAATAGGGGAAATAGCGTTCTGATGGTGGGCTGCCTTTAGCAGCTGAGAATGGCAAACACTTGGAACAAATAAAGGAGCTTTCATCATGAAGTATTTTATACTTCATGAATGAAAGTCCCCTTTATTTGTTCCAATGACAAATACTAGCGTTTCACAAATGCTAGCATTTGCCATCACTTTAAGCCCTTAGCATGAAAGCTGTGAAAGGTCTAGTTGTCACAGTGTCTTCTACAAGTGTAGGGGACTGACTAAATCAGAACAGTTTATATGTTCTCATGATAAAATAATTATGTAATTAATAACATTTCTCCCAATGTGTTTCTTATTGACAGGTAAATTCACAAACTGCAGTAATCCTAGTCATGATCAGAGTGCAGATTGTGGGAAATATTTTCTTAAGAGATCACATCTTTTCAAACATCTAAAAATGTATACAGGAGGAAAAGGATTTTCATGTTCTGGCTGTGGGAAATGTTTTAATAAGAAATCAAATCTTATTACCCATCAGAAAATTCATACAGGGGAGAAAGCATTTTCATGTGCTGACTGCGGAAAATGTTTTACTGTGAAATCAACTCTTCTTGCGCATCAGAAAACTCATACAGGAGAGAAAAGTTTTTCATGTTCTGACTGTGGGAAATGTTTTACACAGATAGCAAATCTTATTAGGCATCAGACAATTCATACAGGAGAGAAAGCATTTTCATGTTCTGACTGTGGGAAATGTTTTACTCTGAAACAAACTCTTAATAGGCATCAGAAAATTCATACAGGGGAGAAAGGATTTTCATGCTCTGACTGTGGGAAATGCTTTACTCAGAAATCAAATCTTATTATGCATCAGAAAATTCATACGGAAGAGAAAGCATTTTCATGTTCTGACTGTGGAAAATGTTTTAATAGAAAATCAAATCTTATTATGCATCAGAAAATTCATACAGGAGAGAAAGCATTTTCATGTTCTGACTGTGGAAAATGTTTTACTCTGAAATCAACTCTTCTTAAGCATCATAAAACTCATACAGGAGAGAAAAGATTTTCATGCTCTTGACTGTGGGAAAACATAATTTATGTAAGAACTTACCTGATAAATTCATTTTCATATTAGCAAGAGTCCATGAGCTAGTGACGTATGGGATATACATTCCTACGAGGAGGGGCAAAGTTTCTCAAACCTTAAAATGCCTATAAATACACCCCTCACCACACCCACAATTCAGTTTAACGAATAGCCAAGAAGTGGGGTGATGAGAATGGAGCGAAAACATCAAAAATAAGGAATTGGAATAATTGTGCTTTATACAAAAAAATCATAACCACCACAAAAAGGGTGGGCCTCATGGACTCTTGCTAATATGAAAGAAATGAATTTATCAGGTAAGTTCTTACATAAATTATGTTTTCTTTCATGTAATTAGCAAGAGTCCATGAGCTAGTGACGTATGGGATAGCAGATACCCAAGATGTGGAACTTCCACGCAAGAGTCACTAGAGAGGGAGGGATAAAATAAAGACAGCCAATTCCGTTGAAAAATTAATCCACTACCCAAATCAAAAGTTTCAATTTTTATAATGAAAAAAACTGAAGTTATAAGCAGAAGAATCAAACTGAAACAGCTGCCTGAAGTACTATTCTACCAAAAACTGCTTCTGAAGAAGAGAAAACATCAAAATGGTAGAATTTAGTAAAAGTATGCAAAGAAGACCAAGTTGTTGCTTTGCAAATCTGATCAACAGAAGCTTCATTCTTAAAAGTCCAGGAAGTAGAAACTGACCTAGTAAAATGAGCCTTAATCCTCTGAGGCGGGGATTAACCCGACTCCAAATAAGCAAGATGAATCAAAAAGCTTAACCAAGATGCCAAAGAAATGTCAGAAGCCTTCTGACCTTTCTTAAAACCAGAAAAGATAACAAATAGACTAGAAGTCTCTCTGAAATCTGAATAGCTTCAACATAATATCAAAACTCTTACCACATCCAAAGAATGTAAGAATCTCTTCAAAGAATTCTTAGTATTGGGACACAAGGAAGGGACAATAAATCTTCTACTAATGTTGTTAAAATTCACAACTTTAGGTAAAAATTGAAAAAGAAGACAGCAAAACCACCTTATCCTGATGAAAAATCAGAAAAAGGAGACTCACAAGAAAGAACAGATAATTCAAAAACTGTTCTAGCTGAAGAGATGTCTAAAGGAACAATACTTTCCATGAAAGTAATTTAAATGTCCAAAGAAAGCATATGCTCAAACGGAAGAGCCTGTAAAGCCTTCAGAACCAAATTAAGACTCCAAGGAGGAGAAATTGGCTTAAATGACAGACTTAATACGAACCAAAGCCTGAACAAAACAATGAATAACAGAAAGATTAGCAAATTTTTCTATGAAAACAGCACAGAAAAAGCAGAGGTTTGTCCTTGCAAGGAACTTGCAGACAAAAACCCTTATCTAAACCATCCTGAAGAAAACTATAAAAACCTAGGAATTCTAAAAGAATGCCAAGAGAATTTATGAAAAGAGCATCAAGAGATGTAAATCTTTCAAACTCGATAATAAATCTTACTAGACACAGATTTACGAGCCTGCAACATAGTATTAATCACTGAGTCAAAATAACTTGACTAAGTACTAAGCGTTAAAACTCCATACATCAAATCAATCATTTGAGTTCCTGATGGAAAAAAATGAATGTTAAGTTATAAGGTCTGGCCTTAATGGAAGTGACCAAGATTGGCAACTGGACATCCGAACAAGGACCATATACCAAAACCTGTGCGGCCATGCTGGAACCACCAGCAACACAAAAGATTGCTCCCTGATGATTTTGAAATCACTCTAAAAAGAAGAACCAGAGGCGAAAAAATATAGGCAGATTGAAAACTCCAAGGAAGTGTCAATGCACACACTGCTTCCGCCAGAGGATCCCCGGACCTGAATAGGCCCCTGGGAAGTTCCTTGTTTAGATGAGATGCCATCAGATCTGTTTCTGGAAGCCCACACATCTGAACAATTTGAAAAAACACATCTAGGTAAAGACCATTCTCCCGGATGTAAAGCTTGATTGACAAAGATAATTAGTTTCCCAATTATCTATACCTGGGAAATGGACCGCAGAAATTAGACAGGAGCTGGATTTAGTCCATGCAAGTATCCGAGATACTTCTTTCACAGCCTAAAGACTGAGAGTCCCACCCTGATGATTGACATACGCCACAGTTGTGACATTGTCTGTCTGAAAAACAATAAACGTCTCTTTCTTCAAAAAGAAGCCAAAACTGAAGAACTCTGAAAAATGCACGGAGTTCCAAAATATCGATTAGTAATCTCGCCTCCTGAGATTTCCAAACCCCTTGTGCTGACAGAGCCTTCCAACCTAAAAGACTCTCATCTGTAGTGATCATGGTCCAGGTTGAATGAACCGAAGAGACCCGTAGAACTATATGAAGGTGATCTAACCACCAAATCAAAGATAGTTGAACATTGGGATTCAAAGATATAAAAAGGGATATCCTAGAATCCCTGCACCATTAATTCAGTATAAAAAACTGGAAAGGTTTCTTATGAAAATGAGCAAAGGGAATCAAATCCAATGCTGCAGCCATAATACCAAAAACTTCCATGCATATAGCAACTGAAGAAAATAATAGAGACTGAAGGTTCCAACAAACGGAACCCAATAAAACTGTCACTTGTCTGCTAGAGACAAAGACTTAGACACAATCTATCTGGAAACCTAAAAAAGGTGACCCTTGTCTGAGGAGTCAAAGAGCTTTTGATAAAAATCCTCTAACCATGTCTTGAAGAAACAACAAAAGTTGAATCGTATGAGATTCCGCAGAACGAAAAAGACTGAGCCAGTACCACGAGACCGTCCAAATAAGGAAACACTGAGAACCTTGAAAAGATTCTTAGAGCTGTCGCTAGACCAGAAGGAAAAGCAACAAATTGGTAATGCTTGTCAAAAAAAGAGAATCTCAGAAAATGAAAATAATCTGAATGAAAACAGAAAATGAAGATATGCATCCATTGTATCTATTGTGAACAAATAATGCGATTACTGACCAAAAAGGCAGAATAGACCATATAAACTCCAGTCTAAAAGATGGTATACTTATATGACAATTCAAAAAGATTTTCTGTTTTTGAAATAATTAATAGTTTTGAATAAAACACCCAAATCCTGTTCCTAAAAAGGAACTGGTATAAATAACCCAGAAAACTCCAGGTCTGAGCAGCGCCTTGAGCCCCAACGGGTAACCAGCCACGCTTCACAAGTACCCAATACATATAGGACTGAAACACACTTCAGGAAAGTGTGAGCCTTACTGGAATAGCTGGAATATGTTAGAGAGAAAAAAAATACTTCTCACAGACGGTTTTACTCTGAATCCTATTCTGTATCCAAATCCAAGAAGTTTGGACAGAATTGAACCAAACAAATTTATTAAGAAAGTCTTAACCTGCCCCTTACCAGCTAAGCTGGAATAAGAACTGCACCTAAATGCAAATTTGGGGAGCTGACTTTGATTTTAAAAATGGCTTAAATTGAATGAAGAAAACTTCCAATTGTAAACATGTTACTTGGGGAAGAATTAGAATTCCGTTCCTTAGTAAGAAAAAAAGCTTAATATTTAGCTTTAGAACTCAATCTTGCAGCCCAGAGTAACAGTTGAGGAATTGAATCCAATTGTGAGCCAAATAATTGATTACCTTGGAAAAAAAGAAATATGGAATTTAGAAATCAAATTAGCATTCCAAGATTGAAATCATAAAGTTCTTCTAGATAAAATAACTAAAGACATAGATGAAACCTCATTTGCGAAAATATAAAAAAAAAATGACGACAAAAATGAAATTATTAGCATGTTGATCAACTTAACAATGCTAAACAAATCAGAATCCGATACTTGTTGCACTAAAGTATCCAACCAGAAAGCTGAAGCAGTTGCAACATCAGCCAAATAAATTACAGGTCTAAGAAAAGTACCTGAAAATAAATAATTTTCCTTAAATAAGATACAAGTTCCCAAGGAAAAAAATAAGTACTATCTGCTATAGGAATAGTAGTATGTTAGCAAGAGTAGAGATAGTCCCATTAACTTGGGGGATCTTCCTCAAAACTTAAAACTAACTGCCGGCAAAGGATACAATTAAAAACCTTAAAGAATGAATAAAAGAAATTCCCAGCCTATTCCATTCCTTAGTATCAGGAACTGGAAAAAAACCTCTGAAGAAACCACAGAAGGTTAATAAGCAGAATTTAAATGTTAGCTAGTCTTAATCAAAAGAACTAGTTACTTCAATATCCAAAATAATCAACACCTTTTCAACAAAAAACGAATGTACTCTATTTAAAAATAAAAAAGTAGATTTGTTAGTGTCAATATCTGATGAAGAATATTCTGAATGAGAAAACACACCATCAGAGAAGGATAATTCAGTATGTTTTTGGTCATTTGAAACGTCATCAACTAAATGAGAAGTTTAAAAAAGACCTAAAAATTTTATTAGAAGGTGGGATAGCAGACAAAACCTTTATACTAGAATCAGAAAAATATTCTTATAAATTCCTAAATATATCTTGTACATAAGATGTAAAAAGAATAGCAATAGATAATGCATGAATACTAATGGACTCTGCATGTAAATGTTTAGCATAAAAACTTATTACAAACCATAGCTAAATATAAACATTCATAACATTAAAATAAATGAACTTAGCTTTGGTAGGACTGATATCAGTCATCAGGAATCCCTCAGTATTTTCTGATACAGGAACAGCTTTGAAATATCTTGCAATGTGTAATAGAAAAAAACAACATATAAAGCAAAATTATCAAATTCCTTAAATGACAGTTTCAGGAATGGGAAAAAATGCAAAACAATCAAGCCTCTAGCAACCAGAAGCAACAAAAAAAGTGAGACTGAAATAATGTGAAAAAAATGGTGCCAAGTAAGACGCCCACATTTTTTGGCGCCAAGTATGATGCCCATATTTTTTGGCGCCAAAAATGACGCCCACATTTTTTGGCGCAAAAAAACATCTGTAACACACATGCGTCAAAAAATTACTCAACCATGTGTAAACTTCCGGCGTCAACTATGGCACCGGAAATGACGAAATTTTGTGCCAAAAAAGTTTGCGCCAAGAATGACGCAATAAATTGAAGCATTTTCTGCCCCCGCTAGCCTAACAGCCCGCAGGGGAAAAAGTCAATTTGAAAATTTTTGAAGGTAAGAAAAAATATTTATTCATATGCATTTCCCAAAATAATGAAACTGACAGTCTGAAAGAAGGAATACTGATTAACCTGAATCATGGCAAATATAAGTTTAAAACATATATTTAGAACTTTACATATAAAGTGCCCAACCATAGCTTTGAGTGTCATAAATAGAAATAAGATTTACTTACCCCAAGACACTCATCTACATATAGTAGATAGCCAAACCAGTACTGAAACGAGAATCAGTAGAGGTAATGGTATATAAGAGTATATCGTCGATCTGAAAAGGGAGGTAGGAGAAGAAATCTCTACGACCGATAACAGAGAACCTATTATTATTATTATTATTATTATCATTTATTTGTATAGCGCCGCCAAATTCCTAGAGCTGGGTACAATGATAGGGGTATACAATGACAAAGATTTGTGATACAATACAAAACATAACAAGACTAAACAAATCTAGCACAGGAGGAAGAGGGCCCTGCTCCGGAGAGCTCACAGTCTATAGGTTTAGGGTGCAGAGACATAAGGTTGGGGTAGCTTGTTACATTGGTTGTATTTGCAGCAGTGACTCAGGCAGTTCATGTACATGTATTAGCTTGGTTCGGAAGCTGGATGGAGGAGAGATGGTAAGCCTCTCTGAATAGGTGGGTTTTCAAGGATCTTCTGAAGCTATACAAGGTTGGAGACAGTCTGATGGAGCGGGGTAGAGAGTTCCAGAGGAAAGGAGCAGCACGTGCAAGGTCTTGGAGGCGGGAGTGGAATGTAGAGATAACAGGAGTATAGAGACGTAGGTCAGAGGTTGATCGAAGAGGACGGGATGGGGAGTATTTCATGATGAGAGAGGAGATATAGTTGGGAGTTAGACTGTTGAGTGCTTTGTAGGTTAGGGCTAATACTTTAAATTGTATTCTGGAGTGTATGGGGAGCCAGTGTAGAGACTGGCAGAGTGGAGCAGCTGATGTAGATCGTCGGCTTAGGTGGATGAGTCTAGCAGAAGCATTCATAATAGATTGGAGGGAGGAGAGGCGGTGTTTTGGAAGGCCATTTAAGAGTATATTGCAATCATCAATGCGTGACAGGATGAGGGAATGAATAAGTATTTTTGTAGTATTTTGAGTAAGGAAGGGTCGAATTCTGGAAATGTTGCGTAGGTGTGACCGGCAGGATTTGGTAAGCGTTTGTATATGTGGGTTGAATGTGAGTTCTGAGTCTAGTGTGACCCCAAGGCAGCGGACCTGGGGTGAGGTGTTGAGAATAGAGTCTCCAACCATCAGAGAACCTATGAAATAGATCCCCTAGAGGAAGACCATTGTATTCAAATAGGCAATACTCTCTTCACATCCCTCTGACATTTACTGCACTCTGACAGGAAAACCGGGCTTCAGCCTGCTGCGAAGCGCATATCAACGTAGAATCTAGCACAAACTTACTTCACCACCTCCATGGGAGGCAAAGTTTGTAAAACTGAATTGTGGGTGTGGTGAGGGGTGTATTTATAGGCATTTTAAGGTTTGGGAAACTTTGCCCCTCCTGGTAGGAATGTATATCCCATACGTCACTAGCTCATGGACTCTTGCTAATTACATGAAAGAAATGTTTTACTCAGAAATCAAATCTTATGCATCAGAAAACTCATACAGGGGAGAAAGAATTTTCACGTTCTAATTGTGGGAAATGTTTTAATCGGAAATCAACTCTTATTACACATCAGACAATTCATACAGGGGAGAAAGGATTTTAATGTTCTGACAGTGGAAAATATTTTACTTGGAAAGTAACTATTTTTAGGCATCAGAAACTCATATTAAAATAAATCAGAGCTTAACCTCCTAAGTGCAGAGGGTGGCATGTAGTTGTCAATCACACAATACCAAGTGCTGATGACTGCATGTGACCCCCTGGGGCGTGCAGTTTTGGAGCTGTTTGAGGCCCCTTCTGCACCTCAAGCGTGTATGAGGTGACCCCAGGGTGGATTTGATTTATGTAACTAATAATTTAAATCACTAGTCTACTGATTTAAATAATGGTTTTCATTTTTAGACCAGTACATTTTCAGATTATTTTTTCCAGTTATACTGAAATTACTGATTTGGTTATATATCATTAGCTATGCATAGATAGATAAATCATTGAAATTTAATGAAATTATTTGGAGGTGAACTATCTCCGGTTTAATTGGTTAATCGTTAATATTTGATCAACTTTTCACCTGTGTTTTTTTTTTTTTTAAAGGAGAAAAATTAATACATTAATAATAACAATAGAAATAGCTTTATTTAACTAAAACAATAACATTATTTTTCATTTGTAATGCTTGCCCCTCCCTCCTCACACTTAGGTCCTTGTGCAGATCTATTCCGCTCCAAACAATCTTCTATTCAGTGAGCTTCTTAAAACTTTATATGGGTTGATTCTGTGTACATAGATTTGCAGGGCACCAATGGCATTAAAGGAAAGAAAGTCAAAATTAAACTTTCATGATTCAGAAAGAACATGCAATTTTTAACAATTTTCTAATTGACTTCACTTCTGTAATTTGCTTTGTTCTCTTGGTATCCATTGTTAAAAAGCATGCATAGGTAGGCTCACTCAGATGCAATGCACTACTGTGAGCTAGCTGCTTGTCACTTTCTTGCCCATTATATTCAGATAGCTCTCCTTCGACAAAGGATTACTAGAGAAAGAAGTAAATCTGAAAATTGTATGTTCTCTCTGAAACTCAAAAGTTATCTTTCCTGATTATGTCCCTTTAAGGTCTATTTATCAACTCTGTATGTTAATGTTATAACATTTTGCTGTGAAGAAAGGGCATGGTTTTTCTGCAGACACAAATTCATGTGCACTGCCATTTCTTCAACAAAGAATGAAGCACATTAGACACTAGACATAAATTGGAATGTTGTTTTCTCTACCTGAATAAATGTTATGGGTTTAGTGTCCCTTTAAGAAAAAAAATCTCACTGTATTGTTTACAACCTTGTTTATTTAAAATGTAATAAAATATGCATTTTTTTTTCACCTTTTGTTGCAGATTTCTCTACCATGATATAGATAAAATAATGGTATAGTTTGAAACTGCTGGGTCTGCTAAAACAAAACAAAAAGCAATCAAATCATAAATTATGCTTACCAAATCATTTCCTTTCCTTCTGTACAGGGAGAGTCCACAGCTGCATTCTTTACTTGTGGGAATACGGAACCTGGCCACCAAGAGGAGGCAAAGACACCCCAGCCAAAGGCTTAAATACCTCCCCCTCTTCCCTCATGCCCCAGTCATTCTGCCATGGGAGCAATGAACAGTAGGAGAAATATCAGGGTGAAAAAGGTGCCAGAGGAATAAATTAAAATTTAGGGCCGCCCATCAGAGAACATGTGCGGGAGCTGTGGACTCTCCCTGTACAGAAGGAAAGGAAATTATCTGGTAAGCATAATTTATGTTTTACTTCTTAATATAGGGATAGTCCACTGTTGCATTCCTTACTTGTGGGAAATTATACCCAAGCTCCAGAGGACACTGACTGCTAACGGGAGGGTAAAAAAGAGTGGCGGCCCCTAATCTCAGGACACTACAGCCTGCAAAACCTTTCTCCCGAAGGCTGCTTCAACAGAAGCAAAAACATCAAACTTGTAAAATTTGGAAAAAGTATATACGGAGGACCAGGTAGCCGCCTTACAAATCTGATTTTTAAAGGCCTCATTTTTGAAGGCCCACGAGGAAGCCACAGCTCACATAGAATGAGCTGTAATCCTCTGAGGAGGTTTAAGACCCGCTGACTCATATGCTAAGCGGATGATACTCCTCAACCAAAAAGATATGGAAGTCGAAGAGCCCTTCTGACCCCTACGCTTCCCAGAATAGATAACAAACAGAGAAGAAGTTTGTCTAAATTCCTTCGTAGCCTGAAGATAGAACTTCAAGGCATGAACCACATCCAGATTATGCAGTAAACAATCATTTGATGAAAAAGGATTTAGGACATAAGATAGGAATCACAATTTCTTGATTGATGTTGTGATTTGATACAACCTTAGGAAGAAATCCTAACCTGGTCAATAGAACAGCCTTATCAGCATGGAACACCAGATAAGAAGGGTCGCATTGCAAGGCAGCATTCTCAGAGACTCTGCGCGCAGAAGCAATAGCTAGTAGAAAAAGAACCTTCCAAGACAAACAACTTAATGTTAACCTCATGCATGGGCTCAAACAGAGACCATTGCAAAACTTTAAGAACAAGATTTAAACTCCAAGGAGGAGCATTAGATCCAAACACCGGTCTGATCATAGTCAGAACCTTAACAAAGACTGTACATCCAGAAGCTCAGCGAGCCTCTTGTGTAGTAAAAACAGAAAGTGCTGAAATCTGTCCCTTCAAGGAACAAGCTGAGAGGCCATTCTCCAGTCATCCTGGAGAAAAGAAAGAATCCTGGCAACCTTTACTTTATCAAGAAAATAGAGAGACGCACTCACTGAGACAGAACAATAGCTAGAAAAACTTCCGTGCTTGTCCACAAGGCCAGTGCCACTCAGGGTGCAGTCTCTTTTTGCACACTATGCCTTTTCACAGAGAAAAAATATCCTGTAGCATATCAGTCTGATCCTGCCCAATGACAGTCCAGCACCGAAATACCAGGCAATTCTTCTCTGAACAAGACAAACAACAAACCCCAGACGTACGTTTCGGCCTCTCTTGGGCCTCGTCAGTGAGGTGCAGTTTGTCCTGGCAGTTTACTTTGTGCCAGGACAAACAACGCTCTTCACACCAGAATAAGTAGGTCCTCCACACCTTATGATAGATGCGACAAGTAACCGGCTTACAAGCTTGAATGGAGTATCAATAACACTCTCAGAAAACCCTCTCTTGGCTAAGACTACTCCACCTCGATCATTTTCACAAAGGAGACGCACCAAAAGGTAGCCGCTCCAGCAACTGCGGAGACAAGCACCACCAGTAAAAGCAAATATCCCATAGGTTGAAACATCCTCTTTAACAGAGTTTCCATCCTTATATCTGGCAGCTCTATGAACGACAAACTATCCTCACATGGTTAGTATTACGTGTGGCAAGTGTAAAATAGCGCCAACCAAGTAGGTATGGGAAAAAGAAAACCTATCCTCAAAGAGAGGCCGGAACCAGGATACTTAAAAGGCAGACGACAGGAAGGGATTCTAATCCTGTCCTACTCATCCTTAATAATTATTGCCATCAAATTTAGGGCCCAGAGGTTTGTCTGGTAGCTCGGCCTTTGGAACCTCTAATGTAGTAAAAAACTCCTTTAGTAAAAAGCGTAAACGTTTTGTCCCAAATTAAATAAAACTGGATCATCCACAGGCAGAGGATTATAGACAGCAGACTCCAACCCTGAAAGTTCATACTCTGAAGTTTCAAAGAGAACCTCATCCTCGGATAACTGATCAGATATGTCTGACAAATTACACAATGCCACCTGGGTGCAAGATTTAACCTTTCGCTTGCACTTAGCAGTGCGAGGGAAAGCACTAATGGCCGCAGACACCGCTGTATGAAACTGCGCAGTAACGTTGGTGAAAAAACAAAAAAAGCCCCCCTCCAACTGGAGGATTAGCAGTGCAATGGGAAGCAGCGTGTCTATAAAAAGATGCATGTATAGTGTGCAACTAACTGGACTAGGACTCCTCAGAGGTGGGTGGCTCAGTGCTATCAACCATGTCAACCTTATTTGATATAATCCCCTTATCAAGGCATATGGAACATAATTGAGAAGGCAGATATTCCAGGGCTCACTCAAAATATAAACATGCATTACTCTTTAAAATAGAGGGAGAAGCCTCTAATTATCAGAATCCTCCATATTTAAAGTACGATATGCGGAGGACTACAGAAAAAAGTAACTATTTTAAATACAAAAAAAAAAAACACCTTTATACCCCCAATGGCTGGGGCACTCGCCACCTTCTATGACCCAGCCAGAACAAAGATAAAAACTCCTCTCCGGTAGTAACTATGTCAAGAGAAAGGAAAGGGAAGCCTCGCCATTCCGGTCACATGGTGCACAATGCAGGACCATCCCTGTTATGAGAAAAAGCACGCCAAGCTTCAAAGTGAAAGTGAAACCTGTATGTTCTATCTCAACCTATGAGCCCATAAACATCTTACACATAAAGCAGCATAAAATCAAATAAGGCATATATGATTAAACCCAACTGTTCATAACCCCCTCAGGAGATATTAACCCTTGATTCCATATAAATAAAAGGAGCCACACTGTGACCCTGTCTTCTAGCGTTTGCAATATGTGTAAAAAATGAAACAATCTTACCGGAATCTATGCCATGGAACAGTAATACGCTCCTTCAAGTTTGACAGATTTTAGCAGTGCTTCTGACATGGACTTGAATGAAGAAAGCAGGCAAGCGAAACTCGTCAACACTGATTGCTTAAGGAGCTGTTAATATGAGTCTGGATGGTTTCGCAGAAAGACTTCCTGCATCTCCAGACTCTAACTTTCGGCAATGCTATCACTGAGAGGCTGACAAGACTACTTAAAACCCCAGTCCCATCTCAAAGGGCAAATAACCTTCCTAAAGAACTACTCCAAAATCTTCTGACACTTCTCTGCCAACCTCCTGTGACAAAAGGCAAGGAATGACTGGGGGATGAGGGAAGCAGGGAGGTATTTAAGCCTTTGGCTGGGGTGTCTTTGCCTCCTCCTAGTGGCCAGGTTCAGTATTCCTACAAGTACGGAATGCAGCTGTGAACTCTCCCTGTATTAAGAAGGAAATCTAGTTTTTGTGGTCTAAACACTTTGAGATTGTAATATAAAATGTTTACTTATGTGTATTAAAATTACTTTGCAATATTCTCTCATTATGTATTTGTCTTCTTTTCCTGTAATGTAATGTAATTCTGAAAATTTTTGGCTTTCCAATTCCCATAAGTTTCTATAAAGTAATAGGAGCAGCTATGTTGTATCCTATGTCTCTCTTATCTCATCTGCTTAGGATAAATGTGGACAAATAAAGTGGGCAAACAATGTCTGTGTAGAATATAGAGAATTTAAACCCTGTTATATAATTACTTTCACACCACACAGCCTTAATTTGCACCATACTTTATCTGTTCATAATTGTCCTCAGCAGAATCTCATGACATCTGATCACAAAACACTGATTTCACATTTCTTGTAGAATCTGCATTTTTCTGCTGGTTACAAACATAAACCTGATCTAGGAGCCAAATATTACAAATCCATTTTATCTTGCAGGTCCACATGGAAAATTGTGCATCATATAATATCTAGTAAACTGGCAGCTTTGATTATTTAAGACAAACTAGTTTTGTGATACAGACAATGCAGCCAGAGGGCAAACAATATACAAGATAATGCTGCACGACAGACCAGGGCACCATCCAGAGATACAAACAATAAACACAAGGGGCCAGATTACAAGTGGAGCGGTATTTACCGCTTCCGCTAAAGCGTTAATTGAAATAGAAGTAAACTTTTAACCCCTTAACAACCACCGTCGTACCTTGTACAACGTTGGTCTTTATGCCCTTAAGGACCAGTGATGTACCCTGTACGTCGCTGTAGACCTGGGCCTCTCTCTGCCGCGATTTCACTCAAAACAGCGAGATTGTGGGGCACTGCAGAAATAGAATTGCAGAGTTGTCGATGCAGAGAGGGCCACTCTGTGGCCCTCTCTGCAACGGCAAGCGATGGTGCGATCGTTGGTGGGTGGGAGCCACTGCAAGGAGGCAAGTTGGCGGCCCATCCTGGGTGCGTGCTCCGGGTCCTGTGATGAAAGTGTCCGTGAGCATGCGGGGGGCGGGACTCAGGAGTGTGCACAGCTATAAGTATATACATAATCCATATATAAACAAAGGAGGAAGAGGGTGGGGGGAAAATTGTTTGGAAAGGGATCCAGGAGGTGGTAGGGTATTGAGGGGTGAAGCTACACTACAGAAAAATAGGTTTTTTTTATTTTATTTAGAAAAAAATGAAACAAATTATAAGAACAACTGGGTACGGGAAGACAGCTGCCAGTACCCAAGATGGCGGATAATAAGGTAGAGGGGGGAGGGTTAGAGAGCTGTTTGGGGGGGTCAGGGAGGTTGAGGGCTAAGGGGGGGATCCTAAAAGGCAGAATAAATATATATATATTTTTTTTATAAAAAGACTTATTTTAGTATTGGCCGACTTTCTTAAGTACTCAAGATGGCGGGGACAATTGTGGGGTGGGGGAGGGAAGAGAGCTGTTTGGGTGGGATGTGTCAGGTGGGAGGTTGATCTCTACTCTAAAGCTAACATTAACCCTACAAGCTACCTAATTAACCCCTTCACTGCTGGGCATAATACATGTGTGGTGCGCAGCGGCATTTAGGGGCCTTCTAATTACCAAAAAGCAAAGCCATATATGTCTGCTATTTCTGAACAAAGGGGATCCCAGAGAAGCATTTACAACCATTTGTGCCATGATTGCACTAACTAATACATGTCAAGGGATATTCAGGGATTCCTGACAGATATCAGTGTTCCAATGGTTTGGAAATAGCATAGTGCTACTTGTACGTATTGCCCTATAACTTTAAAAAAAAAAGCAAAGAACATGTAAACATTGGGTATTTCTAAACTCAGGACAAAATTTAGAAACTATTTAGAATGGGTGTTTTTTTGGTGGTTGTAGATATGTAAAAGAAAAAGTATTTTTTAATTTTTTCATCATATTTTATAAAAACAAAATAATTGTAAATTATAAGATATGATGAAAATAATGCTATCTTTAGAAAAACAGTATATAATATGTGTGGGTACAGTATATGAGTAAGAAGAAAATTACCGCTAAACACAAACACCGCAGATATGTAAAAATAGCCCTGGTCCTTAAAGGGACAGTCAAATCCAAAAAAAACTTTCATGATTCAAATAGGGCATGTAATTTTAAACAACTTTCCAATTCACTTTTATCACCAATTTTTGTTTTTTTCTCTTCATATTCTTAGTTAAAAGCTAAACCTAGGAGGTTCATATGCTAATTTCTTAGACGTTGAAAGCCGCCTCTAATCTAAATGCATTTTGATAGTTTTTCACCACTAGAGGCCATTAGTTCACGTGTTTCATATAGATAACATTGAGCTCATGCACATGAATTTACCGTGGAGACAGCTCTGATTGGCTAAAATGCAAGTCTGTCAAAAGAAATGAAATAAGGGGGCAATCTGCTGAGGCTTAGATACAAGGTAATTACAGAGGTAAAATGTGTATAATTATAACTGTGTTAGTTATGCAAAACTGGGGAATTTGTAATTAAGGGATTATCTATCTTTTAAAACAACAAACATTCTGGTGTTGACTGTCCTTTTAAGGGAAATAAATTGAAAAATGGCCTTGTCCTTAAGGGGTTAACTCCCATCAAGTTGAAAGTAAAAAAGTGCTAACTTGATGAGGGCAAACAGGTTAGATCTAGCGCAATTAGACTGTAGCACAAAAGATAACCTTTTCACCCATAGAAGTCAAGGAAGAAAAAAAAAGTTGTAAAAAACACCCGACTCACACGCTTACCCGAACTCATATTCTCATATGCATTAAAAATATGAATATTTCACATTCCAATGTTCTGCACATAGCAGAATATGTTCTGTTTATTCAAAAATAAATTTTTCTATACATTTATGATGTTTTTTTGATACAATATATATTTATCCAAATATATATATGATTATATATGTGTGTATATATATATATATATATATATCAAGCAAAAAGAACTGATATCCAGGCTGCGTTTAAAAATCAAAGTCTTTATTAAATTCCTCTTGGGATAAAAATGCAAAAAGAAAGGGGGATCCAGCATAACAGTGTTACCAAAAGTTATTCCGCTAACATGTTTCGGTAAAGACCGTAATCATAGCTAATTGGAAACAGGTGTGCTGGCTATATAAAAGACAAAATCCACACTCATTGGACAAAAATAAGACCAATAGAAAAGGTACACTGTTGGACAAAAAACGTAATAAATATATATATAAAAAGAACTAATGCGCCCTGACAATTTAGTATATGTATATATACCCTAGCCTAGCATAATACAAAACATCAGATATAGTCATTAATATGTATTCTGCAAAAAGTTATAATGAAAAAGATATAAAGATGAAATGAACAAAATGAACAGATAAATAAATGAATAATAAATAAATAATAAAAGGTAATCATGGGGGGCATGAAATATTCTCATAGATCCAAAAGTGTAAAGGAATACACAAAATATGGAGGAGTAAAAGTAAAAGTAAAACTCAAACCAAAAGAGTAAGGCAGTATAGCAAAACTAGTGTAAAATCTTAATACAGAAGTTTGCATAATTATAAGGAAACTATGGAAGTGTATCTCTAAACATGCCTATACTATATAATATAAAATATACATATATAGAAAAGAGCGTATTATATGGCTGAAACAGAATGCAGCTTAGTAAATGCAACCAGCTGAAATAACTACAACTCAAACACAAGGAAGAAAATAAGTAACTATGCTCAGCTATATCCCTGTCGTAAATCGCAATTGTTATAGCAAAAAAACCCTATCTAATATGAGTTTAAGAACTCAAATGTGTATCTCAATGTACACAGGTAACAGTGACCTATATAGGGAAATGAAGAAATACAACTGTACTGAAATAATAATATAATCAGTGGATACTGCTGAATGAGTGTAGTATGGTATGCGATGTACAGAGCAATACAAATAAACTGCATTAAAGGGCTGTATTGAGGAGTAGGTAAGAGGGACCCTATCTTAAAGGGATATAATGACGAAGAGATGTATGTAGGGGAACAAGAGGAGGCTAAGAGGGTATAAACCAACGGGAAAAAGGTGGGCAAACGTGAAAGGTGAAAGGATTACTTCCAATAGTTAATCAAATCGAATTCAGAGTTTAAACCCTCTGGTACTCTAGTACGCAATTTGAAGATCCAAAACATTTCACGCTTGCCCAACAATTGATTCCTGTCACCTCCTCTAGGTGGTGCCTTAACATGTTCAATAGCCTGCCATCTGAATGTGGCGTTACTCTTATTGTGAAAATTCCGAAAATGCTTTACCAGAGGGGTGCTAGCTTCACCTAGTTTGATAGTAGAAAGGTGGTTTCTGATTCTAGTGTTTACATCCGTAGTAGTGAGTCCTACATACTGGAGATGGCATTCTATACAGTAAAGTAAATAGACAACATAGGAGGATGTACAGTTAAGGCAAGTGGATATCTTATAAATGTCTCCAGTGACCTCTGACCTGAATTCATCGGAAATAATGATAAACTCACAGGGTCTACACCTCGATTTGCCGCACCTGTACATCCCCCTATGTTGCAACCAAGAGCTTTGTCTGTCTGGTTTCTTGATAGAAACTTCGGAGGGGGCCAGTATATTGCCTAAAGTTCTGTTCTTCCTATAGGAGCAACGTAAACCTCCCTCCACACAGCTAGCAAGGCTGTCATCTGCAGAGAGCAAACTGAAATGTTTTTTGACAATCTTACATATTTCTCTGTAATCTGTACTGAAATCCGTCACAAATGTTATTTTATGAGAGGAGTTAATCTCCTCACCAGTCTTGGTACAGTTGGATCTATTCAAAAGGGACTGTCGATCCAAAAGGTCGACCTGTCTCTGAGCTCTATCTACCAGATGCCCAGGGTATCCTCTCTCTCTGAGTCTTTTCTGCATGTCTCTACTTTGCACTTTGTAATGATCGCTATTGCTGCAGTTCCGTTTGACCCTTATGAGCTGTCCTTTGGCTACTGCCATAGGGACATGTGCGGGGTGACAGCTCTTTGCATGAAGCAATGTATTTTTCGATATAGGTTTCCTATACATATTGCTTATAATCTGTCCATCATCCCCTGCAGTCAAAGTGAGGTCTAAGTAGTTAATAGTTCTAGAGTTAGTCTCAAATGTGAAACTCAGGCCAACATTATTAGAATTTAGAAAATCCACAAATTCAGACAAAGAATCCCCAGATCCCTGCCATATAAGGAGCAGATCGTCAATATACCGCCTATAAAAGGCGATATTATGTTTATGTGTATTACTATCTCCATAGATGTGGGACAGCTCCCACCAACCCATAAAGATGTTGGCATATGAGGGCGCAAATTTGGCCCCCATAGCTGTCCCACATCTCTGGAGATAGTACTGCTCACCAAAACGGAAATAATTGTGTGTCAGGGCAAAACCAGTTGCCCTCACCACATACTTGACAAAATCACTGTCCAAATCAGATAGATTTTCCAACATATAAGACAGAGCTTTTAGGCCTTCCTCATGTGGAATTGTGGAATACAACGATACCACATCTATTGTTAGCCACTTGTGCCTCTCAAGATCCCAACAAAAGGTGTCCACAAGATTTAATAGATCTTTGGTGTCCTTAAGATAGCTCTGTAGTGATGCCACTATAGGAAACAGTATGCTATCTAGCCACTGGGATAGGTGTTCCAAAAGGGAACCTATCCCACTGACTATAGGTCTTCCCTGTACCCCTATTAAGGATTTATGTACCTTGGGAAGATGGTGGAAGATGGGCACTACCGGATGATCTACTAATAGATACTCATAGGTATCGCGGTCAAAAAACCCATCCTCCAAACCATCATCCAAAAGGCACCTAAGCTCTTTCTGGAAGCGCGCAGTGGGATCCCTATCTAATCTCTGATAATTAGCATCATTGTGAAGTTGTCTATGGGCCTCCTTAACATATTCAGATTTATCCAAAACCACAACAGATCCGCCTTTATCGGCGGACCTAATGACCAAATTTTCATTCTGTTGTAGCTCTAATAGTGCTTGTCTTTCTCTAAAAGATAGATTAGCCTTCCAATTCTTGGTCTCAATATTATTAGAGGCCAAGGAAGTGAGGTCCCTCTCAATCCTCTTAAAAAAGGTTTCCAAGGCCGGACCACGACATTGCATGGGATAGAAGTCAGAAGTTTTTTTAAAACCACTATGACTTCTTATAGTCCCTGTAGCAGTCCCATTCAACCCCTGTCTACTAAGTTCATGCAGTGACACCAAGTCACAGGACTCAGAAAACGAAAGTTGTGTGGTATCCAAGATGGACATTTGTGATTGTACCAACTGTTCACCAGTACCTAGAGCATTGTCAGAGTTATAGAAAAACTTTTTCAAAGTTAAATTTCTAATCAATCTATTAACATCTAGCAAAGTATTGAAGAGGTTAAATGAAGTGGTCGGAGAGAAGTTCAGACCGTAACTAAGTACTTTTAATTGCATCTCAGATAATGTTACACTGGAGAGATTAATTACATTAGAGGTGTTGTCATTACTAGATGTCAGTGGTATTTGGTACTCTTGTTTATCCTCTGTGGGTACCTCTTCTCTTGCCCTACCCCAGTTTTGATCTGTGCCTGTTGAAAAACCTGGTCAAAAGCCCTACGATCCTCTCCTAAAGTGTTCATTTCGTTAGCTGTACTCTGATTCATATTGCTTACATATTTCGTGCCCTTGGCATTATGTGCCTTAATTTGTGTATTGTTAGCAGTGTTAGTACCCTGTTTGTGTGAATTCTTAGGTATAGCAGCTAAAGTATTCGTGGCATCATTTATGCTTACTTGTTTATGTGTACCTGATGTATTTTTCAGAATTCCCCTAGGTGGTTCTATACATTCTTCACCCCCTGAGGCACCATAGTCATCACCTGAGTCCCCTTCACTGCCTGAAGATTTATTAGTAGATGAGTGGTTGAGGGAGGTATGCTGTTGTTGTGGTGGTTGTGTCCTGCCTCTACCTCTACCTCTCCCTCTACTCCTGCTCCTAGATCTACCTCTCCTGTTGTTAGAATTATTGCTGGGAGTATTTCTGGAATGATGCCACATATATACTGATTTGTTGTCATAGTCTGACTGATCCCTGAGATATTTGGAGTGTTTAGTGTCTAAAATCTCTTTCTTAGATTCAGACAAGGTCAATCTCAAAATACCATCAAATTTGGGATAGTCAGGTTCTAATTTCCTATTAATCAATTCAATCTGCAGTTTTTCAATTTCACCTCTAACAACAGTAAGTAGTTTCGTTTTATACATAATCAATAAATGCATTAATCTGATTGAACATTCCGTGAGTACTGTGTTCCAGGTCTCAACGAACTCCTGGTCGGAGACCTCAAAGGTGGGATATTTGTTAAGCCTGAGACCCCTGGGGACAATGTTCAATTTAATATATTTTTCAAAAGTCCAGATCTCAAACTGTAGTCTATGTTCTTTTATGAGAAGCCTCTCAATATCATCAAAAAGGGTACTCAGGGAGTATGTAGAAATATCCGTTGAAAAAACTGTGTCCAGTTCATCATTATTATAACCTCTTTCAGTTATAGGCAGCAGGGAGTAATAGTTCATAATGCTGGATCCCTCCATTTAGGAGCTATAGGAAAATCCCTTGTTACTTAATATGCTGCCAGCAAGCATACAAATAGAACAGTCAAAAAAGGGTGTTTAGTAAAAGGGACTTCTGTGTATAAATATTTTCACTTGTAAAGCCACCATGTGGATATCTATTCCACTTTCTGTTTCAGCCATATAATACGCTCTTTTCTATATATGTATATTTTATATTATATAGTATAGGCATGTTTAGAGATACACTTCCATAGTTTCCTTATAATTATGCAAACTTCTGTATTAAGATTTTACACTAGTTTTGCTATACTGCCTTACTCTTTTGGTTTGAGTTTTACTTTTACTTTTACTCCTCCATATTTTGTGTATTCCTTTACACTTTTGGATCTATGAGAATATTTCATGCCCCCCATGATTACCTTTTATTATTTATTTATTATTCATTTATTTATCTGTTCATTTTGTTCATTTCATCTTTATATCTTTTTCATTATAACTTTTTGCAGAATACATATTAATGACTATATCTGATGTTTTGTATTATGCTAGGCTAGGGTATATATACATATACTAAATTGTCAGGGCGCATTAGTTCTTTTTATATATATATTTATTACGTTTTTTGTCCAACAGTGTACCTTTTCTATTGGTCTTATTTTTGTCCAATGAGTGTGGATTTTGTCTTTTATATAGCCAGCACACCTGTTTCCAATTAGCTATGATTACGGTCTTTACCGAAACATGTTAGCGGAATAACTTTTGGTAACACTGTTATGCTGGATCCCCCTTTCTTTTTGCATTTTTATCCCAAGAGGAATTTAATAAAGACTTTGATTTTTAAACGCAGCCTGGATATCAGTTCTTTTTGCTTGATGTCTATTTTGCCGGCATTCTGGGCTGCATCAGGAGCGTGCCTCTACTCCACTCCCCCTACTATCTTTGATATTTGGCATCCCCTCCGACGTTGGATCCTGCAAGCCTCCTGGTAGGCTAAGCATCCCATTGGCTGTGACGGCCGACGCCCATCACACGACCGGAACCGGCTGGATAGAGGCATCGAGGCTGTCTTGGACGCCGTGGGTCACGTAGCATACAGCAGGTTTCCTAAGGTACACGTTTGAAACTACAAGCAAGAAGGGTGAGTCGTACAGCTACTAGCTGTTTGGGTATTGCTATCGATATCCTGTGGCAACACTGTATTGCCTGTTGAAGGGTGACGTATTCAGCGTTTATTGCTTGCCCCACATGGAACTCACCTGGCTATTTCTATGATGCACTGCACTTTACTTCTGTGATGCACTTTGTTTCTGCTGTTTTTGCATAAGGGGATGCTTTGAGTCCTTGAAATTTGTATATTGCGGTTTTCTACAGTGAACTGTCTTTTTAAACCTGCATAGGGGTTGAGTGGAATAGATATCCACATGGTGGCTTTACAAGTGAAAATATTTATACACAGAAGTCCCTTTTACTAAACACCCTTTTTTGACTGTTCTATTTGTATGCTTGCTGGCAGCATATTAAGTAACAAGGGATTTTCCTATAGCTCCTAAATGGAGGGATCCAGCATTATGAACTATTACTCCCTGCTGCCTATAACTGAAAGAGGTTATAATAATGATGAACTGGACACAGTTTTTTCAACGGATATTTCTACATACTCCCTGAGTACCCTTTTTGATGATATTGAGAGGCTTCTCATAAAAGAACATAGACTACAGTTTGAGATCTGGACTTTTGAAAAATATATTAAATTGAACATTGTCCCCAGGGGTCTCAGGCTTAACAAATATCCCACCTTTGAGGTCTCCGACCAGGAGTTCGTTGAGACCTGGAACACAGTACTCACGGAATGTTCAATCAGATTAATGCATTTATTGATTATGTATAAAACGAAACTACTTACTGTTGTTAGAGGTGAAATTGAAAAACTGCAGATTGAATTGATTAATAGGAAATTAGAACCTGACTATCCCAAATTTGATGGTATTTTGAGATTGACCTTGTCTGAATCTAAGAAAGAGATTTTAGACACTAAACACTCCAAATATCTCAGGGATCAGTCAGACTATGACAACAAATCAGTATATATGTGGCATCATTCCAGAAATACTCCCAGCAATAATTCTAACAACAGGAGAGGTAGATCTAGGAGCAGGAGTAGAGGGAGAGGTAGAGGTAGAGGCAGGACACAACCACCACAACAACAGCATACCTCCCTCAACCACTCATCTACTAATAAATCTTCAGGCAGTGAAGGGGACTCAGGTGATGACTATGGTGCCTCAGGGGGTGAAGAATGTATAGAACCACCTAGGGGAATTCTGAAAAATACATCAGGTACACATAAACAAGTAAGCATAAATGATGCCACGAATACTTTAGCTGCTATACCTAAGAATTCACACAAACAGGGTACTAACACTGCTAACAATACACAAATTAAGGCACATAATGCCAAGGGCACGAAATATGTAAGCAATATGAATCAGAGTACAGCTAACGAAATGAACACTTTAGGAGAGGATCGTAGGGCTTTTGACCAGGTTTTTCAACAGGCACAGATCAAAACTGGGGTAGGGCAAGAGAAGAGGTACCCACAGAGGATAAACAAGAGTACCAAATACCACTGACATCTAGTAATGACAACACCTCTAATGTAATTAATCTCTCCAGTGTAACATTATCTGAGATGCAATTAAAAGTACTTAGTTACGGTCTGAACTTCTCTCCGACCACTTCATTTAACCTCTTCAATACTTTGCTAGATGTTAATAGATTGATTAGAAATTTAACTTTGAAAAAGTTTTTCTATAACTCTGACAATGCTCTAGGTACTGGTGAACAGTTGGTACAATCACAAATGTCCATCTTGGATACCACACAACTTTCGTTTTCTGAGTCCTGTGACTTGGTGTCACTGCATGAACTTAGTAGACAGGGGTTGAATGGGACTGCTACAGGGACTATAAGAAGTCATAGTGGTTTTAAAAAAACTTCTGACTTCTATCCCATGCAATGTCGTGGTCCGGCCTTGGAAACCTTTTTTAAGAGGATTGAGAGGGACCTCACTTCCTTGGCCTCTAATAATATTGAGACCAAGAATTGGAAGGCTAATCTATCTTTTAGAGAAAGACAAGCACTATTAGAGCTACAACAGAATGAAAATTTGGTCATTAGGTCCGCCGATAAAGGCGGATCTGTTGTGGTTTTGGATAAATCTGAATATGTTAAGGAGGCCCATAGACAACTTCACAATGATGCTAATTATCAGAGATTAGATAGGGATCCCACTGCGCGCTTCCAGAAAGAGCTTAGGTGCCTTTTGGATGATGGTTTGGAGGATGGGTTTTTTGACCGCGATACCTATGAGTATCTATTAGTAGATCATCCGGTAGTGCCCATCTTCCACCATCTTCCCAAGGTACATAAATCCTTAATAGGGGTACAGGGAAGACCTATAGTCAGTGGGATAGGTTCCCTTTTGGAACACCTATCCCAGTGGCTAGATAGCATACTGTTTCCTATAGTGGCATCACTACAGAGCTATCTTAAGGACACCAAAGATCTATTAAATCTTGTGGACACCTTTTGTTGGGATCTTGAGAGGCACAAGTGGCTAACAATAGATGTGGTATCGTTGTATTCCACAATTCCACATGAGGAAGGCCTAAAAGCTCTGTCTTATATGTTGGAAAATCTATCTGATTTGGACAGTGATTTTGTCAAGTATGTGGTGAGGGCAACTGGTTTTGCCCTGACACACAATTATTTCCGTTTTGGTGAGCAGTACTATCTCCAGAGATGTGGGACAGCTATGGGGGCCAAATTTGCGCCCTCATATGCCAACATCTTTATGGGTTGGTGGGAGCTGTCCCACATCTATGGAGATAGTAATACACATAAACATAATATCGCCTTTTATAGGCGGTATATTGACGATCTGCTCCTTATATGGCAGGGATCTGGGGATTCTTTGTCTGAATTTGTGGATTTTCTAAATTCTAATAATGTTGGCCTGAGTTTCACATTTGAGACTAACTCTAGAACTATTAACTACTTAGACCTCACTTTGACTGCAGGGGATGATGGACAGATTATAAGCAATATGTATAGGAAACCTATATCGAAAAATACATTGCTTCATGCAAAGAGCTGTCACCCCGCACATGTCCCTATGGCAGTAGCCAAAGGACAGCTCATAAGGGTCAAACGGAACTGCAGCAATAGCGATCATTACAAAGTGCAAAGTAGAGACATGCAGAAAAGACTCAGAGAGAGAGGATACCCTGGGCATCTGGTAGATAGAGCTCAGAGACAGGTCGACCTTTTGGATCGACAGTCCCTTTTGAATAGATCCAACTGTACCAAGACTGGTGAGGAGATTAACTCCTCTCATAAAATAACATTTGTGACGGATTTCAGTACAGATTACAGAGAAATATGTAAGATTGTCAAAAAACATTTCAGTTTGCTCTCTGCAGATGACAGCCTTGCTAGCTGTGTGGAGGGAGGTTTACGTTGCTCCTATAGGAAGAACAGAACTTTAGGCAATATACTGGCCCCCTCCGAAGTTTCTATCAAGAAACCAGACAGACAAAGCTCTTGGTTGCAACATAGGGGGATGTACAGGTGCGGCAAATCGAGGTGTAGACCCTGTGAGTTTATCATTATTTCCGATGAATTCAGGTCAGAGGTCACTGGAGACATTTATAAGATATCCACTTGCCTTAACTGTACATCCTCCTATGTTGTCTATTTACTTTACTGTATAGAATGCCATCTCCAGTATGTAGGACTCACTACTACGGATGTAAACACTAGAATCAGAAACCACCTTTCTACTATCAAACTAGGTGAAGCTAGCACCCCTCTGGTAAAGCATTTTCGGAATTTTCACAATAAGAGTAACGCCACATTCAGATGGCAGGCTATTGAACATGTTAAGGCACCACCTAGAGGAGGTGACAGGAATCAATTGTTGGGCAAGCGTGAAATGTTTTGGATCTTCAAATTGCGTACTAGAGTACCAGAGGGTTTAAACTCTGAATTCGATTTGATTAACTATTGGAAGTAATCCTTTCACCTTTCACGTTTGCCCACCTTTTTCCCGTTGGTTTATACCCTCTTAGCCTCCTCTTGTTCCCCTACATACATCTCTTCGTCATTATATCCCTTTAAGATAGGGTCCCTCTTACCTACTCCTCAATACAGCCCTTTAATGCAGTTTATTTGTATTGCTCTGTACATCGCATACCATACTACACTCATTCAGCAGTATCCACTGATTATATTATTATTTCAGTACAGTTGTATTTCTTCATTTCCCTATATAGGTCACTGTTACCTGTGTACATTGAGATACACATTTGAGTTCTTAAACTCATATTAGATAGGGTTTTTTTGCTATAACAATTGCGATTTACGACAGGGATATAGCTGAGCATAGTTACTTATTTTCTTCCTTGTGTTTGAGTTGTAGTTATTTCAGCTGGTTGCATTTACTAAGCTGCATTCTGTTTCAGCCATATAATACGCTCTTTTCTATATATGTATATTTTATATTATATAGTATAGGCATGTTTAGAGATACACTTCCATAGTTTCCTTATAATTATGCAAACTTCTGTATTAAGATTTTACACTAGTTTTGCTATACTGCCTTACTCTTTTGGTTTGAGTTTTACTTTTACTTTTACTCCTCCATATTTTGTGTATTCCTTTACACTTTTGGATCTATGAGAATATTTCATGCCCCCCATGATTACCTTTTATTATTTATTTATTATTCATTTATTTATCTGTTCATTTTGTTCATTTCATCTTTATATCTTTTTCATTATAACTTTTTGCAGAATACATATTAATGACTATATCTGATGTTTTGTATTATGCTAGGCTAGGGTATATATACATATACTAAATTGTCAGGGCGCATTAGTTCTTTTTATATATATATTTATTACGTTTTTTGTCCAACAGTGTACCTTTTCTATTGGTCTTATTTTTGTCCAATGAGTGTGGATTTTGTCTTTTATATAGCCAGCACACCTGTTTCCAATTAGCTATGATTACGGTCTTTACCGAAACATGTTAGCGGAATAACTTTTGGTAACACTGTTATGCTGGATCCCCCTTTCTTTTTGCATTTTTATCCCAAGAGGAATTTAATAAAGACTTTGATTTTTAAACGCAGCCTGGATATCAGTTCTTTTTGCTTGATGTCTATTTTGCCGGCATTCTGGGCTGCATCAGGAGCGTGCCTCTACTCCACTCCCCCTACTATCTTTGATATTTGGCATCCCCTCCGACGTTGGATCCTGCAAGCCTCCTGGTAGGCTAAGCATCCCATTGGCTGTGACGGCCGACGCCCATCACACGACCGGAACCGGCTGGATAGAGGCATCGAGGCTGTCTTGGACGCCGTGGGTCACGTAGCATACAGCAGGTTTCCTAAGGTACACGTTTGAAACTACAAGCAAGAAGGGTGAGTCGTACAGCTACTAGCTGTTTGGGTATTGCTATCGATATCCTGTGGCAACACTGTATTGCCTGTTGAAGGGTGACGTATTCAGCGTTTATTGCTTGCCCCACATGGAACTCACCTGGCTATTTCTATGATGCACTGCACTTTACTTCTGTGATGCACTTTGTTTCTGCTGTTTTTGCATAAGGGGATGCTTTGAGTCCTTGAAATTTGTATATTGCGGTTTTCTACAGTGAACTGTCTTTTTAAACCTGCATAGGGGTTGAGTGGAATAGATATCCACATGGTGGCTTTACAAGTGAAAATATTTATACACAGAAGTCCCTTTTACTAAACACCCTTTTTTGACTATATATATATATATATATATACCGGTGTGTGTGTGTATATATATATATATATATATATATATATATATATATATATATATATATATCTTTTTAAATACTTAGAACATATTCTGCTATGTGCAGAACATTGGAATGTGAAATATTTACAGTATATTGTAAGTCTATAGTATAAGACTTAAAAATGAATATTGCATAAATATTGTTTTTTCATGTTTTCATCTACTTAATTGCAAAGGGCTCTAATGCACTTCTATATGTGTATATATGTATACATATGTATTTATGTGTATATATGTCTGTAAATACATATATACACATATAAATACATAGTATACATATATAAATACATAGTATACATATATACACATATAAATACATAGTATACATATAAATACATAGTATACATATATACATATAAATACATAGTATACATATATACATACACCTTTTGACATGTATAAGTATGTCTGTAAATACATATATATGCATATAAATACATAGTATACATATATACACATACATCTTTAGACATGTATAAGTATGTCTGTAAATACATATAATGTCAAAAATAAAGCAAGGGTGTATATAAGTGATGTGTAGATAAACGTGAAGTAAGTGTTCAAAAATATAATATATCTTCAATGTATTACTGGATGGATATATATATATATATATATATATATATATATATATATATGTATCAGGAAAGAGACAGAGGCATATATATAGTGTCAAATGGAAAATTCCAAGCAGTAATTTATTATACTATTTAAAAACAGATAGGTGTCTAGAATCTAAAACGATACAATGTAAAATAAAGGGACGTCTCCCTTAAACAATGTAATTATACATATAAAATAAACATAAAAGAACGATTAGTTCAGTACTTGTGCTTTATCGAAAGTGTAACGGTATCCCAAAATTGAGAGAAGTTGTTTGCTTGCCAAGTTGCAAAAAAGCCAACTATTAGGTTGCAGGCCTTAATTACCCGGTGTGTATGGTTGGTGTTACTGTTTGAAAATAGGAGCGCCTTTTTGTGTAGAGGTAACGTGACGTCACGTACTATGATGGCAGGTGGTGTTACCGTGGCAACCCCTATTCCTTAGTATGGAAGGAAGTCCTGGGGGATATTAAGGCAATCTTTGCGGTCACGAAAATTGACTAGTAGAAATTCTTTGTGTTTCAAATAAGCAGGGTTTTATTTCTTTGTGCTTCAAATAAGCAGGGTTTTATGTAGACTTCTTGAGCCTTACTTTGGACTTTGCGGTCGCTATGTAGCGACTGATCTTGCCGAATAATGTTGGTTCTCCAGACTTTTTTACCAGAGATAGCAGGTGGATCCCTCAAGTGAATAACTTGGTTGTCGTTAGTAATGACTATAGGATCTTAGGATGTATAAGAGGGTCTTTGCGGTCGCTGGTAGCGACTGGGTTATCCTTTGTTGAAAGACTTGGCGGTCGCAAGTGGCGACTAAGAGATTCTTAAATGATGGTCAGTTGTGTGGTCGTTAGTAGTGACTAGGAGTTTCTCTGTGAATAGGTTGGTGCCAAACGGCACGGCAGTTGGTAAAGTTTGTTGTCAGTTGGTGCCAGCATGCACATAAAGGTTCAAGTAGGAAGTCCTTTAAAGCGTAAAGATGTTATCAAATAACATCAATGATAGGATAAAATAGCAGAAAGCACAGTGTCAGGTCAACGCGTTTCGCCCTTAGGCTTTAACAAGACATGTTAGTCTGTGCTGCTCTCAAAATATTTAAATGCCTGCAGTTAATCTGATTGGCTGTCTCAGACAATCAATTAAAGGTGGAATATGTGAATAGGGTGTTGAGATACTTAAGGTGGAATTCTTTCATTTAGAAGGTGGTGGACTATTTATTAATAGTGGTGGTAATCGTAAAAGAAAATGTTGTAATATAACCAGAACTGTTTGTAGTATACAGTAATCCTATAGCAGAGAAAGAGGGGTTAAAGAATGTAATGAGATTGAAAATTATGAGTATTGTAAACAACATGTCACCAAGGGTATAAATGAATGTATATTCTATAGATACTATATAAAGATTCTAAGAGGATGTCCATATATGTGGGTAGGGACAAGTAATTCTATCAATAAGTATTACAAAATAGTGTATCGGTATAATAGGGGAAGAGAATGTTAATAATGGTGATTAACTATAAGAAAGGGGAGATGTCTAACTCTGAGTTCACCCCTCTTGGGTGTAAGGTGTCCATATCATAGATCAATTTGGCTTCTAGTTTTAGGAGTTGTTTTTCCAGATTGTCCCCCCTCCAATTTAGTTTAACTTTAGCTAGGCCCCAGAATCTAAAATGCTTCAGATTATTCTGATGGCTTTCTCTAAAATGCGAGTACAGATGTGTGTCGAGAGTCCCTCTATCTATACATGAAAGGTGTTCCCTGATCCTCTCACGGAGGGTCCTAGTGGTTTCTCCTATGTAATATTTCTTACAAGAACACTCAATGATGTAGATAACCTCTTTATCTTGGCATCTTATAGTTTCTCCAATTTTAAACTTAAAATCATTAACTTCTATTTCTTTTAATTTAGAGCTATATTTACATGAGCGACATCCAAAACATGGGAAAAAAACAAAGTTTCTTTCCTTCTAAGCTCACCTCATAGCTATTTCTTTTTATGGATTTTAGTTCGCTCTGTGCTAGGGTACTTTTGAGGTTTTTTGCTCTTCTGTAAATTATTTTTGGATATACAGATACTTTGTCTCCTATTATAGGGTCCGATTGTACTAAGTGCCAATGTTTTGTTAGAATTTTTTTGATTAAACTATTATTACAATTGTAATCTGTAATAAATGATACTTCTATGGTGTCTTTTTTGTCTTCATGATTTGTTACATGTTTGTCAGTCTGGTATTTTAAGAGTTTTTTTCTGTCTATTTTGTCTACCTCTTCCTTTGCTGAATTAATAATTCTTTCATCGTAACCTCTTTCTCTGAATTTATTCTCTAGAATTGATATTTGTCTTTCATAATCTGTGTGTCTGGAACAATTTCTTTTGATTCTTAGATATTGCCCTTTAGGTATATTATTTTCTTCTGTTATGTGTGATCAGTCCACGGGTCATCATTACTTCTGGGATATAACTCCTCCCCAACAGGAAATGCAAGAGGATTCACCCAGCAGAGCTGTATATAGCTCCTCCCCTCTACGTCAGTCCCAGTCATTCTCTTGCACCCAACGACTAGATAGGATGTGTGAGAGGACTATGGTGATTATACTTAGTTTTTATGACTTCAATCAAAAGTTTGTTATTTTAAAATAGCACCGGAGCGTGTTATTACTTCTCTGGCAGAGTTTGAGGAAGAATCTGTCAGAGTTTTTTACTATGATTTTAACCGGAGTAGTTAAGATCATATTGCTGTTCTCGGCCATCTGAGGGAGGTAAAGGCTTCAGATCAGGGGACAGCGGGCAGATGAATCTGCATTGAGGTATGTAGCAGTTTTTATTTTCTGAATGGAATTGATGAGAAAATCCTGCCATACCGTTAAAATGACATGTATGTATACACTTCAGTATTCTGGGGATGGTATTTCACCGGAACTACTCTGTTAAAGGTCACTAATCCTTTTTAATAACTATTTATCATGTTAAACGTTTTTGCTGGAATGTAGAATCGTTTACATTGCTGAGGTACTGTGTGAATAAATATTTGGGCATTATTTTCCACTTGGCAGTTTTTTTGCTTTAATTGTGACAGTTTCGTTTCTCTTCACTGCTGTGTGGGAGAGGGAGGGGCCGTTTTTGGTGCTCTTTGCTACGCATCAAAAAATACCAGTCAGTTACTTTTATATTTCCTGCATGATCCGGTTCATCTCTGATAGATCTCAGGGGTCTTCAAACTTCTTTGAAGGGAGGTAAATTCTCTCAGCAGAGCTGTGAGAATTCTTATAGTGACTGTGAATAAAAGCGTTGCTTTGTATTTTTTATGTCAAATTTAATTATTGTTATTTTACTAATGGGAACAAACCTTTGCTAAAAGTTTTGTTGTTTTAAAGTTTGATGCTATAACTGTTTTTCAGTTCATTATTTCAACTGTCATTTAATCGTTAGTACCTCTTTGAGGCACAGTACGTTTTTGGCTAAAAAAGATTATAACCAAGTTGTAAGTTTTTTGCTAGTGTGTTAAACATGTCTGACTCAGAGGAAGATATCTGTGTCATTTGTTCCAATGCCAAGGTGGAGCCCAATAGAAATTTATGTACTAACTGTATTGATGCTACTTTAAATAAAAGTCAATCTGTACAATGTGAACAAATTTCACCAAACAGCGAGGGGAGAGTTATGCCGACTAACTCGCCTCACGCGGCAGTACCTGCATCTCCCGCCCGGGAGGTGCGTGATATTTTGGCGCCTAGTACATCTGGGCGGCCATTACAGATAACATTACAAGATATGGCTACTGTTATGACTGAAGTTTTGTCTAAATTACCAGAACTAAGAGGCAAGCGTGATCACTCTGGGGTGAGAACAGAGTGCGCTGACAATGCTAGGGCCATGTCTGATACTGCGTCACAGCTCGCAGAGCATGAGGACGGAGAGCTTCATTCTGTGGGTGACGGTTCTGATCCAAACAGATTGGACTCAGATATTTCAAATTTTAAATTTAAATTGGAGAACCTCCGTGTATTACTAGGGGAGGTCTTAGCAGCTCTCAACGATTGTAACACCGTTGCAATACCAGAGAAACTGTGTAGGTTGGATAAATACTTTGCGGTACCGGCGAGTACTGACGTTTTTCCTATACCTAAGAGACTAACTGAAATTGTTACTAAGGAGTGGGATAGACCCGGTGTGCCGTTCGCACCCCCTCCAATATTTAGAAAGATGTTTCCAATAGACGCCACCACTCGGGACTTATGGCAAACGGTCCCCAAGGTGGAGGGAGCAGTTTCTACTTTAGCTAAGCGTACCACTATCCCGGTGGAGGATAGCTGTGCTTTCTCAGATCCAATGGATAAAAAATTAGAGGGTTACCTTAAGAAAATGTTTGTTCAACAAGGTTTTATATTACAACCCCTTGCATGTATCGCGCCGATTACGGCTGCGGCAGCATTTTGGATTGAGTCGCTTGAAGAGAACCTTAGTTCATCTACGCTAGACGACATTACGGACAGGCTTAGAGTCCTTAAACTAGCTAATTCCTTCATTTCGGAGGCCGTAGTACATTTAACCAAACTTACGGCTAAGAACTCAGGATTCGCCATACAGGCACGTAGGGCGCTGTGGCTAAAATCCTGGTCAGCTGATGTTACTTCTAAGTCCAAATTACTTAATATACCTTTCAAGGGGCAGTCTTTATTTGGGCCCGGTTTGAAAGAGATTATCGCTGACATTACAGGAGGTAAGGGCCACGCCCTACCTCAAGACAAAGCCAAAGCTAAGGCTAGACAGTCTAATTTTCGTCCCTTTCGGAACTTCAAAACAGGAGCAGCATCAACCTCCACTGCACCAAAACAGGAAGGAGCTGTTGCTCGTTACAGGCAAGGCTGGAAGCCTAACCAGTCCTGGAACAAGAGCAAGCAGGCCAGGAAACCTGCTGCTGCCCCAAAGACAGCATGAACCGAGAGCCCCCGATCCGGGACCGGATCTAGTGGGGGGCAGACTCTCTCTCTTCGCCCAGGCCTGGGCAAGAGATGTTCAGGATCCCTGGGCACTAGAGATCATATCTCAGGGATACCTTCTAGACTTCAAATTATCTCCCCCAAGAGGGAGATTTCATCTGTCAAGGTTGTCAACAAACCAGATAAAGAAAGAAGCGTTTCTACGCTGCGTACAAGATCTGTTAATAATGGGAGTGATCCATCCGGTTCCGCGGTCGGAACAAGGACAAGGGTTCTACTCAAACCTGTTTGTGGTTCCCAAAAAAGAGGGAACTTTCAGGCCAATCTTAGATTTAAAGATTCTAAACAAATTCCTAAGAGTTCCATCGTTCAAAATGGAAACTATTCGGACAATCTTACCCATGATCCAAGAGGGTCAGTACATGACCACAGTGGATTTAAAGGATGCTTACCTTCACATACCGATCCACAAAGATCATCACCGGTATCTAAGGTTTGCCTTCTTAGACAGGCACTACCAGTTTGTAGCTCTTCCATTCGGATTGGCTACGGCTCCAAGAATCTTCACAAAGGTTCTGGGTGCCCTTCTGGCGGTACTAAGACCGCGAGGGATTTCGGTAGCTCCATACCTAGACGACATTCTAATACAAGCTTCAAGCTTTCAAACTGCCAAGTCTCATACAGAGTTAGTTCTGGCATTTCTAAGGTCGCATGGATGGAAAGTGAACGAAAACAAGAGTTCTCTTTTTCCTCTCACAAGAGTTCCATTCTTGGGGACTCTTATAGATTCTGTAGAAATGAAGATTTACCTGACAGAGGACAGGTTAACAAAGCTTCAAAATGCATGCCGTGTCCTTCATTCCATTCAACACCCGTCAGTAGCTCAATGCATGGAGGTGATCGGCTTAATGGTAGCGGCAATGGACATAGTACCTTTTGCACGCCTACAACTCAGACCTCTGCAATTATGCATGCTAAGTCAGTGGAATGGGGATTACTCAGATTTGTCCCCTACTCTGAATCTGAATCAAGAGACCAGAAATTCTCTTCTATGGTGGCTTCATCGGCCACACCTGTCCAGGGGGATGCCATTCAGCAGGCCAGACTGGACAATTGTAACAACAGACGCCAGCCTACTAGGTTGGGGCGCTGTCTGGAATTCTCTGAAGGCTCAGGGACTGTGGAATCAGGAGGAGAGTCTCCTTCCAATAAACATTCTGGAATTGAGGGCAGTTCTCAATGCCCTTCTAGCTTGGCCCCAATTAACAACTCGGGGGTTCATCAGGTTTCAGTCGGACAACATCACGACTGTAGCTTACATCAACCATCAGGGAGGGACAAGAAGCTCCCTAGCAATGGTGGAAGTATCAAAGATAATTCGCTGGGCAGAGTCTCACTCTTGCCACCTGTCAGCAATCCACATCCCGGGAGTGGAGAACTGGGAGGCGGATTTCTTGAGTCGCCAGACTTTTCATCCGGGGGAGTGGGAACTTCATCCGGAGGTCTTTGCCCAAATACTTCGACGTTGGGGCAAACCAGAGATAGACCTCATGGCGTCTCGCCAGAACGCCAAACTTCCTCGCTACGGGTCCAGATCCAGGGATCCGGGAGCGGTTCTGATAGATGCTTTGACAGCACCTTGGAACTTCGGGATGGCTTATGTGTTTCCACCCTTTCCGCTGCTTCCTCGATTGATTGCCAAAATCAAGCAGGAGAGAGCATCAGTGATTCTAATAGCGCCTGCATGGCCACGCAGGACTTGGTATGCAGATCTAGTGGACATGTCGTCCTGTCCGCCTTGGTCTCTACCTCTAAGACAGGACCTTCTGATACAGGGTCCATTCAAACATCAAAATCTAACTTCTCTGAAGCTGACTGCTTGGAAATTGAACGTTTGATTTTATCAAAACGTGGTTTTTCTGAGTCGGTTATTGATACCCTGATACAGGCTAGGAAGCCTGTTACCAGAAAGATTTTCCATAAAATATGGCGTAAATACCTATACTGGTGCGAATCCAAACATTACTCCTGGAGTAAGGTTAGGATCTCTAGGATATTGTCTTTTCTACAAGAAGGGTTAGAAAAGGGTTTATCAGCTAGTTCATTAAAGGGACAGATTTCAGCTCTGTCCATCTTGTTACACAGGCGTCTGTCAGAAAATCCAGACGTCCAGGCTTTTTGTCAGGCTTTGGCTAGGATCAAGCCTGTGTTTAAAGCTGTTGCTCCGCCATGGAGTTTAAACTTAGTTCTTAACGTTTTACAGGGTGTTCCATTTGAACCCCTTCATTCCATTGATATAAAATTGTTATCTTGGAAAGTTCTGTTTTTAATGGCTATTTCCTCGGCTCGAAGAGTCTCTGAGTTATCAGCCTTACATTGTGATTCTCCTTATCTGATTTTTCACTCAGACAAGGTAGTTCTGCGTACTAAACCTGGGTTCTTACCTAAGGTAGTCACTAACAGGAATATCAATCAAGAGATTGTTGTTCCATCCTTGTGTCCAAATCCTTCTTCAAAGAAGGAACGTCTTCTACACAATCTGGATGTAGTTCGTGCCCTCAAGTTCTACTTGCAGGCAACTAAAGATTTTCGCCAAACTTCTTCCCTGTTTGTCGTTTATTCTGGACAGAGGAGAGGTCAAAAAGCTTCTGCTACCTCTCTCTCCTTTTGGCTTCGTAGCATAATACGTTTAGCCTATGAGACTGCTGGACAGCAGCCTCCTGAAAGAATTACAGCTCACTCCACTAGAGCTGTGGCTTCCACTTGGGCCTTTAAGAATGAGGCCTCTGTTGAACGGATTTGCAAGGCTGCAACTTGGTCTTCGCTTCATACTTTTTCCAAATTTTACAAATTTGACACTTTTGCTTCTTCGGAGGCTATTTTTGGGAGAAAGGTTCTTCAGGCAGTGGTTCCTTCTGTATAATGAGCCTGCCTATCCCTCCCGTCATCCGTGTACTTTTGCTTTGGTATTGGTATCCCAGAAGTAATGATGACCCGTGGACTGATCACACATAACAGAAGAAAACATAATTTATGCTTACCTGATAAATTCCTTTCTTCTGTTGTGTGATCAGTCCACGGCCCGCCCTGTTTTAAGGCAGGTAAATATCTTTTAAATTATACTCCAGTCACCACTTCACCCTTGGTTACTCCTTTCTCGTTGATTCTTGGTCGAATGACTGGGACTGACGTAGAGGGGAGGAGCTATATACAGCTCTGCTGGGTGAATCCTCTTGCATTTCCTGTTGGGGAGGAGTTATATCCCAGAAGTAATGATGACCCGTGGACTGATCACACAACAGAAGAAAGGAATTTATCAGGTAAGCATAAATTATGTTTTTCCACCTTTCCAAGTGGCAGCTTTTATAATGTACGAAATTGTTAGCGTCTACCTTCTTAAAGTGTGTTGACGTAATAATTTGATCGTTTATCACTTCAATTTCTAGACCGAGAAGATTGCTTTATTCTTACTGTATGTGTACGTGAAATTGATGTTCCTGTCATTCTTATTCATGTCATCACACATTTCCCTTAGCTCAGATTCTTCTCCCTTCCATACAAATATAATATCGTCTATGTATCTCTTATACAGTACAAGATTTGCACCCAGCTTATGCAAAGGGAAGAAAGTTTCCTCTCAATATCCCATAAAGAGATTCGCATAGCTGGGTGCAAATCTTGTACCCATAGCTGTCCCAGTCTTTTGTAGAAAAAAACTTTTCATTGAATGAAAAATAAGTTTGATTTAGAATAAACTCAATACCTTCTAATATGAAGTCTTTTTGTTCTTTCAGTGAGGTAGCATCTTTTTCTAAATAACTACTGACTGATTGGATGCCAAGTTCGTGGTTTATGATAGTATATAATGAAGTGACGTCACAAGTTACTAGAGTGTAGTTCTCTTCCCATTTCATGTCATTGAGAATTTGTAAAATCTCTGTTTTATCTCTTAGGTAGAAAGGGTAATTTTTTAACATAAACTTGAAGGAATTTGTCTAAGTACTGAGACAAATTCGAAGTCAATGAGTCTATCCCCGAAATAATAGGTCTTCCAGGGGGGTTTGTTAAACTTTTATGTACTTTAGGTAGGTAATAAAATATGGGTATTTTAACTTGTTTTGTGGTTAGAAATTTGTATTCTTTCTTATTTAAAATACCTTTAGTTTTTGCTATGTCAAGTATTTTAGTTAGTTTAGAGGAAATTTTTTTTGTTGGATCTAGACTTAGTGTTTCATAGGTATTCTCTCCCAATAGTCTCTGTGCTTCCCCAATATACTGTACCCTGTTCATAACCACATCTCCTCCCCCTTTGTCGGCGGGTTTAATGATTATGTTCTCATAAGCTTGAAGGTTTTTTAGAACTCTTTTCTTTTATTGTCAAATTATTATTATATTTCATTTTGATATCTCTTTGAACCAATTTCTTTCATGTAATTAGCAAGAGTCCATGAGCTAGTGACGTATGGGATGTATATTCCTACCAGGAGGGGCAAAGTTTCCCAAACCTCAAAATGCCTATAAATACACCCCTCACCACACCCACAAATCAGTTTTACAAACTTTGCCTCCCGTGGAGGTGGTGAAGTAAGTTTGTGCTAGATTCTACGTTGATATGCGCTCCGCAGCAGGTTGGAGCCCGGTTTTCCTCTCAGCGTGCAGTGAATGTCAGAGGGATGTGAAGAGAGTATTGCCTATTTGAATTCAATGATCTCCTTCTACGGGGTCTATTTCATAGGTTCTCTGTTATCGGTCGTAGAGATTCATCTCTTACCTCCCTTTTCAGATCGACGATATACTCTTATATATACCATTACCTCTACTGATTCTCGTTTCAGTACTGGTTTGGCTTTCTACTACATGTAGATGAGTGTCCTGGGGTAAGTAAGTCTTATTTTTGTGACACTCTAAGCTATGGTTGGGCAATTTTATATAAAGTTCTAAATATTTGTGTTTAAACATTTATTTGCCTTGATTCAGGATGTTCAATATTCCTTATTTCAGACAGTCAGTTTCATTATTTGGGATAATGCATTTGAATAATCAATTTTTTTCTTACCTTAAAATTTGACTTTTCCCTGTGGGCCGTTAGGCTCGCGGGGGCTGAAAATGCTTCATTTTATTGCGTCATTCTTGGCGCGGACTTTTTTGGCGCAAAAAAATTTCTTTCTTATTTCCGGCGTCATACTTGTCACCGGAAGTTCCGTCATTTTTTATGTTTTTTTGCGCCAAAAGTGTTGGCGTTACCGGATGTGGCATCATTTTTTGCGCCAAAAGCATTTAGGCGCCAAATAATGTGGGCGTCTTTTTTGGCGCTAAAAAATATGGGCGTCTTATTGTCTCCACATTATTTAAGTCTCGTTGTTTATTGCTTCTGGTTGCTAGAAGCTTGTTCACTGGCATTTTTTCCCATTCCTGAAACTGTCATTTAAGGAATTTGATCAATTTTGCTTTATATGTTGTTTTTTCTATTACATATTGCAAGATGTCCCAGATTGACCCTGAATCAGAAGATACTTCTGGAAAATCGCTGCCTGATGCTGGATCTACCAAAGTTAAGTGTATTTGCTGTAAACTTGTGGTATCTGTTCCTCCAGCTGTTGTTTGTAATGAATGTCATGACAAACTTGTTAATGCAGATAATATTTCCTTTAGTAATGTTACATTACCTGTTGTTGTTCCATCAACATCTAATACTCAGAGTGTTCCTGTTAATATAAGAGATTTTGTTTCTAAATCCATTAAGAAGGTTATGTCTGTTATTCCTCCTTCTAGTAAGCGTAAAAGGTCTTTTAAAACTTCTCATTTTTCAGATGAATTTTTAAATGAACATCATCATTCTGATTCTGATAATGACTCCTCTGGTTCAGAGGATTCTGTTTCAGAGGTTGATGCTGATAAATCTTCATATTTGTTCAAAATGGAATTTATTCGTTCTTTACTTAAAGAAGTCTTAATTGCATTAGAAATAGAGGATTCTGGTCCTCTTGATACTAAATCTAAACGTTTAAATAAGGTTTTTAAATCTCCTGTAGTTATTCCAGAAGTTTTTCCTGTCCCTGATGCTATTTCTGAAGTAATCTCCAGGGAATGGAATAATTTGGGTAATTCATTTACTCCTTCTAAACGTTTTAAGCAATTATATCCTGTGCCATTTGACAGATTAGAGTTTTGGGACAAAATCCCTAAGGTTGATGGGGCTATCTCTACTCTTGCTAAGCGTACTACTATTCCTACGGCAGATAGTACTTCCTTTAAGGATCCTTTAGATAGGAAAATTGAATCCTTTCTAAGAAAAGCTTACTTATGTTCAGGTAATCTTCTTAGACCTGCTATATCTTTAGCGGATGTTGCTGCAGCTTCAACTTTTTGGTTAGAAGCTTTAGCGCAACAAGTAACAGATCATAATTCTCATAGCATTGTTAATCTTCTTCAACATGCTAATAATTTTATTTGTGATGCCATCTTTGATATCATTAGGGTTGATGTCAGGTATATGTCTCTAGCTATTTTAGCTAGAAGAGCTTTATGGCTTAAAACTTGGAATGCTGATATGTCTTCTAAGTCAACTTTGCTTTCCCTTTCTTTCCAGGGTAATAAATTATTTGGTTCACAGTTGGATTCTATTATTTCAACTGTTACTGGAGGGAAAGGAACTTTTTTACCACAGGATAAAAAATCTAAAGGTAAATTTAGGTCTAATAATCGTTTTCGTTCCTTTCGTCACAATAAGGAACAAAAGCCTGATCCTTCCCCTACAGGAGCGGTATCAGTTTGGAAACCATCTCCAGTCTGGAATAAATCCAAGCCTTTTAGAAAGCCAAAGCCAGCTCCCAAGTCCACATGAAGGTGCGGCCCTCATTCCAGCCCAGCTGGTAGGGGGCAGATTACGATTTTTCAAAGAAATTTGGATCAATTCAATTCACAATCTTTGGATTCAGAACATTGTTTCAGAAGGGTACAGAATAGGCTTCAAGATAAGGCCTCCTGCAAGAAGATTTTTTCTTTCCCGTGTCCCAGTAAATCCAGTGAAGGCTCAGGCATTTCTGAAATGTGTTTCAGATCTAGAGTTGGCTGGAGTAATTATGCCAGTTCCAGTTCTGGAACAGGGGCTGGGGTTTTACTCAAATCTCTTCATTGTACCAAAGAAGGAGAATTCCTTCAGACCAGTTCTGGATTTAAAAATATTGAATCATTATGTAAGGATACCAACATTCAAGATGGTAACTATAAGGACTATTCTGCCTTTTGTTCAGCAAGGGCATTATATGTCCACAATAGATTTACAGGATGCATATCTGCATATTCCGATTCATCCAGATCACTATCAGTTTCTGATATTCTCTTTCCTAGGCAAGCATTACCAGTTTGTGGCTCTGCCGTTTGGCCTAGCAACAGCTCCAAGGATTTTTACAAAGGTTCTCGGTGCCCTTCTGTCTGTAATCAGAGAACAGGGTATTGTGGTATTTCCTTATTTGGACGATATCTTGGTACTTGCTCAGTCTTCTCATTTAGCAGAATCTCATACGAATCGACTTGTATTGTTTCTTCAAGATCATGGTTGGAGGATCAATTTACCGAAAAGTTCATTGATTCCTCAGACAAGGGTAACCTTTTTAGGTTTCCAGATAGATTCAGTGTCCATGACTCTGTCTCTGACAGACAAGAGACGTCTAAAATTGGTTTCAGCTTGTCAAAACCTTCAGTCTCAATCATTCCCTTCGGTAGCCTTATGCATGGAAATTCTAGGTCTTATGACTGCTGCATCGGACGCGATCCCCTTTGCTCGTTTTCACATGCGACCTCTTCAGCTTTGTATGCTGAACCAGTGGTGCAGGGATTATACAAAGATATCTCAATTGATATCTTTAAAACCGATTGTACGACACTCTCTGACGTGGTGGACAGATCACCATCGTTTAGTTCAGGGGGCTTCTTTTGTTCTTCCAACCTGGACTGTGATTTCAACAGATGCAAGTCTGACAGGTTGGGGAACTGTTTGGGGGACAGCACAAGGGGTTTGGGAATCTCAGGAGGTGAGATTACCAATCAATATTTTGGAACTCCGTGCAATTTTCAGAGCTCTTCAGTCATGGCCTCTTCTAAAGAGAGAGTCGTTCATTTGTTTTCAGACGGACAATGTCACAACTGTGGCATATATCAATCATCAAGGAGGGACTCACAGTCCTTTGGCTATGAAAGAAATATCTCTAATACTGGTTTGGGCGGAATCCAGCTCCTGTCTAATTTCTGCGGTTCATATCCCAGGTATAGACAATTGGGAAGCGGATTATCTCAGTCGCCAAACGTTACATCCGGGCGAATGGTCTCTTCACCCAGAGGTATTTCTTCACATTGTTCAAATGTGGGGACTTCCAGAAATAGATCTGATGGCTTCTCATTCAAACAAGAAGCTTCCCAGGTATCTGTCCAGATCCAGGGATCCTCAGGCGGAAGCAGTGGATGCATTGTCACTTCCTTGGAAGTATCATCCTGCCTATATCTTTCCGCCTCTAGTTCTTCTTCCAAGAGTAATTTCCAAGATTCTGAAGGAATGCTCGTTTGTTCTGCTGGTGGCTCCAGCATGGCCTCACAGGTTTTGGTATGCGGATCTTGTCCGGATGGCCACTTGCCAACCGTGGACTCTTCCGTTAAGACCAGACCTTCTGTCGCAAGTTCCTTTTTTCCATCAGGATCTCAAATCCTTAAATTTGAAGGTATGGAGATCGAACTCTTGATTCTCAGTCAAAGAGGTTTCTCTGACTCTGTGATTAATACTATGTTACAGGCTCGTAAATCTGTATCTAGGAAGATACATTATCGAGTCTGGAAGATTTACATTTCTTGGTGTCTTTCTCATCATTTTTCCTGTCATTCTTTTAGAATTCCGAGAATTTTACAGTTTCTTCAGGATGGTTTGGATAAAGGTTTGTCTGCAAGTTCCTTGAAAGGACAAATCTCTGCTCTTTCTGTTATTTTTCACAGAAAGATTGCTAATCTTCCTGATATTCATTGTTTTGTACAAGCTTTGGTTCATATAAAACCTGTTATTAAGTCAATTTCTCCTCCTTGGAGTTTGAATTTGGTTCTGGGGGCTCTTCAAGCTCCTCTGTTTGAACCTATGCATTCACTGGACATTAAATTACTTTCTTGGAAAGTTTTGTTTCTTTTGGCCATCTCTTCTGCTAGAAGAGTTTCTGAATTATCTGCTATTTCTTGTGAGTCTCCTTTTCTTATTTTTCATCAGGATAAGGCGGTGTTGCGAACTTCTTTTAAATTTTTACCTAAGGTTGTGAATTCCAACAACATTAGTAGAGAAATTGTGGTTCCTTCATTGTGTCCTAATCCTAAGAATTCTAAGGAGAGATCATTGCATTCTTTGGATGCAGTTAGAGCTTTGAAATATTATGTTGAAGCTACTAAGAATTTCCGAAAGACTTCTAGTCTATTTGTTATCTTTTCCGGTTCTAGGAAAGGTCTGAAGGCCTCTGCCATTTCTTTGGCGTCTTGGTTGAAATCTTTAATTCATCATGCTTATGTCGAGTCGGGTAAAACTCCGCCTCAAAGGATTACAGCTCATTCTACTAGGTCAGTTTCTACTTCCTGGGCGTTTAGGAATGAAGCTTCGGTTTATCAGATTTGCAAAGCAGCAACTTGGTCTTCTTTGCATACTTTTTCTTAATTCTACCATTTTGATGTGTTTTCTTCTTCTGAAGCAGTTTTTGGTAGAAAAGTTCTTCAGGCAGCTGTTTCAGTTTGATTCTTCTGCTTATAATTTCAGTTTTTTTCATTATAAGATTTAAACTTTATTTTGGGTGTGGATTATTTTCAGCGGAATTGGCTGTCTTTATTTTATCCCTCCCTCTCTAGTGACTCTTGCGTGGAAGATCCACATCTTGGGTATTCATTATCCCATACGTCACTAGCTCATGGACTCTTGCTAATTACATGAAAGAAAACATAATTTATGTAAGAACTTACCTGATAAATTCATTTCTTTCATATTAGCAAGAGTCCATGAGGCCCACCCTATTTGTGGTGGTTATGATTTTTTTGTATAAAGCACAATTATTTAAATTCCTTATTTTTTATGCTTTCGCACTTTTGTCTTATCACCCCACTTCTTGGCTATGCTTTAAACTGATTTGTGGGTGTGGTGAGGGGTGTATTTATAGGCATTTTGAGGTTTGGGAAACTTTGCCCCTCCTGGTAGGAATGTATATCCCATACGTCACTAGCTCATGGACTCTTGCTAATATGAAAGAAATGAATTTATCAGGTAAGTTCTTACATAAATTATGTTTTTTCGAACATTTCAAGATTCTTTTCTTTCTCAGTTGTTGGATAGAAGGTTGATTTTGGTTTAAGTTTGGAGTGTTTGAAGGAAGTGTTATCGTTAGGGGAGGGATCAGTATGTATGGGTCCTTGCCAATTCCTTTCGATGAGGTTTTTTAAGAAATACCTTTTAAGAGTAAGCTTTCGGACATATTGGCTTATATTAATGTGTGTATTGAATTTATTAAGTTTTGTGGTTGGTGCAAAGTTAAGACCTAGATTGAGTACTTTCTTCTCTTCCTCATTAAGTATTTTGTCACTTAGGTTAAAACTCCCAGATTCTGATGTTATTTCACTCCCTTTCTACCTCCAAAAACACAGAACACAACACAGACCCACCCCTAAGAAAAAGAACAAGAGAGGCACCAGAGGAGGTAGAAAGGGAAAGGGACACAAAAAGAGTGAAATAACATCAGAATCTGGGATTTTTAACATAAGTGACAAAATACTTAATGAGGAAGAGAAGAAAGTACTCAATCTAGGTCTTAACTTTGCATCAACCACAAAACTTAATAAATTCAATACACACATTAATATAAGCCAATATGTCCGAAAGCTTACTCTTAAAAGGTATTTCTTAAAAAACCCCATCGAAAGGAATTGGCAATTACCCATACATACTGATCCCTCCCCTAACGATAACACTTCCTTCAAACACTCCAAACTTAAACCAAAATCAACCTTCTATCCAACAACTGAGAAAGGAAAGAATCTTGAAATGTTCGAAAAATTGGTTCAAAGAGATATCAAAAAAGCCGATATCAAAACGAAATATAATAATAATTTGACAATAAAAGAAAAAAGAGTTCTAAAAAACCTTTAATCTGATGAGAACATAATCATTAAACCCGCCGACAAAGGGGGAGGAGTTGTGGTTATGAACAGGGTACAGTATATTGGGAGACACAAATACCTACGAAACACTAAGTCTAGATCCAACAAAAAAAAATTCCTCTAAACTAACTAAAATACTTGACATAACAAAAACTAAAGGTATTTTAAATAATAAAGAATACAAATTTCTAACCCCAAAACAAGTTAAAATACCCATATTTTATTACCTACCTAAGGTACATAAAAGTTTAACAAACCCCCCCGGAAGACCTATTATTTCGGGGATAGACTCATTGACTTCGAATTTGTCTCAGTACTTAGACGAATTCCTTCAAGTTTATGTTAAAAAACTACCCTCCTACCTAAGAGATACAACAGAGATTTTACAAATTCTCAATGACATGAAATGGGAAGAGAACTACACTCTAGTAACTTGTGACATCACTTCATTATATACTATCATAAACCACAAACTTGGCATCCAATCAGTCAGTAGTTATTTAGAAAAAGATGCTACTTTGCTGAAAGAACAAAAAGACTTCATATTAGAAGGTATTGAGTTTATTCTAAATCAAAATTATTTTTCATTCAATGGAAAGTTTTTTCTACGAAAGACTGGGACGGCTATGGGTACAAGATTTGCACCCAGCTATGCGAATCTCTTTATGGGATATTGGGAGGAAACTTTCTTCCCTCTGCATAAGCTGGTTGCAAATCTTGTACTGTATAAGAGATACATAGACGATATTATATTTGTATGGAAGGGAGAAGAATCTGAGCTAAGGGAAATGTGTACAAATACAAAAGAAAAGAAGGGCGGCGAAAAACACCTCTAAATGCAGACTGTAAGATCACAACAATTTTATTAAAACATATGACGATTAAAAACTCACACTCTCAAACCTCAAACATATGAGGTATGTTCAGTCACAGAAATAAAAATGCACTCAGATGCTCAATCCTCCGTGATACAGTTCCAGCACACAAACAGTCCTCAGCACGCTGTTGTGCAATTGCCACAAAGATTTGAACAAAGTTCACAAATTGTAAAAGTTTGTAATGAATAGATATGTCACAAATACAAACGCCAAAAGCCCATACTGCACCAGACTACCAGGTTGAAAAAGCCGGCTACCCTGCAGCTGGTGTATGCGGCGTGACGTCAAGACGGTGGGCGGGGGCTAACGCGTTTCGTAGGACGTCTTCCTACTTCGTCAGAGGCTGCCCACACTCTATCTCCGCCGTCTCTTAAACTACTCCTCCAAACCGGAATTGATTCTTATTGGTTATCTGCATAACATAGTTAAGGTGATAACATGCTGCAAATATTCATACACACTTCGCTTATCAAAAAAGAAAAAGAGGGGGCGCCCTGAGTGTAAGAGAGAAGATGTGACCAAATAATTCTATACTTATGTATCTAAATGTTATAGATTAATATTAAAAAATACTAAAGTGATAAATCAAGGTGATATGCTGTAGAAACCAGTGTCAATGTGGTTTTAAAGTGATAAATCATACAATGTGCAATGTTATACAGTGTTAATCAATAGCAATGTGATACAGAGTAAAAATAATAAACAATCAAAACAAACACAGTGATAATAAAGTGAAAGTCTCTATTGGGATGGGAGGCAGCTATCTGTGATGATCCAGGCCAGGATCCAGGAGCGGCAATCTATGAAGAGAAAAGACAGAAGCGCCACATGGCCCAATATTGTTTGATCCAGAATAAATAGATCTTAAGGTGATGAGTAAACTCACGTTTAGTAGAGCACCTCAGTTAGTGCTAGATATACGGTCTGGGATCTATTTGGTCACCCAGAAGACCAACTTCCTGCACAGGAGCTGATGTCTGTATAGGCAGAAGGAAAACACAGGTGCCAATATGGCCTAGTATTGCTGGTGCAAAGGTGTCAATACAAGCAAAGAGATGAATAATACTCACAAAGTGTAAAGCACCTCTCGTGGTGCTATAGAGGCATGAAGGGGTCAATTCAGTCACCCAACAGACTTGTAGCCAGACATCCAAATGGATCCAGAGGTGCAAAAGGATCCCACAATTGATCCAGAAAAGGAATTATTCCTCAGGAAAAGGATAAAAGATATATATCCCAAAGAAAGATGCAGCAAGTGTTCAAAATATTAAAAAGTGGCTTTAATAAAATTGTAAAAATAACAGGCAACGCGTTTCTCAGCCAATGGCTGTTTCATCAGGCTTCATAAAATGTTTACTGAACACTTGCTAGATATACCCTAAACCTAAATTAATTGATATTAAACAGGTGGTAGTGGGATGGGTCCACTTAATCAGTAATATGATCCCAACCAATCAGTTGCTACCATATAGAACACACATTAAAATATAAACATAAACAGTGTACAATATAATATACAATGCATAATACAGATTTCATACATTCCTAGTTAACATTATTCATGCTACATTTTGTTTAGTCAAATATACTTAAAAAGACTCCCCAAAAAATTGAGATATAAAAACAATCTCAGTCCTGGGGAACGTAAGGCCCTCGACTCTCTTAGCACCAACAAACACCTGGTGATCCGCCAAGCGGATAAAGGGGGGGGCACCGTGATCCAGAATATTGGAGATTATCTCCAAGAGGCTGATAGGATTCTTACTGATGTAACCTATTATAGGGTCTTACCGGGAGACCCCACCTCTGTGTTTCAGAAACAGCTATTCTCCCTTCTATTGGAAGGTTTTCAAGAAGGAATCTTGACCAAAAAAGAGAAGGACTATTTGTATCCTAAAAACCCGAGTGTAGCATTCTACTACCACCTTCCGAAAATACACAAAGATGTGTCTAATCCTCCCGGACGCCCTATAGTGGCTGGCATCGACAGCCTCACCGATCACCTATCTGCGTATGTAGATTCATTTCTACAAAAATACGTGGTAACACTCCCCTCTTTCATTAGAGACTCTACCGACCTACTTAACAAACTGATGAGTTTGGATGTTATTACAACTGAATCCAACATCTGGTGGATTACAAGTGATGTGAGTTCCTTATACTCTAACATTCCTCACGACAAAGGACTGTTAGCTGTTGAAGCATATTTGAAAACTGACATTTACATGCCTTCAAAGCAACAGCTGTTTATTTTAGAAATTATACGTTTTATATTACACCACAATTATTTTATCTATCAAGGCAAATACCATCTCCAAGTCAAAGGCACGGCCATGGGCACCAGATTCGCACCCAGTTTTGCCAATCTTTATATGGGCAAATTTGAGGAGACTCATGTATATGGGTCTCCTATGGGTGCGGGTCTGGTGTTCTATGACCGGTATATTGACGATTTGATTTTCATATTTAAGGGCTCATATGAAGAGGCTTTAGTATATTCATCATCTCTGAATGACAACGAATTTGGTCTAACTTTTACTAGTAACATCCAGTCCTCCAAGATAGAGTATCTAAATCTCTTATTATCTTTCTCAGAAGTTGGAACCATTATATCTGAAACCTTTTTTAAAAAGGTAGATTGTAACAGCTTTTTGGATTACAACAGTAACCATTACCATAGTTGGAAAAAGAATGTACCATACGGACAGTTCCGACGCATCAGGCGGAACTGCAGTACAATTGAAAGCTATATAGTACAATCCAAAGTATTAAAGGATAGGTTCCTAGAGAAGGGTTATCCCTTGGATCTGATACTTAAGGGCTATCTCAGAGCCTTAGAAGACGATAGAAACAAATACTTAGTACAAGACAAAAAGAAAAATAACAAAAAATCTGTTACCACACAACAATCTAAGGACATGCTAGAAATACCACTATTCGTAACTGGTTATAGTAACCAATTTAGACAAATCAAGCAAATAATCCATAAACACTGGCCTATCATTTGTAATGATCCATATCTTAAGGAATACACTTCCAGAAAACCGACTGTAGTATTTAGAAGGGCGCCCACGCTTAAGAACAAACTGGCTCCCAGTAAAGTGGTGAGGGATAAGGTGGGCAATCACAACTATAACACAGGAACTAACAGGACCTTTTTGGGTAATTTTTTACCAAGACATGGAATATTCAAATGTCTTAAATCGAGGTGTAACATGTGCAAAGTCGTGAAAAGTGGAACAAACACATTTTCTTCCAACCAGACAGGAGAACAATTTAAAATCACAAAGAGGATGTCATGTGAGTCCACCTATGTTGTCTATCTTGTCAGTTGTGTGTGTGGGGCCCAATATGTAGGACGCACCGGACGCACCATCAAAAAACGATGGGGTGAACACACTTATAACATCAAAAGGAAATTTTTGAAACACAGCCTCTCCAGACATTGTGCTTATGCACACAAAGGTAGTGCTAAAACACTCTCTATACTTCCTATAGAACAAATATCCCGAAATAGCCACAATGCTATGCTCACTCTACGACGCAGAGAGACTTACTGGATCCACAAATTACACACGTTGGCCCCAGAAGGCCTCAATGAATGTGTGGATTTGGCAGCATTTGATTTATGAATATAAGTCATTTTCTTTAGAGATAAGAACTGGCTACACTTTTGAAACTGACAAATTGGTCTTTTGACCATATATATACATGTCTAACCATCTTGCGTATATATGTGTGTGTGGGTGGGTGTATGTATATATTTATATGCACACACAATATGGTTGCATATATGCACACACTTGTAGATGCACCAAATCTATAACCCATGAGTCCATGAGACATTTGTTGCTATAGGCCCACGTTGGAGTAATATAACCAGCTATTTATCATCATGTGTCCATATTCAGTTGTGAACACCATGTCTTACTAGATATGTCCTTTAGAGATTGGTATTAGTTTCTTTTCTCAGATCACTTATTTGATGGAATAATACAACCAACTAGTTATTATTACTTGTCTTTGTTGTGAACATCATGTCACATTAGAGATGTCCTTTATAGATTGGTAGGATTTTCCTCCCTCTATCATATATTTATATATGAGCTGTTTATAGATCGAACTATTACAACAATCCATCATATTTAGACACCTTAGGTAACATCATATTAACCCATTATAGACCAGTGTGCTAATTTTGACTGGATCTGATATTATAATAATTGCTATCATATCTATCACATTAATTTATTTTAAACATATGATTTTGACCACTTATTGGTATCTATTAATACTATCTCTTTTTTTGAAGTGGTACATCTTATGCTTTCCATCTGGATGTACTCAGACATTTAACTGCGATTAGATTCAGTAGCAGTTATATATGAATGTTATGCACATTGTATACATTTATCTACTATTATTATTGGAATTCAACATTTTACTTTAGTATATCACTTGATCCATCCCGATTTATATATCCAATCAGTGTTAGAAACCTATGTAGTTGTAGTGTTTAACTGCAGACTTGGGTGATATATGCCCCACTGTTGTAATTCATATGACACTATTAGTATGAATTGGCAGTAATGCTTATCTCCCCACCAGATAATTTTAGTGTTTTGCCTAGACTACGCTCTTTTTTTGGCCCCCTTATTGGTGCAACACAAGTTCTTCTCTCTCTACTAGATAATTCTGGTACTCGCTTTAGTTAATTTCTTTATCTGGCCCCTTTATTGGTGCAATATTGGCTCCACATATTACTGATTAGAAGGATGTACCATGGTTGCGATACACCTCACGCCCCTTATCATCATAATCCTATCAGCCAGCGCCACGTATCTGGATCGGGATCGCTACTGTGCGATCCTGACTTGACAGAAACATTGAGGCCGGGCATGCGCACTCAGCGCAGAGGAGGAATGTAGACATCGCCAACGCCTACTCTTGAGCGTATGCAGCGATTGGGCCACATCTGACTGTAGCTTGTCATGCGCATTGAGCGCCTGTGGACGCCGACTTAGCAGCGAATTTAAATTACACAGAACCTGAAACTATGAGACAATAGCTGATTGAGACATCTACTTATTTCTTCAAAAGAACTTAACGTTCACTAGTATTGGAATTGCTGTGCTCTGTCTGTTCCTAATCACACATGTCATTTGAAATTAATTTGCCTTTATACAACATGTCACTCATAACAAGGTATGACCTTTATAAGTTTAGTGAAATGACAGCTTAAAATCAAATGTAATACCAACTAGAAAAATATATATATACAAAAATTGCTATTAAGCATTGCCTCCCATACTGTGTATGGTTGACATTATGCTGTATGTTTTAATGTGTGCTTCATTATTATTATTTTCTAAAAAATAAGGTATAATAATTTTTTATTTTTTTTTTAAAGTTTTTTAAGTATATTTGACTAAACAAAATGTAGCATGAATAATGTTAACTAGGAATGTATGAAATCTGTATTATGCATTGTATATTATATTGTACACTGTTTATGTTTATATTTTAATGTGTGTTCTATATGGTAGCAACTGATTGGTTGGGATCATATTACTGATTAAGTGGACCCATCCCACTACCACCTGTTTAATATCAATTAATTTAGGTTTAGGGTATATCTAGCAAGTGTTCAGTAAACATTTTATGAAGCCTGATGAAACAGCCATTGGCTGAGAAACGCGTTGCCTGTTATTTTTACAATTTTATTAAAGTCACTTTTTAATATTTTGAACACTTGCTGCATCTTTCTTTGGGATATATATCTTTTATCCTTTTCCTGAGGAATAATTCCTTTTCTGGATCAATTGTGGGATCCTTTTGCACCTCTGGATCCATTTGGATGTCTGGCTACAAGTCTGTTGGGTGACTGAATTGACCCCTTCATGCCTCTATAGCACCACGAGAGGTGCTTTACACTTTGTGAGTATTATTCATCTCTTTGCTTGTATTGACACCTTTGCACCAGCAATACTAGGCCATATTGGCACCTGTGTTTTCCTTCTGCCTATACAGACATCAGCTCCTGTGCAGGAAGTTGGTCTTCTGGGTGACCAAATAGATCCCAGACCGTATATCTAGCACTAACTGAGGTGCTCTACTAAACGTGAGTTTACTCATCACCTTAAGATCTATTTATTCTGGATCAAACAATATTGGGCCATGTGGCGCTTCTGTCTTTTCTCTTCATAGATTGACACTTCGCTTATGCTAGTAAAACAAACATTTACCGTTCTGTTATTACATTCAAAATCAATGACCAATTTAAATGATATATGCATCTCATCCCACCATTAAATAATACCAAAAAAACAAATTGATTTATTTTATAATATAATATATACACATTGGACTATTTGATATTTAAGGAATGAATAGTATTAAACCCCCATAATTCTAATAATGGGTTCAATGTGTATTTACTACTAATAATTAAAAATAATAATGTAAAAGGGAGCGTTTTAATATTATATTCATTTTATCAGAAAACATCATCCTTTAATTTCATTATATGATTTGAAAGTGCGATACAATAGATAGATAAGAGGCTATTCTGATCAGTTTAATATGGGATGACATGACAATATATCTAATATACACATTTCATCATAGAACACAATAAAAAACCATTAATTGGAAGGCGTCTTACAACACAGACTGGAAGCCCAACGCGACCGCTCAGGACACATAGACCCCCGACTGTATCCCCTTTTCGTCTGTTCTCTTTTCTGTTTTTCTGGAGGCCTTACCAGGATAACCCTTCCTCTCCTTCTCTGTCTTTAGCCTATCCCCCTACCCCCCCCCCCCCCACTTAACCTTTTCACGACCCTCATCAAGGTTTTCTAGATTCTCAATCTTTATGACCCACTTTCCCCCATACCTTTAGACTTGTCGGACATGGTTCAAGGCTCGACAAGTTGGATTCATACTCAACAATCTATTACAACCTAAAATGTTTATTTTCTCTTTAGATATATTCAACTTTGTGCTATGTCGGTGAATGTCAAATTAATGTATTGGAGCTGCGTCTCCTCGTCTTATGTACTTCTTTCTTTTGGTTCTCCAATAAATATTTCAAAACTTAAAAAAAAAACAAAACAAAAAAAACATTAATATAAAGTTGAGATAAAACTTTCTCAATTCAATACAGATGGAAAGTATTATATATAAAAAAAACCTCCACATCTGTATCGATATTAAAAATATTAAAACCAATTCCATTAAATAAATATGACTTAAAAATCCATAATCCTCACAAAGAGTTTTCTCACTATACTTCTATCACATACTCAATATTAGTGTACATCTACTATATGTGCATTGAAACCTTTGCTAAAAGGTAAAATTAATTCAATAAATATATAGATAAATAACCTGTTATGTTAATCATCCACTAAAAAAGCTGCAAGATCAATTTCTCTATTCATACCCTGAGGTTCCATTGACCCCAGGGTATGAATCCAAAACGTTTCCCTCCATCTCAGTGTAATTAAAATATTTCCCCCCCTCTTGTCCAGTGGTACCCTTTCAATAGCCTTAACTTTTAGGCTACTGGGATCACCATTATGGACAAGAGTGAAGTGGGCTGAGACCCCATGATTGAGAACACCTTTATCAATATTTGTTAGGTGTTCCCTAAAACGGGTTTTTAGGCTACGTTTTGTTCTGCCTATGTAAATTTTCTCACACGAGCAACTAAGTTGGTAAACAACATGTGTACTCTTGCAGTTAATGGTTTCTTCAATCTCATATTTCTTCTGTTAAGTGTGATCAGTCCACGGGTCATCATTACTTCTGGGATATTACTCCTCCCCAACAGGAAGTGCAAGAGGATTCACCCAGCAGAGCTGCATATAGCTCCTCCCCTCTACGTCACTCCCAGTCATTCTCTTGCACCCAACGACTAGATAGGATGTGTGAGAGGACTATGGTGATTATACTTAGTTTTATATCTTCAATCAAAAGTTTGTTATTTTAAAATAGCACCGGAGTGTGTTATTATCTCTCTGGCAGAGTTTGAAGAAGAATCTACCAGAGTTTTTGTTATGATTTTAGCCGGAGTAATTAAGATCATATTGCTGTTTCTCGGCCATCTGAGGAGAGGTAAACTTCAGATCAGGGGACAGCGGGCCGACGTATCTGCATAGAGGTATGTAGCAGTTTTTATTTTCTGACAATGGAATTGATGAGAAAATCCTGCCATACCGATATAATGTCATGTATGTATACTTTACACTTCAGTATTCTGGGGAATGGTACTTCACTAGAATTACACTGTAAGAAATACATAAAGCTGTTTAATAACTAGAGATTATGTTTAACGTTTTTGCTGGAATGTAAAATCGTTTTCATTTGCTGAGGTACTGAGTGAATAAATGTTTGGGCACTATTTTTCCACTTGGCAGTTGCTTAATCTGTTTTCTGACAGTTTCTGTTCTCCCTCACTGCTGTGTGTGAGGGGGAGGGGCCGTTTTTTGGCGCTTTTACTACGCATCAAATATTTCAGTCAGCAACTCATTGTATTCCCTGCATGATCCGGTTCATCTCTACAGAGCTCAGGGGTCTTCAAAACTTATTTTGAGGGAGGTAATTTCTCTCAGCAGAGCTGTGAGAATTATAGTTTGACTGAGATAAAAAACGTTTATTTCTTCTGTTATGTGTGATCAGTCCACGGGTCATCATTACTTCTGGGATATAACTCCTCCCCAACAGGAAATGCAAGAGGATTCACCCAGCAGAGCTGCATATAGCTCCTCCCCTCTACGTCAGTCCCAGTCATTCTCTTGCACCCAACGACTAGATAGGATGTGTGAGAGGACTATGGTGATTATACTTAGTTTTTATGACTTCAATCAAAAGTTTGTTATTTTAAAATAGCACCGGAGCGTGTTATTACTTCTCTGGCAGAGTTTGAGGAAGAATCTGTCAGAGTTTTTTACTATGATTTTAACCGGAGTAGTTAAGATCATATTGCTGTTCTCGGCCATCTGAGGGAGGTAAAGGCTTCAGATCAGGGGACAGCGGGCAGATGAATCTGCATTGAGGTATGTAGCAGTTTTTATTTTCTGAATGGAATTGATGAGAAAATCCTGCCATACCGTTAAAATGACATGTATGTATACACTTCAGTATTCTGGGGATGGTATTTCACCGGAACTACTCTGTTAAAGGTCACTAATCCTTTTTAATAACTATTTATCATGTTAAACGTTTTTGCTGGAATGTAGAATCGTTTACATTGCTGAGGTACTGTGTGAATAAATATTTGGGCATTATTTTCCACTTGGCAGTTTTTTTGCTTTAATTGTGACAGTTTCGTTTCTCTTCACTGCTGTGTGGGAGAGGGAGGGGCCGTTTTTGGCGCTCTTTGCTACGCATCAAAAAATTCCAGTCAGTTACTTTTACATTTCCTGCATGATCCGGTTCATCTCTGATAGATCTCAGGGGTCTTCAAACTTCTTTGAAGGGAGGTAAATTCTCTCAGCAGAGCTGTGAGAATTCTTATAGTGACTGTGAATAAAAACGTTGCTTTGTATTTTTTATGTCAAATTTAATTATTGTTATTTTACTAATGGGAACAAACCTTTGCTAAAAGTTTTGTTGTTTTAAAGTTTGATGCTATAACTGTTTTTCAGTTCACTATTTCAACTGTCATTTAATCGTTAGTACCTCTTTGAGGCACAGTACGTTTTTTGCTAAAAAAGATTATAACCAAGTTGTAAGTTTTTTTGCTAGTGTGTTAAACATGTCTGACTCAGAGGAAGATATCTGTGTCATTTGTTCCAATGCCAAGGTGGAGCCCAATAGAAATTTATGTACTAACTGTATTGATGCTACTTTAAATAAAAGTCAATCTGTACAATGTGAACAAATTTCACCAAACAGCGAGGGGAGAGTTATGCCGACTAACTCGCCTCACGCGGCAGTACCTGCATCTCCCGCCCGGGAGGTGCGTGATATTTTGGCGCCTAGTACATCTGGGCGGCCATTACAGATAACATTACAAGATATGGCTACTGTTATGACTGAAGTTTTGTCTAAATTACCAGAACTAAGAGGCAAGCGTGATCACTCTGGGGTGAGAACAGAGTGCGCTGACAATGCTAGGGCCATGTCTGATACTGCGTCACAGCTCGCAGAGCATGAGGACGGAGAGCTTCATTCTGTGGGTGACGGTTCTGATCCAAACAGATTGGACTCAGATATTTCAAATTTTAAATTTAAATTGGAGAACCTCCGTGTATTACTAGGGGAGGTCTTAGCAGCTCTCAACGATTGTAACACCGTTGCAATACCAGAGAAACTGTGTAGGTTGGATAAATACTTTGCGGTACCGGCGAGTACTGACGTTTTTCCTATACCTAAGAGACTAACTGAAATTGTTACTAAGGAGTGGGATAGACCCGGTGTGCCGTTCTCACCCCCTCCAATATTTAGAAAGATGTTTCCAATAGACGCCACCACTCGGGACTTATGGCAAACGGTCCCCAAGGTGGAGGGAGCAGTTTCTACTTTAGCTAAGCGTACCACTATCCCGGTGGAGGATAGCTGTGCTTTCTCAGATCCAATGGATAAAAAATTAGAGGGTTACCTTAAGAAAATGTTTGTTCAACAAGGTTTTATATTACAACCCCTTGCATGTATCGCTCCGATTACGGCTGCGGCAGCATTTTGGATTGAGTCGCTTGAAGAGAACCTTAGTTCATCTACGCTAGACGACATTACGGACAGGCTTAGAGTCCTTAAACTAGCTAATTCCTTCATTTCGGAGGCCGTAGTACATTTAACCAAACTTACGGCTAAGAACTCAGGATTCGCCATACAGGCACGTAGGGCGCTGTGGCTAAAATCCTGGTCAGCTGATGTTACTTCTAAGTCCAAATTACTTAATATACCTTTCAAGGGGCAGTCTTTATTTGGGCCCGGTTTGAAAGAGATTATCGCTGACATTACAGGAGGTAAGGGCCACGCCCTACCTCAAGACAAAGCCAAAGCTAAGGCTAGACAGTCTAATTTTCGTCCCTTTCGGAACTTTAAAACAGGAGCAGCATCAACCTCCACTGCACCAAAACAGGAAGGAGCTGTTGCTCGTTACAGGCAAGGCTGGAAGCCTAACCAGTCCTGGAACAAGAGCAAGCAGGCCAGGAAACCTGCTGCTGCCCCAAAGACAGCATGAACCGAGAGCCCCCGATCCGGGACCGGATCTAGTGGGGGGCAGACTCTCTCTCTTCGCCCAGGCCTGGGCAAGAGATGTTCAGGATCCCTGGGCACTAGAGATCATATCTCAGGGATACCTTCTAGACTTCAAATTATCTCCCCCAAGAGGGAGATTTCATCTGTCAAGGTTGTCAACAAACCAGATAAAGAAAGAAGCGTTTCTACGCTGCGTACAAGATCTGTTAATAATGGGAGTGATCCATCCGGTTCCGCGGTCGGAACAAGGACAAGGGTTCTACTCAAACCTGTTTGTGGTTCCCAAAAAAGAGGGAACTTTCAGGCCAATCTTAGATTTAAAGATTCTAAACAAATTCCTAAGAGTTCCATCGTTCAAAATGGAAACTATTCGGACAATCTTACCCATGATCCAAGAGGGTCAGTACATGACCACAGTGGATTTAAAGGATGCTTACCTTCACATACCGATCCACAAAGATCATCACCGGTATCTAAGGTTTGCCTTCTTAGACAGGCACTACCAGTTTGTAGCTCTTCCATTCGGATTGGCTACGGCTCCAAGAATCTTCACAAAGGTTCTGGGTGCCCTACTGGCGGTACTAAGACCGCGAGGGATTTCGGTAGCTCCATACCTAGACGACATTCTAATACAAGCTTCAAGCTTTCAAACTGCCAAGTCTCATACAGAGTTAGTTCTGGCATTTCTAAGGTCGCATGGATGGAAAGTGAACGAAAAGAAGAGTTCTCTTTTTCCTCTCACAAGAGTTCCATTCTTGGGGACTCTTATAGATTCTGTAGAAATGAAGATTTACCTGACAGAGGACAGGTTAACAAAGCTTCAAAATGCATGCCGTGTCCTTCATTCCATTCAACACCCGTCAGTAGCTCAATGCATGGAGGTGATCGGCTTAATGGTAGCGGCAATGGACATAGTACCTTTTGCACGCCTACACCTCAGACCTCTGCAATTATGCATGCTAAGTCAGTGGAATGGGGATTACTCAGATTTGTCCCCTACTCTGAATCTGAATCAAGAGACCAGAAATTCTCTTCTATGGTGGCTTCATCGGCCACACCTGTCCAGGGGGATGCCATTCAGCAGGCCAGACTGGACAATTGTAACAACAGACGCCAGCCTACTAGGTTGGGGCGCTGTCTGGAATTCTCTGAAGGCTCAGGGACTATGGAATCAGGAGGAGAGTCTCCTTCCAATAAACATTCTGGAATTGAGGGCAGTTCTCAATGCCCTTCTAGCTTGGCCCCAATTAACAACTCGGGGGTTCATCAGGTTTCAGTCGGACAACATCACGACTGTAGCTTACATCAACCATCAGGGAGGGACAAGAAGCTCCCTAGCAATGGTGGAAGTATCAAAGATAATTCGCTGGGCAGAGTCTCACTCTTGCCACCTGTCAGCAATCCACATCCCGGGAGTGGAGAACTGGGAGGCGGATTTCTTGAGTCGCCAGACTTTTCATCCGGGGGAGTGGGAACTTCATCCGGAGGTCTTTGCCCAAATACTTCGACGTTGGGGCAAACCAGAGATAGATCTCATGGCGTCTCGCCAGAACGCCAAACTTCCTCGCTACGGGTCCAGATCCAGGGATCCGGGAGCGGTTCTGATAGATGCTTTGACAGCACCTTGGAACTTCGGGATGGCTTATGTGTTTCCACCCTTTCCGCTGCTTCCTCGATTGATTGCCAAAATCAAGCAGGAGAGAGCATCAGTGATTCTAATAGCGCCTGCATGGCCACGCAGGACTTGGTATGCAGATCTAGTGGACATGTCATCCTGTCCGCCTTGGTCTCTACCTCTAAGACAGGACCTTCTGATACAGGGTCCATTCAAACATCAAAATCTAACTTCTCTGAAGCTGACTGCTTGGAAATTGAACGTTTGATTTTATCAAAACGTGGTTTTTCTGAGTCGGTTATTGATACCCTGATACAGGCTAGGAAGCCTGTTACCAGAAAGATTTACCATAAAATATGGCGTAAATACCTATACTGGTGCGAATCCAAACATTACTCCTGGAGTAAGGTTAGGATCTCTAGGATATTGTCTTTTCTACAAAAAGGATTAGAAAAGGGTTTATCAGCTAGTTCATTAAAGGGACAGATTTCAGCTCTGTCCATCTTGTTACACAGGCGTCTGTCAGAAAATCCAGACGTCCAGGCTTTTTGTCAGGCTTTAGCTAGGATCAAGCCTGTGTTTAAAGCTGTTGCTCCGCCATGGAGTTTAAACTTAGTTCTTAACGTTTTACAGGGTGTTCCATTTGAACCCCTTCATTCCATTGATATAAAATTGTTATCTTGGAAAGTTCTGTTTTTAATGGCTATTTCCTCGGCTCGAAGAGTCTCTGAGTTATCAGCCTTACATTGTGATTCTCCTTATCTGATTTTTCACTCAGACAAGGTAGTTCTGCGTACTAAACCTGGGTTCTTACCTAAGGTGGTCACTAACAGGAATATCAATCAAGAGATTGTTGTTCCATCCTTGTGTCCAAATCCTTCTTCAAAGAAGGAACGTCTTCTACACAATCTGGATGTAGTTCGTGCCCTCAAGTTCTACTTGCAGGCAACTAAAGATTTTCGCCAAACTTCTTCCCTGTTTGTCGTTTATTCTGGACAGAGGAGAGGTCAAAGAGCTTCTGCTACCTCTCTCTCTTTTTGGCTTCGTAGCATAATACGTTTAGCCTATGAGACTGCTGGTCAGCAGCCTCCTGAAAGAATTACAGCTCACTCCACTAGAGCTGTGGCTTCCACTTGGGCCTTTAAGAATGAGGCCTCTGTTGAACAGATTTGCAAGGCTGCAACTTGGTCTTCGCTTCATACTTTTTCCAAATTTTACAAATTTGACACTTTTGCTTCTTCGGAGGCTATTTTTGGGAGAAAGGTTCTTCAGGCAGTGGTTCCTTCTATATAATGAGCCTGCCTATCCCTCCCGTCATCCGTGTACTTTTGCTTTGGTATTGGTATCCCAGAAGTAATGATGACCCGTGGACTGATCACACATAACAGAAGAAAACATAATTTATGCTTACCTGATAAATTCCTTTCTTCTGTTGTGTGATCAGTCCACGGCCCGCCCTGTTTTAAGGCAGGTAAATATCTTTTAAATTATACTCCAGTCACCACTTCACCCTTGGTTACTCCTTTCTCGTTGATTCTTGGTCGAATGACTGGGACTGACGTAGAGGGGAGGAGCTATATGCAGCTCTGCTGGGTGAATCCTCTTGCATTTCCTGTTGGGGAGGAGTTATATCCCAGAAGTAATGATGACCCGTGGACTGATCACACAACAGAAGAAAGGAATTTATCAGGTAAGCATAAATTATGTTTCTGTAATTTGTTTCCTGCTTTCAGAATTTGCTATCTTTGCTAATGGGATTAAACCTTTGCTAAAGTTGTGTTGTTTACAAGGATTGAGGCTATAACTGTTTCAATTTATTAATTTTCAACTGTCATAGATCTTCTGTGCTTCTTAAAGGCACAGTATGTTTTAATATTATTCTAATTGAATTGTATTTCCAAGTTGCAAGTTTATTTGCTAGTGTGTTAAACATGTCTGATTCAGAGGATGATACCTGTGTCATTTGTTGCAATGCCAAAGTGGAGCCCAATAGAAATTTATGTACTAACTGTATTGATGCTACTTTAAATAAAAATCAATCTGTACAAATTGAACAAATTTCACCAAACAACGAGGGGAGAGTTATGCCGACTAACTCGCCTCACGTGTCAGTACCTACATCTCCCGCTCAGAGGGAGGTGCGTGATATTGTAGCGCCGAGTACATCTGGGCGGCCATTACAAATCACATTACAGGATATGGCTACTGTTATGACTGAGGTTTTGGCTAAATTACCAGAACTAAGAGGTAAGCGTGATCACTCTGGGGTGAGAACAGAGTGCGCTGATAATATTAGGGCCATGTCAGACACTGCGTCACAGGTGGCAGAACATGAGGACGGAGAACTTCATTCTGTGGGTGACGGTTCTGATCCAAACAGTCTGGATTCAGATATTTCAAATTTTAAATTTAAACTGGAAAACCTCCGTGTATTACTAGGGGAGGTGTTAGCGGCTCTGAATGATTGTAACACAGTTGCAATACCAGAGAAAATGTGTAGGTTGGATAAATATTTTGCGGTACCGACGAGTACTGAGGTTTTTCCTATACCTAAGAGACTTACTGAAATTGTTACTAAGGAGTGGGATAGACCCGGTGTGCCGTTCTCACCCCCTCCGATATTTAGAAAAATGTTTCCAATAGACGCCACCACAAGGGACTTATGGCAAACGGTCCCTAAGGTGGAGGGAGCAGTTTCTACCTTAGCTAAGCGTACCACTATCCCGGTGGAGGATAGCTGTGCTTTTTCAGATCCAATGGATAAAAAGTTAGAGGGTTACCTTAAGAAAATGTTTGTTCAACAAGGTTTTATATTGCAACCCCTTGCATGCATTGCGCCGATCACGGCTGCAGCGGCATTCTGGATTGAGTCTCTGGAAGAGAACATTGGTTCAGTTACTCTGGACGACATTACGGACAGGCTTAGAGTCCTTAAACTAGCTAATTCATTCATTTCGGAGGCCGTAGTACATCTTACTAAACTTACGGCGAAGAATTCAGGATTCGCCATTCAGGCACGCAGGGCGCTGTGGCTAAAATCCTGGTCAGCTGATGTTACTTCTAAGTCTAAATTGCTTGATATACCTTTCAAAGGGCAGACCTTATTCGGGCCCGGGTTGAAAGAGATTATCGCTGACATTACAGGAGGTAAAGGCCATGCCCTGCCTCAGGACAAAGCCAAGACTAGACAGTCTAATTTTCGTTCCTTTCGTAATTTCAAAGCAGGAGCAGCATCAACTTCCTCTGCACCAAAACAGGAAGGAGCTGTTGCTCGCTACAGACAAGGCTGGAAACCTAACCAGTCCTGGAACAAGGGCAAGCAGACTAGGAAACCTGCTGCTGCCCCTAAAACAGCATGAATTGAGGGCCCCCGATCCGGGATCGGATCTAGTGGGGGGCAGACTTTCTCTCTTCGCCCAGGCTTGGGCAAGAGATGTTCAGGATCCCTGGGCGCTAGAGATAATATCTCAGGGATACCTTCTGGACTTCAAATACTCTCCTCCAAGAGAGAGATTTCATCTGTCAAGATTGTCAACAATCCAGACAAAGAAAGAGGCGTTTCTACGCTGCGTACAAGAGCTCTTGTTAATGGGAGTAATCCATCCAGTTCCACGATCGGAACAGGGACAGGGGTTTTACTCAAATCTGTTTGTGGTTCCCAAAAAAGAGGGAACTTTCAGACCAATCCTGGACTTAAAGATCCTAAACAAATTCCTAAGAGTTCCATCGTTCAAGATGGAGACTATTCGGACAATTTTACCTATGATCCAAGAGGGTCAGTACATGACCACTGTAGATTTAAAAGATGCTTACCTTCACATACCGATTCACAAGGATCATTATCGGTACCTAAGGTTTGCCTTCCTAGACAGGCATTACCAGTTTGTGGCTCTTCCATTCGGATTGGCTACAGCTCCAAGAATCTTCACAAAGGTTCTGGGTGCTCTTCTGGCGGTACTAAGACCGCGGGGAATCTCGGTAGCTCCATACCTAGACGACATTCTGATACAAGCTTCAAGCTTTCAAACTGCCAAGTCTCATACAGAGTTAGTTCTGGCATTTCTAAGGTCACATGGATGGAAGGTGAACGAAAAGAAAAGTTCACTCGTTCCACTCACAAGAGTTCCCTTCCTGGGGACTCTTATAGATTCTGTAGAAATGAAGATTTACCTGACAGAGGACAGGCTAACAAGACTTCAAAGTGCTTGCCGCACCCTTCATTCCATTCAACACCCGTCAGTGGCTCAATGCATGGAGGTAATCGGCTTAATGGTAGCGGCAATGGACATAGTACCCTTTGCACGCTTACACCTCAGACCACTGCAACTGTGCATGCTAAGTCAGTGGAATGGGGATTACTCAGACTTATCCCCTTCTCTGAATCTGGATCAAGAGACCAGAAATTCTCTTCTATGGTGGCTTTCTCGGCCACATCTGTCCAGGGGGATGCCATTCAGCAGACCAGACTGGACAATTGTAACAACAGACGCCAGCCTTCTAGGTTGGGGTGCCGTCTGGAATTCTCTGAAGGCTCAGGGACAATGGAGTCAAGAGGAGAGTCTCCTGCCAATAAACATTCTGGAATTGAGAGCAGTTCTCAATGCCCTCCTGGCTTGGCCCCAGTTGACAACTCGGGGATTCATCAGGTTTCAGTCGGACAACATCACGACCGTAGCTTACATCAACCATCAGGGAGGGACAAGAAGCTCCCTAGCTATGATGGAAGTATCAAAGATAATTCGCTGGGCAGAGTCTCACTCTTGCCACCTGTCAGCAATCCACATCCTGGGAGTGGAGAACTGGGAGGCGGATTTCTTAAGTCGTCAGACTTTTCATCCGGGGGAGTGGGAACTTCATCCGGAGGTCTTTGCCCAAATACTTTGACGTTGGGGCAAACCAGAGATAGATCTCATGGCGTCTCGACAGAACGCCAAGCTTCCTCGTTACGGGTCCAGATCCAGGGATCCAGGAGCAGTCCTGATAGATGCTCTGACAGCACCTTGGGACTTCAGGATGGCTTACGTGTTTCCACCCTTCCCGTTGCTTCCTCGATTGATTGCCAGAGTCAAACAAGAGAGAGCATCAGTGATTCTAATAGCACCTGCGTGGCCACGCAGGACTTGGTATGCAGACCTGGTGGACATGTCATCCTGTCCACCTTGGTCTCTACCTCTGAAACAGGACCTTCTGATACAGGGTCCCTTCAAACATCAAAATCTAACTTCTCTGAAGCTGACTGCTTGGAAATTGAACGCTTGATTTTATCAAGACGTGGGTTTTCTGAGTCAGTTATTGATACCTTAATACAGGCTAGGAAGCCTGTTACCAGAAAGATTTACCATAAGATATGGCGTAAATACCTATATTGGTGTGAATCCAAAGGTTACTCTTGGAGTAAGGTTAGGATTCCTAGGATATTGTCTTTTCTACAAGAAGGTTTAGAAAAGGGTTTATCTGCTAGTTCTTTAAAGGGACAGATCTCAGCTCTGTCCATTCTGTTACACAAACGTCTGTCAGAAGTTCCTGACGTCCAGGCTTTTTGTCAGGCTTTGGCCAGGATTAAGCCTGTGTTTAAAACTGTTGCTCCACCATGGAGTTTAAACCTTGTTCTTAATGTTTTACAGGGCGTTCCGTTTGAACCCCTTCATTCCATTGATATAAAGTTGTTATCTTGGAAAGTTCTATTTTTAATGGCTATTTCCTCGGCTCGAAGAGTCTCTGAATTATCAGCCTTACATTGTGATTCTCCTTATTTGATTTTTCATTTGGATAAGGTAGTCCTGCGTACTAAACCTGGGTTTTTACCTAAGGTAGTTACTAACAGGAATATCAATCAAGAGATTGTTGTTCCTTCTTTATGCCCAAATCCTTCTTCAAAGAAGGAACGTCTACTGCACAACCTGGATGTAGTCCGTGCTCTAAAATTTTACTTACAGGCAACTAAGGAATTTCGACAAACGTCTTCTCTGTTTGTCATTTACTCTGGGCAGAGGAGAGGTCAAAAAGCTTCCGCTACCTCTCTTTCTTTTTGGCTTCGTAGCATAATTCGTTTAGCTTATGAGACTGCTGGACAGCAGCCTCCTGAAAGAATTACAGCTCATTCTACTAGAGCTGTGGCTTCCACTTGGGCCTTCAAGAATTAGGCCTCTGTTGAACAGATTTGCAAGGCTGCAACTTGGTCTTCGCTTCATACTTTTTCCAAATTTTACAAATTTGACACTTTTGCTTCATCGGAGGCTATTTTTGGGAGAAAGGTTCTTCAGGCAGTGGTTCCTTCTGTATAAAGAGCCTGCCTATCCCTCCCGTCATCCGTGTACTTTTGCTTTGGTATTGGTATCCCAGAAGTAATGATGACCCGTGGACTGATCACACTTAACAGAAGAAAACATAATTTATGCTTACCTGATAAATTCCTTTCTTCTGTAGTGTGATCAGTCCACGGCCCGCCCTGTTTTTAAGGCAGGTAAATATTTTTTAATTTATACTCCAGTCACCACTTCACCCTTGGCTTTTCCTTTCTCGTTGGTCCTTGGTCGAATGACTGGGAGTGACGTAGAGGGGAGGAGCTATATGCAGCTCTGCTGGGTGAATCCTCTTGCACTTCCTGTTGGGGAGGAGTAATATCCCAGAAGTAATGATGACCCGTGGACTGATCACACTACAGAAGAAAGGAATTTATCAGGTAAGCATAAATTATGTTTTTTTCTTTTTACCTCTCAAAGATTGAAAATGGGTATTACAGGAGTCATAATGTGCACAGCTCACACATCCCCTTCTGCCACATTTAAAAAAACCCTTTAGATCTACGTTGTAACCAATTAATTTGTTTGCCTGTTTCTCTTAACCTACTAGGAGCTAAAATACTTTTAAAATTCTTATTTTTCCTAAACACTACATTAGGTCTCTCTGTCAATACTTCTTTCAAAACAGGATCTTGCAAGAGAATTGGCCAATGTTTCGCTATGCTTCTTTCTATCTGTCTGGATGCTCTATTGTATTTAGTCACAAATAGAGGTTGATCTTTAGTGGCTTTCTTGCATTGTTTTTTCTTTAGCAGATCTGCCCTGTTAAGGTTTTTTGCTCTTATGTAAGCATTTTGTACTAGAGTGGCCTCATACCCTTTACTTAAAAATCTATTTTTTAAAATTTCGGATTCTTTTATAAAAGTGTCCTCATCCGTGCAGTTCCTCTTAACCCTTTTTAATTGTCCATGTGGAATATTTCGGATCCACTTGTGATGATGGGCACTCTTCGCATGTAAATATGCATTTGTGTCTGTTTCTTTTCTGAACAGACTGGTGATAATTCTGCCATCCCTATGTGATAGATTTAAGTCTAAAAACGTGATACTTTCTTTACTGTGAGATTCTGTAAACCTTAAATTCATCAAATTATAGTTCACATAAGTCACTAAATCTCCAATACTACTTTCAGGTCCCTGCCAGATGATAAGTATATCGTCTATAAAACGACACCATTTTACTATATGGGGGGTGAGGGGATTTTCTTGAAAAATGTACCTCTCCTCCCACCACCCCATATATAAATTCGCAAAATTGGGTGCGAATTTAGTACCCATGGCGGTACCAGTTAGTTGTAAAAAGAATTCATTCTCGAAAAGAAAATAATTCTTTTCCAGAATGAATCTTATACTGTCTTTGATGAATTCTCTTTGTGACTGATTGATATAATTAGTTTTTCTAAAATAATACTCAATTGCCTGTAAACCCAACCCATGTGGAATGGAGGTATATAATGAAGCAACATCCAGAATGATCCACCTATATCCCTCCTTCCACTCTATTTGGGACAACTGTGTGATCACATCAGTACTATCCCTTGTGTAGGATTGAAGGCAGGGGACCATAGGTCTCAAGATAGTGTCCACATATTGAGACAACTTGGTAGTGAGGACCCTATCCCGGACACTATTGGCCTTCCAGGGGGATCATTTAGTTGTTTATGAATCTTCGGCAGGTGGTAGAAAATCGCTATGCGAGGTTCCACCACCTGCAAAAATTCAAACTCTGATTTATCCAAAACTTGAGAATCCTTAGCCTTATTAATCAGTAAATTATACGCCTCCAAAAAGGCTTTCGTAGGATTATGACTCAATTTGACATGTTTCTTTGTCTTTTAGCAGACGATAGGCTTCTTTTAAATAATCCGCCCTATCCTGAAGGACAATCCCTCCTCCCTTGTCTGCATTTCGTATCACTAGAGTGTCATCTCTCCTCAGGCTTTCTAGAGTCTCTTTTTCTCTCAAGCTCAAGTTATTCTCATTTTTATTTAATTTCTTTTTACAATTTTTTTCCATATCTCGATAAACCAGGTTATTAAACACTGGAATGAAATTTCCTTGAGCTTGTCTGGGAAAAAAAGTAGATTTAGGTTTTAAACCTGTGTGGTTTACTCTTAAATCACCAGCTTCAGATTCTAATTCTTGAAGTATTCCCAATATATCTGGGGAATCACTCACATCAGTATCCTCCTCTTCCCCTAGTCTTATCCGGGTATCAAGGGTACCAGATTCATCAAGAACATTATTCTCCTCCCCATGGAGCTCCAACTCACTATTAATTCCCTTTTGATTTTCAAAAAATCTCCTCAAAGTTAACTTTCTAGTAAATTTTTGTAGGTCAATGAATAGCTCGAAGTCTCTTGGAGTATCTGTAGGAGCAAAGGAGAGTCCCTTTTTAAGGACACCTTCCTCAACCTGAGTTAATTCTTTAGAAGAGATATTAAATAGTTTCTGTTCATGTTCCTTTCTTAGTGCCATTCTCTCTCTTTTCTCCTTTTTGGATCGGAGTGCCACTCCTCCTCTGCATCCTCTTCTAGTTCTCTTGCTCCTCTTTTTACTAGTCTCCCCATAGGGGATTCTCCTCTCCCTAAAAAAGACTGGTTTTCAGTGTTGGTTTTAAAATATTGCCCTATCTTTTTTTTGTTTATTTCCATTATTCTCTCTAAATCTGTTACCATAGTTTTCATTTTTTGGTTTAGCTCCCAAGGGTTCAAAAAATCCCTGTTCAATTGGTTTTTTATTTGGATGTTGATATATCCTTTTTTGTTGGATTTCTTGTTCCCTTGGTCTATTTGACCCATGTGGGATGGTATCCTCCCTAAAGATCCCTCTTCTCCCATAGTTTGTATTGAAATTACCATTGTTACTTTGTACTCTATTGTAAAAACCCCTTGGGCTATTTAGATTTTGATAGTCATTTCTACCCCAATGGTTAGTGTTCATATTATTATTTTTATTATTATGGTTATTACCACCTTTACTCTTATTTTTGTTTTTATTTCCATTTTTACCCATGACATTATGTCTAGGTTGACCATTGGCATAGAATCTATTTGATCTGTCCTCAACAATGAGTACTTCCTCAACTTCTTGAGTATTCTCATTCTTTGCATTATTCAAGTTAGTTAACTCAAAAGCATTTCTAAGTTTTTTTTCTTTTTAATTTTAATAATCTCTTTTTCAAATTGGATGATAGACTGTCTATTCCTCTCATCCAATTCTCTGAACCTTTCATTTTCACCACATTTTTCCAATTCTTCTTCAATCTCTTTAATTTGTTCTGTTGTAACTTTCACCTTTTTATCCCTATATTTTATAGCAATATTAATTAGTTTAGTGGAGCACTCATCTAGTGCTTCCTCCCACTCTGTATGGAGCTCCACTTCTAATTCAAAGATACAATTTTTTGACACTAATAGACCATTAGGTATAAGTTTGTTGTTCTTAAAATTCCCTAATGCAATCATATCATTTAGAGGTGTTTTGCGCCGCCCTTCTTTTCTTTTGTATTTGTATTAGTGACACCCAGCCTCCAGTGCTGTGATTTTTGGGAAGCTGCATCACCTGTTTCATATACTGCGGTCTGATGTAAAGAATTCCTGAATCAAACATATCCTTTTGCAGTGTTTGGATATTCATCTGTATTGTGTGTTTATTCATCTGTATTGTATATCATTTGCATTGTATGCATGTTGTTCATTTGAATTGCCTCATCTCCATTGTGTGTTTATACCCATTCATACATATGCATTGTTTGTGTGATTATAGATTGTAATATTAATACCCTTTATCCTACAGAGCGCTCTTTTTGTATCACTTTCTGAGTGTATGTTTTTTAAGGGAAATGTGTGATGACATGAATAAGAATGACAGGAACATCAATTTCACGTACACATACTGTAAGAATAAAGCAATCTTTCTCGATCTAGAAATTGAAGTGATAAACGATCAAATTATTACGTCAACACACTTTAAGAAGGTAGACGCTAACAATTTCGTACATTATAAAAGCTGCCACTTGGAAAGGTGGAAAAATAATATACCTAAAGGGCAATATCTAAGAATCAAAAGAAATTGTTCCAGACACACAGATTATGAAAGACAAATATCAATTCTAGAGAAAGAGGTTACAATGAAAGAATTATTAATTCAGCACAGGAAGAGGTAGACAAAATAGACAGAAAAAACCTCTTAAAATACAAGACTGACAAACATGTAACAAATCATGAAGACAAAAAAGACACCATAGAAGTATAATTTATTACAGATTACAATTGTAATAATAGTTTAATCAAAAAAATTCTAACAAAACATTGGCACTTAGTACAATCGGACCCTTTAATAGGAGACAAAGTATCTGTATATCCAAAAATAATTTACAGAAGAGGAAAAAACCTCAGAAGTACCCTAGCATAGAGCGAACTAAAATCCATAAAAAGAAATAGATATGAGGTGAGCTTAGAAGGAAATAAACTTTCTGTTTTTTTCCCATGTTTTGGATTTCGCTCATGTAAATATAGCTCTAAATTAAAAGAAGTAGAAGTGAATGATTTTAAGTTTAAAATTGGAGAAACTATAAGATGCCAAGACAAAGGGGTTATCTACATCATTGAGTGTTCTTGTAAGAAATATTACATAGGAGAAACCACTAGGACCCTCCGTGAGAGGATCAGGGAACACCTTTCATGTATAGATAGAGGGAATCTCAACACACATCTGTACTCGCATTTTAGAGAAAGCCATCAGAATAATCTGAAGCATTTTAGATTCTGGGGCCTAGCTAAAGTTAAACTAAATTGGAGGGGGGACAATCTGGAAAAACAACTCCTAAAACTAGAAGCCAAATTGATCTATGATATGGACACCTTACACCCAAGAGGGGTGAACTCAGAGTTAGACATCTCCCCTTTCTTATAGTTAATCACCATTATTAACATTCTCTTCCCCTATTATACCGATACACTATTTTGTAATACTTATTGATAGAATTACTTGTCCCTACCCACATATATGGACATCCTCTTAGAATCTTTATATAGTATCTATAGAATATACATTCATTTATACCCTTGGTGACATGTTGTTTACAATACTCATAATTTTCAATCTCATTACATTCTTTAACCCCTCTTTCTCTGCTATAGGATTACTGTATACTACAAACAGTTCTGGTTATATTACAACATTTTCTTTTACAATTACCACCACTATTAATAAATAGTCCACCACCTTCTAAATGAAAGAATTCCACCTTAAGTATCTCAACACCCTATTCACATATTCCACCTTTAATTGATTGTCTGAGACAGCCAATCAGATTAACTGCAGGCATTTAAATATTTTGAGAGCAGCACAGACTAACATGTCTTGATAAAGCCTAAGGTCGAAACGCGTTGACCTGACACTGTGCTTTCTGCTATTTTATCCTATCATTGATGTTATTTGATAACATCTTTACGCTTTAAAGGACTTCCTACTTGAACCTTTATGTGCATGCTGGCACCAACTGACAACAAACTTTACCAACTGCCGTGCCGTTTGGCACCAACCTATTCACAGAGAAACTCCTAGTCGCTACTAGCGACCACACAACTGACCATCATTTAAGAATCTCTTAGTCGACCACTTGTGACCGCCAAGTCTTTCTGTAAGAAATTACTCTTAAATAACCAAAGGATCTTATGTTAAAAGCTGTTCACGTCGCAAAATTAATATATACATATATCAATAATGGGCCCTGTGCAAACGAATTTCATATACCGTACTGTATATCTATTAAACCCTCCAGAAACAGACAACTATACTACCTTCAACTATTTAAACCATCACACATTTATTAAAGAACAGATAAATAACAAGATTACATGTTATTATTTACAAGGTTAAACACATAAAACAATTTAACAGAGAAATAATACATAAAATGAATATTACCCCGTTTGTTTCTTGTAGGTGTCCTGGTTACAGCTTGTATCGTTGGTGTTTCCCTTCCAAAGATGAACTCTGTCTACCATTATTTCTCCCTAATTCTTATACCCTTTAAAACTGCTGATAATACACTTTTGGCCATGTTCCAAACTAGGTATTGTGAGTTATTTGAAGCCCTTTGCAATACTTGCCACTCCCATATCCATGTATGTTATATGCTTGCTTATTGACTAGGTCAGCATTATATCATGCCTGATGTTAAAATAGTCATAAGCACACACTAACCTTCTCTGTAACAATATGGACACCATTTATATACTCATTAAAATCTTACAGTCCACCCCTTTGCTAGGCCTTATAGTGTAACAGTAAGGTTTACACATTACTCTATAAACTATTCTCTTTATACAAAATTAACATAAACAAAATAATTATACATTTTACAACAATTAACATTTTTAAAGTAAAATCGTACAATCGGATGTTGTAACGTTCTTTTGTTCCCAAAATAATGTCATTGTCCTTGACTTTTATATTTTGCAAAAACAAACTTAAAAATAGATGTTTCTTTGCCACATTTAACCCATTCTGTATAACTTTGTATCATTAGACTGGATCCTTTGCCCAATGCTATGTTAATACATTCAGGATCATAATGTTTATTAGTTCAGTTACATTGATTTTGATACCACAATCACGATTTCCATCTTGAAGTTGTCTTAGACAATCCAAAGTACCCATGTAGTCCTCTGAAAATGCAAAAGAATTTCGTCCAGCAAAACCCTCCATAATTGGTCATAACAACATTAGGACATGGATTTTCCCAACTTGAAGATAGGTTGTCATCTTTTTGGTATTCAGATTCTTTCTAAGAAAAATCAAATGCAGTATCTGTTAATTCATATATTTTTAACATTGTTTAATCTAATATCATTTAAAAAAGTTTTTTTTGTTTTCTTATTCATTATTTCAAAGAAATAAAACAATAAGATTATCTTTATCCAAAACACAAAAAGAACAATTCATTTTAGGTACAAATGAGCAACTTTTTTAGACATAAAATCTCATTATTATTACTAAAACTATTACATTCAAAAGATCTAACATTTTGTTAAAAAAATGTTTTATTTGAGCTTTACTCCTTACAATATTTTGAGCTACCAACATATTTACATTATCAATATGCTGTGATACTCATTTTCTTCACAAATGGAAAATGATCAGGTAAGCATAATTTATGTTTTTATCCAAATTTCTATTATTGCCCCTTGTAGATTTGGTGTAGAAATTGAAAGTAAAATCCTTCCAAGTGTGTTATTCAATCTACAAGTTATTACTTGATATGGTGTGACACCTGTAGTAGAATGTAGGATAGATCTTATGGTCATTGAACATAAAGGTAACATTTTTTTCCATGTTGAAAGTTTAATACTACAAATTTTAGTTTATAATTGTTTATAGTATTTATTACCCTTTTCTACTGCTCCTGATGATTACAGTCTATAAGCAAAATATAATTTATGCTTAATTCCCAATGATTAATTAATTTCCTTTAAATATTTTCCTACTAAATGCAGGCTCATTATTACTTTCTACTACAAATGGCATTTCCCATCTAGAGAAAAGCTCAAATAAATAACCTATGCAACTATAAAAACTACTTGATTTGTTTTTGGAAAAACCTCAATCCATTTTGTGAATACATCTATTACCACTAAACTATACATGTATTCTTCTAGTATTCTAGGTAAAAACCAACAAAACAAAATAATATCTATTTATATTTGTAACCAAGGTTTGTCATGGGGAAAAGTAAAAACCATAATAATTATTGATTCATATTGACTGAAGAATTAAACTGCAGACAAGGCAAATTTCTAGAACATATTGGAAAATAACAAAAAATATTATCTTTCATTGGTGGCCACCTTTACAAATTTTTCTGTATTTTTGTCACATGTTCTATCTGCAGAATAATGTCCGCCTATAAGAAGCAAATTATATTTTTGAAAATTAATCTACACATTCTTAAAGGGAAAATAAATTTTCATGTTTAAAATAGGGCATGTAATTTTAAACAACTTTCCAATTCACTTGTATCACCAATTTTGCTTTGTTCTTTTGGTATTCTTAGTTGAAAGCTAAACCTAGGAGGTTTATATGCAAATTTCTTAGACCTTGAAGACCACCTCTAATCTAAATGCATTTTTATATTTTTTTCACCCCTAGAGGGCATTAGTTCACGTGTTCCAAATAGATAATATTGAACTCATGCACATGAATTTACAATGGAGACAGCTCTGATTGGCTAAACTACAAGTCTATAAAAAAAAAAACTGAAATAAGGGAGCAGTCTTCTGAGGCTTAGATACAAATTAATTACAGAGGTAAACTTGTATAATTAAAACTATGTTGGTTATGCAAAACTGGAAAATTGGTAATTAAGAGATTATCTATCTTTTAAAACAACAAAATTCTGGTGTTCACTGTCCCTTTAAGGAATACAACAACTGTAAATACAAACAACATATTTTACTTATTTAAGCACATTAAAGTTCCATTTTCTTCATATTTTATAAATTTGTAATTTGCCCATGATACTGGCATTGATAAAGGTTTCCCTGTTAAATGCCTTTATTTTAATATTACATAAGAAATATAAGAATTTTGCAATGACACCAAATTTCCTTTATTTTTATTTTATCTTTTTAATTTAATTTTTTTAATGTAATTGCAGAAATCTCAGGTTCCTCATGGAACTCCCATAATTTTATTTGTTTTGCAGCCTTTTTAGCACAAGCATCAACTAAGTTATTTTGTTCATTATGTTCATTACTTTTAGTGTGAGTTTTTTACTTTAATTATTGCATATGGCAATTTACATTTATTTAGCAAATATGAAATATACTTCAACAGATTTATATGTACCAATGGTCTTTCATCATATGACTTAAAACCATTATATACATACAAAGGAAACATTGTCAGTGTATTAACCACATATGTCCTATTATTATAAATGTCAATAGCCATATCTGCTTAGTGTTCCAATGTACAACAAACATTATCCAATTTAGCATATTGAGAATAATGTATCTCACATAAATGCATATCTATTTTATCAGATAAAATTATTGAAAAACCTGTATATGCTTTACCATCCTTATGCTAAAAACATAGAAACATAGATATTGACGGCAGATAAGAGCCATAGGCCCAGCAAGTCTGCCCGACCTTACCTAACAGTATAAACTTATCTAGTTCGTAGGATAGCCCTATGCTTGTCCCATGCATTTTTAAAGTCCCCCACAGTGTTTGTTGCTACTACCTCTTGAGGAAGTTTATTCCATAAATCAATCACTCTTTCTGTAAAGAAGTGCTTCCTCAAATTACTCCTGAATCTACTACCCTTTAGCTTGAGCTCATGACCCCTTGTTCTTGAATTTTCCATTTTATGTAAAATACCCACAGCCTCAGTTTTACTAAACCCTTTAATGTACTTGAAAGTTGCTATCATATCACCTCTTTCCCTTCTCTCCTCTAAGCTATACATATTTAGGTCATTGAGCCTATCCTGGTAAGTTTTATTTTTTAGACCATGTACCATTTTGGTAGCCCTCCTTTGCACAGATTCAAGTTTGTTAATATCCTTCTGAAGATATGGCCTCCAGAACTGCACACAATACTCAAGATGAGGCCTAACTAATGATCTATAAAATGGCATAAGAACCTTACTATTTCTGCTGCAAATACCTCTACCAATACATCCAAGCATTCTGCTAGCCTTACTCGCTGCATTACTACATTGTTTACTAAGTTTTAAATCATCTGATAATTCCAAAGTCCTGTTCCTCGTCTGTAACAGTCAGTAAAGTGTCATTGAGTCAGTAATTAACATTTGGATTTTTCTTCCCTAAATGCATTATTTTACACTTTGCTGTGTTAAACTTTAGATCCCATCACAGTAAACATCTGTACTTTGCACCAAAATATATAAACTTGAATTGAGAGGAAAAAGAGAACACAAAAAGTGACTATTTATGTGGTTCACCTTCATATAGCAAACATGCTGGCAACAAAGTTGTTTCCTTTAATATTATGTCTATATTTCTTTTCATTAGCATCAGCACCCACTTTTAAAATCTTGCAGATGAAATTATACTGTTTCCTAGTTTCACAATTAAGTTCAAAGGAAAATGTGAACTTTGCAATAATACTGTTTGAAATCATGTTATGTAAAATGTTCTTATGTCCAGAATACTGACAACAACTGTTCCTCACACAGGAATACTTTTCTTCAGATATTTCTAAAGGTCGTGATGCATAGGTCACTGGTCTCAGTTTTCCAAATGTCTCTTTACATTGCACTGCAGATAAAGTCTTTTTTTAAAGTAGCAACTTTCAATTAAAACATTTTTCTGGGGTCTGTGGAAGCAACACCATAGTATTGATTGCATCCTTTTTTAAGTTCTCAAACGTTTTCTTTCTTTAGCAAGTCATACAAGGGTCCAGCCAAATCTTTAAACTTTGGAATAAAGTCTCTTTGGTATTGGAGCAATCCCAAAACGATCTTAAAACAGTCTTTTTGACACAGGTATGTTCAGTCTTTTTATGACATCCACTTTTGTTGATCTGGAGTCTTTCTTTCAGATGATAATGTCACTCCTGTAAATTTCACTGTTGTCTGTAAAAATTGGCATTTCTTTATATTCACTTTTAGTCCAGCATTTGCCAATAATTTCAACAATTCTGTAAACAATTTAAAATGTTCTTTTTCTGTTTCTGCAGTACATAACAAATCATCAACATATTGCAGAAGTGCTGATAGTCTTGACAATCTTGATAGAATAGCAGCCATCCTTTCATGTAAAATTGTTGCTGAATTGTTCAGGACCATAGGAAGACATAAACATAACGTGATCTTCTTTCCACTTGAAGACAAACGTACTGTGACTTTGGGTGCAGAGATACAAACCAATAACTGTTTGCTATATCAAGGCTTAAATAAAACTTTGTATTTGGAGGGATAAAGGAAAAAGTAGGAACCTCTCTGACATTTTGATGCCTAGGCAGATTTCACTGGATGTAATTTACCTTAATCAATTGTTAAACGCCAATTTCCATCAGGTTTCTGTACAAACTAAATAGTAAAATTAGTAACAGATTTACATTTTCTCAATACACCTTGTTTACATAAATAATATATTGTTTGTTGTACGTATGGCTCACTTTCCCTAGCAATATAATAATAATATGGATATTGCTTTTATAGCTAACTGTACATTTCCTGTGATAAACTCTTCCCCTTGCAATTTCCCCAATCATATTTATGTTTAGCAAATGCATGTGCAAACTGCTGCAAAATATTTGTAACCTTAGCATGTTTATGTACAAGTAAACTTAACTTGTCAGGTTTCTTTATACTATAAACATAATGTGAAACAGAGATAACCAAATATTTATCATCTGTATTAAACTATATTTTACCATTAGCATAATAAAGTAAAACATTATATTTTGTGAGCAATTTATAACCCAAAATTGACATTTCATCAGACAAATTCACTAAATATTCTTCTAATTCAAAATACCATTATCAATTAAAATCATATCATTTTAGCTTTATAACATCTTTATATGAACCTTGAAAAACTTGCAACACAATTTGTTTTTCCCCCTATGCACAATGGATTAGATTGAGGTTTTGTGAGGTATAAATAATGAATATAGGCACACCAGTATTTATTAAAAATACATTCCATCATGAGCCCCCATTCACAACTCCATTTAAAACTGGGCAACTATATACATTACGTCTGAACCTCACTCCAGACATGATTTGGAGGCAATTATCCCTTTTTACCCATTTTCAGAACTGGTAATTTTATTTGTAATTTGAATCAATTTAACTCTTTCCAGTTCCTTTTTTAGATTTTCCAATTTGTATCTAGTTTCAAATTGTTCAGCAGATGTTGCTACAACAATGTTGTATCTTTGTACAAATTTAGCATTAATATGTCTCCATTTTTTACAAAGATAATACTTAATCAATTTTACCAATATTTTCTTGTTAGAAATTATTTTAGTACATTCTCTGTTATCTGGGAATGGCTTTCCAACTGCAGACATTCTCTGTTTTATTCCATTGTTAGTTTCATTACACAACTCTGCTCTTTTTAGACATTCAATTATTTTGTTAAAAGTGTTACTTGAAACCACAGTCAAATCAATCAATTTTCTAATTTCTGGATTACTGCAATTTATTATCTCATGCTTATATTTTTTATTCTTATGATCCACTTCAGTATTTTCATGCAAAGTTAGTTTATACATTTCAAATAGTCTATCAGCAAATCCTTGCACTGATTTATTCTTTTCCTGCATGCAATTTCCATATGATGAATGAACATCCATTTTATCAATACCCAATGTTTTTAGTAACTCATGCACTAATTGTTTAATTCTTGGGCTAAGAATGACATCTGAAGGCATGCTTGTTTTTAAACTACCATCCATGTGTACTACAATTATGTCAACTAATTTACTCAACATAGCAATTTCCATGCTAGACAAAAGCTTGTTAAATTTAGTATTAAATCGACACTCCTTCTTTATCAAATGCTTCTTCTAAAACCAAAATGCAATCTTTACAATTTCCACATTCATTTCAAATATATTTTCAATACACTGGTATTCTACATGTGGCGATTCATGCATTAACCTCTCCCAGTGTTATTTGCAATTCATTAATATCTTGACACAAAATTATACTCAGAGACACACATTTGTTCTGACTTTAAAACCTCTGATTGCACAACCAGCAGTCAGTTACTATTTGTAAAGACATATTCACCACATTTTGTTTCAACAAAACATCTCTGGTTTCATTGACTTGAAAAAAACATCTGTTACACAGTGTTAGACTGAAACAAAATTCCACAGCTAATTGCCTATGTTTTCTAATTCTCCAATTACCTTAATAATATATTTCTGTTATATGCACTAAACATTAATGCTTATTTTCCCTCAGATTTAGAAAATATCTTTTTGTTAATAGATTTATTAACATAATCTTGTACACTAAACTTTGGAAATTTAAAATGTCAGTTTGTTTTTTACTGAAGCGATCTTTTCTAAAAACAGCTCCATAACCTTTTAACCTTGTGGATGTTACAAACAACTACTCATCTAAAGATGCTAGCTAATTCTTTAGCATAAGTAATCTATCTCTCTTTAACAAAATCCATGAATAAAGCTATCTGTTGTTAACACAAATTCTAACATCTCTCCTACCTGCTACCACCAAAATGTAAGAAATTACTCTTAAACAAAAAGGATCTTATGTTAAAAACCATTCACGACAAAAAATTAATATATGTATATACAGGGAGTGCAGAATTATTAGGCAAATGAGTATTTTGACCACATCATCCTCTTTATGCATGTTGTCTTACTCCAAGCTTTATAGGCTCGAAAGCCTACTACCAATTAAGCATATTAGGTGATGTGCATCTCTGTAATGAGAAGGGGTGTGGTCTAATGACATCAACACCCTATATCAGGTGTGCATAATTATTAGACAACTTCCTTTCCTTTGGCAAAATGGGTCAAAAGAAGGACTTGACAGGCTCAGAAAAGTAAAAAATAGTGAGATATCTTGCAGAGGGATGCAGCACTCTTAAAATTGCAAAGCTTCTGAAGCGTGATCATCGAACAATCAATCGTTTCATTCAAAATAGTCAACAGGGTCGCAAGAAGCGTGTGGAAAAACCAAGGCGCAAAATAACTGCCCATGAACTGAGAAAAGTCAAGCGTGCAGCTGCCAAGATGCCACTTGCCACCAGTTTGGCCATATTTCAGAGCTGCAACATCACTGGAGTGCCCAAAAGCACAAGGTGTGCAATACTCAGAGACATGGCCAAGGTAAGAAAGGCTGAAAGACGACCACCACTGAACAAGACACACGTCAAGACTGGGCCAAGAAATATCTCAAGACTGATTTTTCTAAGGTTTTATGGACTGATGAAATGAGAGTGAGTCTTGATGGGCCAGATGGATGGGCCCGTGGCTGGATTGGTAAAGGGCAGAGAGCTCCAGTCCGACTCAGACGCCAGCAAGGTGGAGGTGGAGTACTGGTTTGGGATGGTATCATCAAAGATGAGCTTGTGGGGCCTTTTCGGGTTGAGGATGGAGTCAAGCTCAACTCCCAGTCCTACTGCCAGTTTCTGGAAGACACCTTCTTCAAGCAGTGGTACAGGAAGAAGTCTGCATCCTTCAAGAAAAACATGATTTTCATGCAGGACAATGCTCCATCACACGCGTCCAAGTACTCCACAGCGTGGCTGGCAAGAAAGGGTATAAAAGAAGAAAATCTAATGACATGATCTCCTTGTTCACCTGATCTGAACCCCATTGAGAACCTGTGGTCCATCATCAAATGTGAGATTTACAAGGAGGGAAAACAGTACACCTCTCTGAACAGTGTCTGGGAGACTGTGGTAGCTGCTGCACGCAATGTTGATGGTGAACAGATCAAAACACTGACAGAATCCATGGATGGCAGGCTTTTGAGTGTCCTTGCAAAGAAAGGTGGCTATATTGGTCACTGATTTGTTTTTGTTTTGTTTTTGAATGTCAGAAATGTATATTTGTGAATGTTGAGATGTTATATTGGTTTCACTGGTAAAAATAAATAATTGAAATGGGTATATATTTGTTTTTTGTTAAGTTGCCTAATAATTATGCACAGTAATAGTCACCTGCACACACAGATATCCCCCTAAAATAGCTGTAACTAAAAACAAACTAAAAACTACTTCCAAAACTATTCAGCTTTGATATTAATGAGTTTTTTGGGTTCATTGAGAACATGGTTGTTGTTCAATAATAAAATGAATCCTCAAAAATACAACTTGCCTAATAATTCTGCACTCCCTGTATCAATAATCGGCCCTGTGCAAACGAATTTCATATACCGTCCTGTATATCTTTTAAACCCTCCAGGCACAGATAACAATACTCCCTTCAACATAAACAATCACACATTTATTAAAGAACAGATAAATAACAAGATTACATGTTATTGTTTACAAGGTTAAACACAGAAAAACAATTTAACAGAGAAATAATACATAAAATGAATATTAACCCGTTTGTTTCTTGTGAGAGTCCTGGTTATGGAATGTCCCTTGATGTTTCCCTTCAGATAGGCACTCTGTCTACCATTATTTCTCCCTGATTCTTATACCCTTTAAAACTGCTGATAATACACTTTTGGCCATGTTCCAAACTAGGTATTGTGAGTTTTTTGAAGCCCTTTGCAATACTTGTCACTCCCATATCCATATATGGTATATGCTTGCTTACTGACTAGGTCAGCATTACATCATGCCTGATGTTAAAATAGACATAAGGACACACTAACTTTCTCTGTAATAATAAGGAAACCATTTATATACTCATTAAAATCTTACACCTGGACGACTCCGACACTACTGTCGAAGTCAATCCTAAGAAGTCTAGTAAACTAAACAAGTATTTTGATATACCTTCCATGGTGGAGGTTTTTCCTGTAGCAGATCGAGCTACAGAGATTATTGCTAGGGAATGGGAGAGACCGAGTATCCCTTTTTCTCCATCCCCTATATTTAAGAAGATGTTTCCTATAGCAGACTCTATCAAGGAGTCTTGGCAAATGGTACCCAAGGTGGAAGGGGCAATTTCCACACTAGCTAAAAGGACCACTATTCCCATAGACTATAGTTGTTCCTTAAAGGATCCTATGGACAAGAAATTAGAGGGGTTACTAAAGAAAATGTATGTACACCAGGGTTTACAATGGCAACCTGTGGTGTGTATTGCTACCGTCACTAGTGCGGCAGCATACTGGTTTGATGTGTTGTCCGATTCTATTCAGACAGACACTCCCCTCAAAGAGATCCCGGAAAGGATCAAGGCCCTTAGGTTGGCCAATTCCTTTATTACGGATGCTTCCCTACAGGTTATAGGCTACAGGTTACAGGCTTCTGGAGCAAAGATTTTCGGATTTGCCGTACTGGCCTGCAGAGATTAATGCTTAAATTCTTGGTCTGCGTATGTGTCATCTTAAGTCTAAGCTTTTGGCGATCCCTTACAAGGTTTGACAGAAATAATTTCTGACATTACGGGAGGAAAGGGCCATTTCCTCCCTCAGGATAAGAGGAATAAGCAGAAGGGCCGTCAAGGTAATTTTCATTGCTTTTGAAACTTCAAAGGTAAGCCTTCCTCTCCTACCAAGCAGGAACAGTCCAAGCCTTCCTGTAGGCCAAACCAGTCTTGGAACAAGGGAAAACAATCCAAGAAGCCCACTATTGACTCAAAAGCAGCATGAAGGGCCAATCCGGGACTGGATCTTGTAGGTGGCAGACTTTCCTTCTTCGCTCAGGCTTGGGTTCGGGATGTTCAGGATCCCTGGGCGGTGGACATTGTGTTCCAGGGATACAATCTAGAGTTCAAGTCCTTTCCTCCCAGGGGCAGGTTTCTGGTTTCAAGATTATCTGTAGAACAGATAAAAAGAGAGGTGTTCTTACACTATGTTCGGGACCTTTCCAAGCTGGGAGTGATAGTTCCTGTTCCAATGCAGGAACAGGGTCTGGGGTTCTACGCCAATCTGTTTGTGGTTCCCAAAAAAGAGGGAACCTTCAGACCAATTTTTGATCTCAAAGGTCTAAACAAATTCCTCAGAGTACCGTCCTTCAAGATGGAAACTATTCGTTCCATTCTTCCCTTGGTTCAAGAGGGTCAATTTATGACAATGGTAGATTTAAAGGACACGTACCTATTTGTTCTCATCCACAGGGACCATCACAAGTTTCTGAGGTTTTCATTTCAGTCTCGCATACCTATTTCCCCCGTTTGCTCTCCTCCCTCGAGTCATTGCTCGAATCAAGCAAGAGGGGGTGTTGGTGATCCTCATAACATCAGTGTGGCCTCGCAGGATCTGGAATGCAGACCTGGTAGAGATGTCATCTCTTCCACCTTAGAGACTTCTATTGAGAAAGGACATTCTACTTCAAGGGCCCTTCCTTCATCCAAATCTAGTTTCTCTGGTGTGAATACAAAGGCTACTCTTGGAGTAGAGTTCGGATTCCTAGAATTTTGTCTTTTTTCCAAGAGGGTTTGGAGAAGGGTTTATCGGCAAGCTCCCTAAAGGGTCAAATATCTGCCTTGTGTGATTTGTTACATAAATGTCTTGCGGATGTACCAGACATGCTATCGTTCTGTCAGGCCTTGGTCAGAATCAGCCCTGTCTTTAAGCCGGTTACTCCTCCTTGGAGTCTTAATCTAGTTCTTAAAGTTCTTCAACAGGCTCCGTTTGGTGCCTATGCATTCCTTAGATATTAAGTTATATTGGAAGGTTTTGTTTCTTGTTGCTATTTCATCTGCTTGTAGAGTTTCAGAGCTCTCGGCATTACAGTATGAGTCTCCTTACCTTATTTTTCATTCAAATAAGGTAGTTGTAAATACTAAATTAGGGTTTCTCCCTAATGTGGTTTCAGATCGGAACATTAATCATGAGATTGTTGTTCCTTCCTTGTGTCCTAACCCTTCTTCTCAGAAGGAATGTCTGCTGCACAATCTGGACGTGGAGCGTGCATTGAAATTCTATTTACAGGCGACTAAGGGTTTTTGTCAGTCTTCTGCTCTGTTTGTGGTTTTCTCTGGAAAATGTAAGGGGCAGAAAGCTACGGCTACTTTTCTTTCTTTGTGATTGAAGAGTATTATTTTTTTGACCTATGAAACTTCTGGACAGCAGCCTCCTGAGAAAGTTACGGCTCATTGTACGAGGGCTGTTTCCTCTTCCTGGGCATTCAAAAATGAAGCTTCTGTGGAACAGATTTGCAAGGCTGCAACTTGGTCCTCTCTTCACACTTTTTCTAAATTCTATAAATTTGATACTTTTGCCTTGGCTGAGGCTTCTTTTGGGAGAAAGGTTCTTCAGGCAGTAGTGCCTTCCATTTAGGTTCCCTGTCTTATCCCTCCCTTATCAGCTGTGTCCTGTAGCTTGGGTATTGATTCCCAATAGTAATTAGATGATCCGTGGACTCACCGTGTCATTAGAAAGAAAACAAAATGTATGCTTACCTGATAAATGAGTCCACGGCCCGCCCTATTTTCTTAAGGACATGGTTTTTGTTATAAACTTCAGACACCTCTGCACCTTGTTGCTTCCTTTCTCTCCTTTGCTTCGGTCGAATGACTGGGATTGGAGGGAAGGGAGGTGATATTTAACAGCTTTGCTGTGGTGCTCTTTGCAGCCTCCTGCTTGGCAGGAGTGATATTCCCAATAGTAAAATGAGTATATGAGGGGAGCGCCAAAAAAGGCTAAGGTAAATGAGATAAGATATACACTTTTAATAAATGAGATAAGATATACACTTTTAATAACAAAGTTACTAATACATTAAAACATTAAAAAACATGGATCCATGTCTACAAGCCTACAGATTTAATATTAAAAGCTTAATCACAATAAAAAACACAGTATTCAAAATATAATCAACAGTAATATCAAATTTATAAAATACACAGTAACACAGTTTAACAAGCTCTAACCAACCGAGATAATCAGCCTGTGCGCTGAATTAGATTATTGCTGCTCGTCTGGGAGTTTCTCTGTAAACTTTGCGCGCTGCATTATGAGAATTGTTTATTGTCCTGAAGAAGGCCCAGGAATGGGTCGAAACGTTAACTTCTGCAAAATGATGTATAATTGAGTTGGAAAATAAAAGTATATTGTTCACTGTTATATAAAACCTGTGAGTGCCCTCCTGTTCTTTTACACATATATATATATATATATATATATATATATATATATATATATATATATACACACACACACATTTGAGCCCTTCCCAATCATTGTCAAATATATCTTATCCCTTTTAAAACCTTTTTTCAATATTAAAATGTATTATTTAAAATGTTTATATATGAGTGTAATAATTTATTTTAATATGTTTTAAAAGAAAAATAACCCTTAAACTTTACTTCATGTCTTAGGTTGCACTTATTCTTCTAGTTCTATTTTATAACTTTAAACTTTTAATTTACGCAATATTTATCATGGTCACAATCTCCATTAGAATTATAGAGCATGCTAAAGATATGTCGGCTGCGCTAAACCTCTGGTAAATCTGTTTTACTGTGGACTTGTATTCATTTGTGTTCTTATTTTTAGCATTGTCCAGTGATTTTGCACCCCGCGCTATTAGTGCTCCACTTGTACTCTGGGCCTATATCTGGTATTGTTCAAATAGTTTTGAATTTTGGTCAAAATTGTCATACTTTTTAAAAACAATATTACCTTATCATGTTAAAGCAACAGTTCACTGTAAAATTGGTTTTGCTTGAATGTATTCCCTATGACTTGTTATACCAGATGCAGCAAGTTATGAGAAATTGCTTATTTATTCTTATTTTTGCAAAAGAAATAGCTGGATTTGCATAGGTTTGGCTTGCTGACAAATCAGAGCTCATTATCTTATCACTTAATTTCTTCCCTTTCTTATCTCTTTCTCTGACCAATACTTATAGAGAACAATTGAAAATGCAAGTTTTAGAGCTTTATCTCTTCCACCTCCCACTGTGAGTGTTCTTTCTTCTGCTGGCTATGTTTACATAGTTACTTAAACATTTCGGTATAAGTAGGAATACTATAGGCTAAATCGGCTATTTTAAATGCCAATATAAAGGCTAAGGAGCTATTTGTAAACAATTTAATATACTCCAGGTAAAATGGGTTACTGGGAACAAATTAAAGGAGAGAATGTTTTGGGGTAAACTGTCCCTTTACCAAACTTTAAGACGTCAAATATTATTTTCTGTAATATTAAACAGAATTTATCTATAAATCTATTTTATAAACTTGATACTCATATTTTGAGTTTTGGATAGATAAAATAAATCATATCTTCTAATTTAAGATAATTCTATGTCACTAGATATTAAAATACTGAAAGATATGTTATAAATGAAATTTTAAATAGACTTGAAAACTTTTGTTTTAAATAAAGAAAACAAAACAGATTATATTTTAACCACATTTAGTAAAACTAAGATATTGGCAGATTGACAAAAGAAAAGTATTTTATATCTTAATTGCTATATAGCGTTTAGTGTTTTGTTACATCTGTGCAATATTTGGATCTAAGATCTTCTGAATATATAATATTTGTTACATGATTTATATAATGTTTGTTATAAAATAAATAAAAATATCCTTAAATGTCTAGTAACCTACCCTTAAGCAATTAGAATGAAGCTAGGGAAAGGTGTAGGGGGTCATAGCCTGTTCCTTAATCTTGTGATAGACACTCATTCATAACAGTTGAAATGTCCTCAAAAAATAATTATGTCATAAATAACTAACATCAATCCCATTGTATTTCTTTTCAACAGATGAATTTACAAACTGCAGTAATCCTAGTCCTAGCCATGGTGAAAATAAAGATACTTGTTTCAATCTTCAAAATCAAAGAAGAAATATGGGAAATGTATGTTCTGAATATGGGAAATGTTTTACCAGGAAAGCAAATGTTTTAAGACATCAGAAAATTGGAACAGGAGAGAAAGCATTTTCTTGTTCTGAATGTGAGAAGTGGTTTAGTCAGAAATCAAATTTTATTAGACATCAGAAAATTCATACAGGAGAGAAAGCATTCTCATGTTCTGAATGTGGGAAATGTTTTAGTCAGAAATCACATCTTATCAGGCATCAGAAAATTCATACAGGAGAGAAAGCATTTTCATGTTCTGAATGTGGGAAATGTTTTACCAGGAAATCACATCTTTTTGACCATCAGAAAATTCATACAGGAGAGAAAGCATTTTCATGTTCTGAATGTGGAAAGTTTTTTACTTCAAAATCAACTCTCGTTAACCATCAGAAAATTCATACAGGAGAGAAAGCATTTTCATGTTCTGAATGTGGGAAATGGTTTACTCTGAAATCACATCTTATTGGCCATCAGAAAATTCATACAGGAGAGAAAGCATTTTCATGTTCTGAATGTAAGAAGTGTTTTACTGAAAAATCAACTCTTATTAAACATCAGAAAATTCATACAGGAGAGAAAGCATTTTCATGTTCTGAATGTGGGAAATGTTTTAGTCAGAAATCACATCTTATCGGGCATCAGAAAATTCATACAGGAGAGAAAGCATTTTCATGTTCTGAATGTGGGAAATGTTTTACCAGGAAATCACATCTTTTTGACCATCAGAAAATTCATACAGGAGAGAAAGCATTTTCATGTTCTGAATGTGGAAAGTTTTTTACTTCCAAATCAACTCTCATTAACCATCAGAAAATTCATACAGGAGAGAAAGCATTTTCATGTTCTGAATGTGGGAAATGTTTTACTCTGAAATCACATCTTAATGGCCATCAGAAAATTCATACAGGAGAGAAAGCATTTTCATGTTCTGAATGTAAGAAGTGTTTTACTGAAAAATCAACTCTTATTAAACATCAGAAAATTCATACAGGAGAGAAAGCATTCTCATGTTCTGAATGTGGGAAATGTTTTAGTCAGAAATCACATCTTATCGGACATCAGAAAATTCATACAGGAGAGAAAGCATTTTCATGTTCTGAATGTGGGAAATGTTTTACCAGGAAATCACATCTTTTTGACCATCAGAAAATCCATACAGGAGAGAAAGCATTTTCATGTTCTGAATGTGGGAAATGTTTTACCAGGAAAACACATCTTTTTAACCATCAGAAAATCCATACAGGAGAGAAAGCATTTTCATGTTCTGAATGTGGGATGTTTTTTACTTCCAAATCAACTCTCATTAACCATCAGAAAATTCATACAGGAGAGAAAGCATTTTCATGTTCTGAATGTGGGAAATGTTTTACTCTGAAATCACATCTTATTGGCCATCAGAAAATTCATACAGGAGAGAAAGCATTTTCATGTTCTGAATGTAAGAAGTGTTTTACTGAAAAATCAACTCTTATTAAACATCAGAAAATTCATACAGGAGAGAAAGCATTTTCATGTTCTGAATGTGAGAAGTGTTTTACTTGGAAATCACATCTTATTACACATCAGAAAATTCATACAGGAGAGAAAGCATTTTCATGTTCTGAATGTGGGAAATGTTTTACTCTGAAATCACATCTTGCTACACATTATAAAATTCATACAGGAGAGAAAGCATTTTCATGTTCTGAATGTGAGAAGTGTTTTACTGACAAATCAACTCTTATTAAACATCAGAAAATTCATACAGGAGAGAAAGATTTTTCATGTCTTGAATGTGGGAAATGTTTTAATCAGAAATCACATCTTATTGGCCATCAGAAAATTCATACAGGAGAGAAAACATTTTCATGTTCTGAATGTGAGAAGTATTTTACTGACAAATCAGCTCTTATTAGACATCAGAAAATTCATACAGGAGAGAAAGCATTTTCATGTTCTGAATGTGGGAAATGTTTTACTCTGAAATCACATCTTATTGGCCATCAGAAAATTCATACAGGAGAGAAAGCATTTTCATGTTCTGAATGTAAAAAGTGGTTTATTGAGAAATCATCTCTTATTAAACATCAGAAAATTCATACAGGAAAGAAAGCATTTGCATGTTCTGAATGTGGGAAATGTTTTAGTCGGAAATTGCATCTTATTGGCCATCAGAAAATTCATACAGGAGAGAATGCATCTCTTTCATGCAGGTAGTGAAAGTCCACGATCCATTACTCATGGGAATTATTCTCCTCTACCACTAGGGGTAGGCAAAGATTCCCAAACCCCAAGAGCCCCATAAAAACCCTCCAACCTCATACATACCTTGGTCTTTACATCCGCTGGAGGTGGTTTAAGAATGAAGATGTGCATTTGATTCTTCAGAGAAAGGGGTTTTCAGTCTATTTTGAGGTCCGGTTTCCCCTAAGAGTACAGTGCTTGTCAGAGGGATGTATATGGGGATATATGGTTTGTAATTTTTTTTCACCACATGGGAAATTTTTTGGTGGCAGGAGCTTGTATTTTGCTTCCCTTTCCTTTGTGGATCTACAGTATACTACTATTGGATAACCTCGGCTGATTGCAGCACTGGTTTGGCTGTCTGCTGCTTACTTGATGATGGACGAGTGTCTGTTGGAAGTATTAATATTAGTTATAATACATTTTAGACACTTTATAGCTATGTTATAGTTAAATTTGTATATATTTGCTATATATGGCACTGGGACAGAATTCTTTACACTATTCCCTTGCTGTTTTGAGTACATCAGCTTTTTTAGCGTGCTTAGTTTGAATTTCGCTCCTTAACTTTTAGGTTTATGCGTTGTGCACGCCGACTTAACACTTGGGTGGGTGCACATCCCTTTAGTCTTTCTTTATTTCCCATGTAAGCTGGTTTATGCATCTCGGGTTAGCACACTTTAGTTCTTAGCATGTTGGGTTTTGGCATGCTAAAAGTCCTTTAAGCTGTTAGTTTTTTTTCATGCTCGTTATTTCATTCTCATGAGTATTTTCTGCTTTCGGATGTTATGTTAAGTTCTCCTGATTTCTTTTGCAGTTGGGCTAAGCATGCATTGTACCAGTGACTTTATTTAAAAAGCTGGTTTAGGGGGCTTAGTAATTACCTTTCCTCAAGAGCTTTTTAAAGGGGTATAATGGAGCAAATTGATTTTGTCCCTAAGTCTATCACTGAACACCTTTAAATCATTATTAGGTGTGCTTGTAAACAAGCTGAAGTGCCTTCTCCAGCTCATGTTTAGAATTGTTAATGCAATCAGACCAACCTTATGCTGTTTCTTTGGGTATTAATTCACCTTCTGTTTGTTCATACAGGAGAATACTGACATAATTTCACCTCCTGCAATTTTTTTTTATCAAGGCTGCTGTTTCTGAAGTACTGGCTGCTCTCTTGTCTTCAAGCAAGAGTAAAAGGTTAGTTCAGATTTTACCTTCTACATGTTATATGTGCCATTAATCCAGTTAAACAGTTATGGCTTCAGATGGTGAAGTTTCTTTTGGTGATGAGGAATCTTCATCAGATGTTGAACCTGATATTTCTTTCTAATGACACGATGAGTCCACGGATCATCATTAATTACTGTTGGGAATATCACTCCTGCCCAGCAGGAGGCGGCAAAGGGCACAACAGCAGAGCTGTTAAATATCTCCTCCCTTCCCTCCCACCCCAGTCATTCTCTTTGCCTAAGTTAAGAACAAGGAGGTAGTAAAGTTAGGTGTTGGAAAAGATTATTCAATCAAGAGTTTATTATTTTTAAAGTAGTACAAGATTGTGCTGCTTTGTTCTGGGGTGTAGCCATAGTCCATATCAGTCTCTTCAGTAGAGCAGTGGTGGCTTTAGAGCAATTGGAACTTGTGGGACATAATTCTCACTGCGCCTCCCATATAGTTAATGCTGCCCTATTTCTGACAGTCTGAGTAAGATTACTCAGTCTTTATCTCCTTTTTCCACAGGTCCATGTGAGGGAGAGGACCTCTCAAACCTAGTGAGCTGCCATGCTGCCTGGCAGGTTTATGAGGTAAGTGCTGACTTTATTTTCCTGGGATAACAATCAGGAAAAAGTGGGCAGTTTATTGCTTAAGGGACACACAGTTTTCTCCCATATATTAAGGGGAACATATTTGGCAGTACATTATAGCAGGCACTGGAGCTGAAAGAAAATGCTCATTTTATCTGGTTCCACTTCTCCCGGTGCCTCGTCTTTATAATAAAAATGCTGACCAGGAGTTTCATTTTGCAGACGCCACGATGGGCGGGGCTATCTTAGTTAGCAGTTTACTTAATAGTGCATGCCATTTCCCCTGCTCTGTTGTGACCAGGTAGTTAATTCTCTAGAGAACACATAATAAGTTTCAGAACTGCGCTCTAGGGACCGGGCAACTGTTCACTAGGCTGCAGAAAATAAGGCAGCATGTGGGCTATTGCGAGTTAAAACCAGATCGTCTCTTGGTTTTATCCGTTGTCAGCAGAGCAGATAGACACAGCTGCAAAACTAAGCGTGTACAAGGTATCTATAGTAGTTGCAAAATGTTCAGTTGCTTTAGGCGGAGAATACAAAGAAAAAGTAAAATGTTTTAAAATTTAAAGTGACAGTAACGTTTTTTTGATGTTTAAAATTTTTATAAAAACTCATGCAGTGCCCTGCGTTTCCTCTGTAACTCCACCTGGAGTCATGTTGCAAGACATTGCTTTCCTCATGTCCTAAATGATAGTCTCTGTTGCGTTGTCTGCTTTTCCCATGCTGCAGGGAAAACGCAAGAGGTAAAGTAAAGATTCAGTAAGTGAGATTACTGACGTTTTTGTTATTTTGAATGCCCTCTCCTAGATGAGGAGGAGGATACTTTGATAACATCTGAAAACAAAATCTGATAGTGTAATTCTTCCTACTGATTCTGAAGTGGTATCCATAAGGTTTCAGCTAGTACACCTCCGTCTGCTACTGTAGGAGGTTTTAGCTACACTGATTGACAGCATCACCATGGTTGCTGTCAATCCTAAAAATTCCAGTAGGCTACATAAGTATTTGATGTACCTTCCATGGTGGAAGTTTTTCCTGTACTAGATCGAGATACTGGGATTATTGCTATGGGAGAAACTGGGTATCCCCTTTTTCCCCATCACCTGTAGTTAAAAGAGTTTTCCTATAACAGATCCTATCAAGGAATCTTGTTAGCCGATATCAAGGTAGACATTTCCAAGCTATCCAGGAGAACTACTATTCTTATTGAGGATAGTTACTTCTTTAAGGATCCTATAGATAAGAAGTTACAGGATATGTACTGGCATCTAAAGCAGCATGAGGGTCTGTCCCGGCTCCGGGACCGGATCTTGTGGGGGGCAGATTTTAATTTTTAATTCAGGCTTGGGATACGAAATGTCCAGGTGGGCTTTGTGTCCTGGGGATATACTCTTCCTCCCAGGGGCAATTTTCTGCTTTCAAGATTATCTGTAGACCAGACACAGAGAGAGGCGTTCTTACACTGTGTTCGGGACCTCTCCGACCTGGGAGTGATGGTTACTGTTACATGCAGGAATGAGGTCTGGGGTTCTATTCCCTTCAGTCTGATTTTAGATCTCAAAAGTCTAAATAAATTCCTCAGAGTGCCGTCCTTCAAGATGGAATCTATTAGTTCCATTCTTCCTTTGGTCCAGGGAGTCAATTTATGACAATGGTGGATTTAAAGGACGCCTGCCTGTTCTCCTATACAGGGACCATCATAGTTTCTAAGGTTTGCTTTTCTAGTCAAACAATTTCAGTCTGTGGCTCTTCCATTTGGTCTTACCACAGTTACCAGACATTCCTTAAAGGTCCTGGGATATCTGCTAGCGGTGCTCCGATTGTGGAGCATTGCAGTGGCACCTTATCTGAACTACATTCTAGTTCTGGCGTCTTCCTGTCAACAAACAAGATCACACAGAAATTTTGTTATCATTTCTGCTGTCTCACGGATGGAAGGTGAATTTGGAAGACAGTTCCTTAGTTCCAAATACAAATGTGTTTTCTTGGGAACCATAATAGATTTTTCTGACAGTGTCAGGTAATTTAAAAAAAAGAATTTTTATTCTTAACTAGCACTTCAGTACTCTCCTCGGCCATCAGTGTGTGGTGGTTATCGGGCTGATGGTAGCGGCATTGGACATCATCCGGTTGTCCGTTTCCATCTTAGACCTCTGCGGTTAGGCGAAGGCTGTGGAACAGAGATTATGCAGATCTGTCTCCGCGATACCAGGGAATCTGCTTTCGCGGAACCTCTTGGTTGATTGTGACAACAGATGCCAGCCTTCTGGGAGGCTTTCTAAAGGCTCAGAGATCAAAGACTTGGTCGGACTGTGTTCTTCCCATAATCATTCTGGAACTGAGAGCAATCTTAAATGCTCTCCTGGCCTGGTCTCAGTTAACTTCGGCCCGGTTCTTCAGGTTCCAGTCGGACATTCTAGCCTCTTTGGTTTTCATCAACCATCAGGTATCCAGGGTTATTCAGTGGGTAGAGACCCACAATTGCTGTGGCGGACTTCCTGTTCAGGCAGACCCTTCTACTGGGGAAGTGAGAGCTCCATCCGTAGGTGTTTCCAGTCTGATTCTCAAATGGGGTATGATACTGAGAGTCTCTCCTGAGGTATGATACTGAGAGTCGCTCTAGCGGTACTTTGGAATTTCAGTCTTGCATACCTATTGTCTCTGTTCGCCTTTTTTTCCTTGAGTCATTGCTCGAATCAAACAGGAAAGGGGCCTCGCTGGATTTGGTATGCAGTCCTGGTGGACATGTCATCTCTTCCACTTTGGAGACTTCAGTCGGGGAAGGACCCTCTAATTCAAAGGACCTTCTTTCATAGAAATTTAGTTTTTCAGAGTATGGTGGATTGAACGCTTACATTTGTTCAAGCGTGGATTTCGGACTTGGGCATTGGGACCTTGATTCACTTAAACCTGTGACTAGAAAGATTTACAATAAGATATCTATATTGGTCTGAATCCAAAGGCTACTCTTGGAGTAGAGTTGGGATTCCTAGAATTCTGTTTTTTCTCCAAGAAGGTTTGGAGAAGGATTATTGGCAAATTTCCTAAAATATATAAAATATCTGCCTTCTTTATTTTGTTTCTTAAGCGTCTGGGGATATCCCAGACGTGCAATTTTTTGTCAGGCCTTGGTTAGGCTCAGACCTATGTTCAAACCAGTTACGCCTTCCTGGAATCTTATTTTAGTTTTTAAGGTTCTTTAAGGGGCTATTTGTTATTCTTCTGCTCATAGAGTGTCAGAGCTTTCGACATTACCGTATGAGTTCACTTACCTTATTTTTCATTAGATAAGGTGGCTTTATGTACTATATTAGGGGTTCTCCCTAGTGTAGTTGTAGATTGGAACATTAATCAGCTGATGTTGTTCCTTCCTTGTGTCCTGATCCTTCTTCTCAGAAGGAACGGCTTCTACACAATCTGGACGTGATACGTACACTACTGTTCTATGTACAGGCGACTATGGATTTTTGTCAATCTTCTGTTTAACGTAAGGGACAGAAAGCTACGGCTGCTTCTTTCTTTGTGGCTAAAGAGTATCATTTGCTTTGCCTATGAATCTGCTGGATAGCAGCCTCCTGAGGGAGCAATGACTCCTACAAGGGTTGTTTTCTCTTCCTGGGCATTCAAAGATGAAGCCCTTATGGAAAAGATTTGCAAGGCTGCAACTTGGTCATCTCTTCACACTTTTTCAAACTTCTATAAATTTGACTCTTTTGCCTCGGTTGAGGCCGCTTTTGGGAGAAAGGTTCTTCAAGCATTGGTGCCTTCCGTTTAGGTTCCTGTCTTGTCCCTCCCTTATCATCTGTGTACTCTAGCTTGGGTATTGATTCCCAACAGTAATTAATGATGATCCGTGAACTCATTGTGTCATTAGAAAGAAAACCAAATTTATGCTTCCCTGCTAAATTTATTTATTTCTTGACCTGTTATTTAGACAGGTTGTTAGTATGTTATAAACTTCAGACACCTGCACCTTGTTTTTTCCTTTCTCTTCTTTACTTCGGTCGAATGACTGGAGTGGGAGGGAAGGGAAGAGATATTTAACAGCTCTGCTGTGGTGCTCTTTGCCGCCTCCTGCTGGGCAGGAGTGATATTCCCAACAGTAATTAATGATGATCCGTGGACTCAGCATGTCAAGAAAGACAAAGAAATTTATCAGGTAAGCATAAATTTTGTTTTCCTCTTTTTCGTATAAAGTTAATCATTCATTCTCTTTTAAAGGAGGTCTTAATTACTTTAGGGGTGACAGATTCTAAAGTTTCTGATGATAAGCCTTGTAATCATTTAAATTCAGTTGTTAATTTCTCAGAGGTCTTCTCTGTTACTGATGCTGTCGCTGACATGATTTCTAGGGAATAGTCTAAGCCAGGTAATTTGTTAGAATATTTTCATAGAAGGGCCTTTTTACATGCAGGCTTTATTCTCATGCCAGCTATTTTATTGCTGATGTAGCTGATAATCTTCAAGATTGCCAATTATTTTGTGATGCCATTAATGTCAAAAGCATGTCTTTGGCAGCAGAGCCTTATGGCTTAAATCTTGGGCTGCTAATATGGTTTCAAAATCTAGATTATTATCTCTTTCCTATCAGGTTAAGAAATAGTTTGGTTCTGATTTAGATTCTATATCTACTGTTACTGGAGTTAACAGGGGCTTTTCTTCCTCAGGACAGGAAGTTTAGAGGGAAATCTAAAGCTTCTAAATGTTTCGTTCTTTTCATCCCAATAGGGAACAAAAGGTTGACTCCTCTGCTCAAAAGCAATGCACTTCTGGTTCATCTGGATACCTAGTGCTAAATGGAACAAGTCCAAGCAAGGTAAGAAATCTTTCTGTACTACCAAAACTGCATAAGGGGCGAGACCCCTGATCCAGATGTTCTGATAGGGGGCAGATTAAGCCACTTTTTTGGGCTTTGTTTCAGTCTTTTCTAGATCCCTTGGTTCTGAATATAGTTTATCAGGGATATCAAATAGGATTCAGAACAAGGCCTCCCAGAGGAAGTTTTATTCTGTCCAATGTTCCAAGGAATCCTGTAAAAGTTCAGTCTTTTTCAAGTCTGTCTCAGATCTGAAACCTATGAGAGTTATTTTTCCAGTTCCTTTGCAGGAACATTGGATGGAATTGTATTCAAATCTCTTCATTGTTTCAAAGATGAAAGGTATTTTCAGACCAGTTCTGGATCTGAAAGCCCTAAACAAGTTTGTAAGGATTCTATCTTTCAAGATGGAAACTATTCAGACTTTTCTGTATTTCGTTCTGCAAGGTCGGTTTATGTCCACAATAGTTTTAAAGGATGCTTACTTTCATGTTCCTAGAAAAAAAATATTTCCAGTTTCTGAGGTTTGCCTTTCTGGACAGGCATTTTCAGTTTGTTGCTCTACCATTTGGTCTGGCTACAGCTCTAAGAATATTCACAAAGGTTCTGAGTGCCCTTTTGTGTGTGATCAGGTCTCGGGTTTCTAGCTCCATCTTTTCCTTTAGCAGAATCTCACACCAACTTTTTCTTCAACAGCATGGTTGGAGGATCAATTTTCCAAAAAGTTATTTAGTTCTTCAGACAAAGGTACATTTTTGGGTTTTCAAATATTTTCAGTCTCCAAGAATCTTTCTCTAACAGAGCAGAGAAGGTTAAAATTGGTGTCAGCTTGTCTGAACCTTTAGTCTCTCTCGCTTCCCTTGGTTGCTCTTTGTATGGCACTCCTAGATCTCATGATTGCAGCTTCAGATTAAATCCCATTTGCAAATTTTCATGAGGCTTCTTCAGCTTTGTATACTGCGTCAGTGGTGCAGACATTATACTCAGCTGTTTTAAAGGATATTTTTGGATCCCAGTACAAGTAAGTCTATAACTTAGTGGCTGGATCATTAGTTTATTATTCAGGGGGCTTCTTTTGCTCATCCTACCTGGATCACTACAGATGCAAGCCTCTCTCTCAGGATGGGGAACTGTTTGGAATCCTTGGGAGGCGAGGTTACCAATCAATGTTCTAGAACTCTGTGCTATTTTCAGGGCTCTTCAAGCTTGGCCTCGGTTGAAACGGGAGTCTTATCTCCTTTTCAGCATTAGCTTAAGTCAACCATTAGGGGGGATATCACAGTTCCCTCGCAATGATTGAGGTGTTTAATTTTCTCTCATGGGGAGAAATCAATTCTTGCCTAGTCGCTACAATTCATATTCCAGGGGTGAACAACTGGGAGGAAGGCTTTCTCAGTCATCAAGCTCTAAATTCAGGGGAGTGGTCTCTTCACCAGGATGTGTTCAATCAGATTGTGGATCTTTGAGGTCTCCCAGAGATAGATTTGATGGTCTCTTGTTTGAACAACAGACTTCATAGGTACTTTGAGAGGTCATTGCAGTATTTTGTGTGCGGCTCTGGATCAGATGTTCAGCTGCCCTTTTAGGCCTCTGCCATTGCGGTCAGACCTTCTGTCTCAAGGTCGATTTTTCCATCCAGATCTCAAGTCTCTGAACTTGATGGCATGGGAATGGAATGTTTAGTCCTTAAACATATGGGTTTTCTCAGATCTGTGATTGAAACCTTGATTCAGGCCCATAAGCCTGTAACTAGAAGAATCTATCACAAGGTCTGGAAAGCCTTTATCTTGGTGTATAGATCAGTTTTTTCCTGGCATTCTTTCAGAATTCCCAGGATTTTTTTTTACTTGCAGAATGCTCTGGATAAGGGCCTGCTCTGAAGGGGCAGATTTCTGCTCTTTTTGTTTTGCTCCAAGGGAGGATTGCTAGTCTTCCTCATATTCATAGTTTTGTTCAGGCTCTCCTCCATGGAATCTTATCTTGGTGTTAAGGGTTTTGCAGGCTCCTCCTTTTGAAACTATGCATAAAATGGATATTAAACTACTTTCTTGGAAAGTGCTATTTCTTCTGCTAGAAGAGTTATCTGATCTTTCTTGTGAATCTCTTTATCTGATTTTACATCAGGATAGGCTGTTTTACGGACTTCATTAGATTACTTTTGTCCACGTATTCATCCTTACTTGTGGGATATTATCCTTCCTAACAGGAAGTGGCAAAGAGAGCACCACAGCAGAGCTGTCTATATAGCTCCCCCCTTAACTCCACCCCCCAGTCATTCTCTTTGTCGGCTCTAAGCAGGAAGGGTAAAGTGAAAGAGGTGTTAAGCTGTTAGTTTTATTTTATCTACAATCAAGAGTTTGTTATTTTTAAATGGTACCGGTGTTGTACTATTTACTCTCAGGCAGGACATAGATGAAGATTTCTGCCTGGAGGATTATGATCTTAGCATTTGTAACTAAGGTCCACTGCTGTTCCTACAGAAGCTGAAGAGTACAGGAAAACTTCAGTGTGAGGAACAGTTTCTTGCTATACAGCAATGAGGTATGTTCAGTCATTTTTTCTGCAGATACTGTGTTAACTCAGAAAGGCTAACAGTATCCCCATTAGTGGAAGGGTAAGCAGTAATCCTAGTGTTATAAGAGGCTTTACTAGCTTGCATAAAGGGCTCATTTTTAGGGCACTCAGTTTGTATATGAGAGATTGGGACAAACGTTTGTGTGTTCTGGGAGTAACGTTTTTTATTTTGTTGGGACATTTGCTTGAGGGTTCATTTGGCTTATTTGGGGTTGTTATAACCCACATGGCTTTCAGACAAGGTTTGTTGGATATGTGTAGGCCTCAGCAACATCAAGTGCGGTGGGCGGGGCCTATTTTCGCACCTCAGTTGCGCATTAAGTTATACTGTCAAGCAGCAAGCAACTTCTCCTGAAGTCCTGATATTCTTCTGAGGGCCTAATCGAAGCTTTAACCTCATATTATCGTTCCCTAAGGGCAGGTAGGGCCACAGCAGAGCTGTGGCAAGGTGCTAATAGGGGTTTAAACCGGTTTTTAGACATTTATCAATTCGGTTTTTTCATTTGGGGGTTTATTGCTTATTTACTTGTGGTGCAATCCTTCTAAAGCTTAGTGGGTACACTGTTAAAATATATGAAAATTTGAAGCAATTTTAACCTGTTTTGCAGTTTGTGTATGCCTTTTTTTCTCTTAAAGGCACAGTACCGTTTTTGCAAATTGTGTTTTTTTCATTAAATAAAGTGTTTTCCAAGCTTGCTTGCCTCATTACTAGCCTGTTAAACATGTCTGACACTGAGGAAACTCATTGCTCAATTTGTTTAGAAGCCATTGTGGAACCCCCTCTTAGAATGTGTCCCACTTGTACTGATATGTCTATAAATTGCAAACAGCATATTTTGACTTATAAAAGTTTGGCATTAGATGATTCTCAGACAGAAGGAAGTCGGGTTTTGCCATCTAGTTCTCCCCAAGTGTCACAACCAGTAACGCCCCCACACAAGCAACGCCAAGTACTTCTAGTGCGTCTAATTCTTTCACCTTGCAAGATATGGCTTCAGTTATGAATACTACCCTCACAGAGGTTTTATCTAAGCTACCAGGGTTGCAAGGGAAGCACAGTAGCTCTGGGTTAAGATCAAATGCTGAGCCTTCTGACGCTTTAGTAGCCGTATCCGATATTCCCTCACAGTGTTCTGAGGTAGGGATGAGGGATTTGCTATCTGAGGGAGAGATTTCTGAGATGTTCCCTCTGACAGATTCAGATATGACAGCATTTAAATTTAAGCTAGAGCACCTCCGCTTATTGCTCAGGGAGGTTTTAGCGACTCTGGATGATTGTGACCTATTGTTGTTCCAGAGAAATTGTGTAAAATGGACAAATATTTAGAGGTTCCTGTTTACACTGATGTTTTTCCAGTCCCTAAGAGGATTTTGGACATTGTTTCTAAGGAGTGGGATAGACCAGGTATTCCGTTCGCTCCCCCTCCTGTTTTTAAGAACATGTTTCCCATATCTGACACCATAAAGGACTCATGGCAGACAGTCCCTAAGGTGGATGGAGCTATTTCTACTCTAGCTAAGCGTAAAACTATACCTATTGAAGACAGTTTTGCTTTCATTGATCCTATGGATAAAAAATTAGAGGGTCTCCTAAAGAAAATTTTTGTTCATCAAGGTTTTCTTCTTCAACCTATAGCGTGCATTGTTCCTGTAACCACTGCAGCTGCCTTTTGGTTTGAGGCTCTAGAAGAGGCTCTTCAGATGGAGACCCCACTAGATGATATTCTGTACAGAATTAAGGCTCTTAAGTTAGCTAATTCTTTTATTACAGACGCCGCTTTTCATCTTGCTAAGTTAGCAGCAAAGAATTCAGGTTTTGCCATTTTAGCGCGTAGAGCGTTATGGCTTAAGTCCTGGTCAGCTGATGTGTCATCTAAATCTAAGCTTTTGTCCATCCCTTTCAAAGGTAAGACCCTATTCGGGCCTGTACTGAAAGAGATTATTTCAGACATTACTAGAGGGAAAGGTCATGCCCTCCCTCAAGAGAAATCAAATAAGACAAGGACCAAACAAAATAATTTTCGTTCCTTTCGAAACTTCAACAGTGGTCCCACTTCCTCTTCCTCTGCTGCAAAGCAAGAGGGGAACTTTGCTCAATCCAAGCCAACCTGGAGACCTAATCAGGCTTGGAACAAGGGTAAACAGGCCAAAAAGCCTGCTGCTGCCACTAAGTCAGCATGAAGGGGTAGCCCCCGATCCGGGACCAGATCTGGTAGGGGGCAGACTCTCTCTCTTTGCTCAGGCCTGGGCAAGAGATGTTCAGGATTCCTGGGCAGTAGAAATTGTAACCCAGGGATACCTTCTAGATTTCAAGGATTCTTCTCCAAGGGGGAGGTTCCATATTTCTCAATTGTCTGTAAACCCGACAAAAAGAGAGGCATTCTTACGCTGTGTAGAAGACCTTTTTACCATGGGAGTGATCTGCCCAGTTCCAAAAGCAGAGCAGGGACAGGGGTTCTACTACAATCTGTTTGTGGTTCCCAAAAAAGAGGGAACTTTCAGACCAATTCTAGATCTCAAGATCCTAAACCAATTCCTAAGAGTCCCATCTTTCAAGATGGAAACCATTCGGATTATCTTACCATTGATCCAGGAGGGTCAATATATGATGCGTATCTACACATTCCTATCCACAAAGATCATCACCAGTTCCTCAGGTTCACCTTTCTGGACAAGCATTGTCAGTTTGTGGCTCTTCCTTTCGGGTTGGCCACGGCGCCACAAATCTTCACAAAGGTGCTAGGGTCCCTTCTGGCGGTTCTAAGGCCGTGGGGCATAGCAGTGGCGCCTTATCTAGACGACATTCTAATTCAAGCGTCGACTTTCCAACTAGCCAAGTCTCACACAGACTTAGTGTTGGCCTTTCTAAGATCTCACAGGTGGAAGGTGAACGTAAAAAAGAGTTCTCTTTCCCCCCTCACAAGAGTTTCATTTCTAGGGACTCTGATAGACTCAGTGGACATGAAAATATTTCTGACGGAGGTCAGGAAATCAAAGATTTTGTCCACCTGCCGAGCTCTTCATTCCATTCCAGTGGCTCAGTGTATGGAGGTAATCGGCCTAATGGTGGCGGCAATGGACATAGTTCCATTTGCTCGCTTGCATCTCAGACCACTGCAACTATGCATGCTCAATCAGTGGAATGGGGATTATGCGGATTTATCTCCTCAGATAAATCTGGATCAAGAGACCAGAGACTCTCTTCTTTGGTGGTTGTCACAGGATCATCTGTCCCAGGGAATGTGTTTCCGCAGGCCAGATTGGGTTATAGTTACGACAGGCGCCAGCCTTCTGGGCTGGGGTACAGTCTGGAATTCCCTAAAAACACAGGGTTTGTGGATAAATATTCTGAAATTGAGAGCGATATTCAATGCTCTCCAGGCATGGCCTCAGCTGGCTTCGGCCAGATTCATCAGGTTTCAGTCGGACAACATCACGACTGTGGCTTATATCAATCATCAGGGTGGAACAAAGTGTTCCTTAGCGATGATAGAAGTCTCAAGGATAATCCGATGGGCAGAGGCTCACTCTTGCCATCTGTCGGCGATCTATATCCCAGGGGTAGAGAACTGGGAGGCAGATTTTCTAAGTCTTTGAAAAAAGAGATTATAGTGGGGTAGGAAGGGGCGCTGAACCGCAATCTGGAAATGTATATAACTAAGACCTTTGCATTAATTTATATTTAGTTGGGGTAGAGAATACCAATATTAAATCTTATATGAGGTGTGATGGTAAAATAATATAATATAGTAATCTTCTATCTTTTAGTTAGGGTAGAGAATACCAATAATATAAGGTTCAGGTGTGATAATAAAAATAAAATAGTATAATAATCTTCTATCTTTTCAGTGATAATATAATGTGTGCTGCGTAGAAAGCTACTTAGTGAAAGTGTTAATAAAATTTAAAACATGCTAATTTCTCCTTGTTTATGTAGGGCAAAAGATTATATTCAATCATGAGAGTAAATAGGTGTGAAATTAGTGTTAGAGCAGTATAAGTTTAAAGTGACTCTTATGTCGCCAGGTAGATCTTCTGTGTATATAGTATACGTGCGGTGGGGATGATAATTGTTGTAGTGAAAAGTTGGGGTGCATAAAAATAAATATAGTTAAATATAGTTGTGAGTAAATTAGTAATGGGAACTAGGGATTCCTCACAAGTTTTAAATTTTAAGTAGAAAATATGGATCCTGGCTTAAAAATGAAAAAAGGGACCGTTGTCTCTAACAGGAGGTTTGAAATAAGAAATCCCTGTTAGTTATTGTACAGCGAGAGGAGCCACATACTGAAAAATATTTAAAGGAATGAGTGTGCGCACTTAATTTAAACAAGGAGACCCTCTGATTAGTCAGAAAGAACCCACGTGACTCTATTGCCGAACCGGACAGCTGATATATTAAAACGCTGACAGGAAAAGTAAGAATATACAGAGGAGCGGTTTTTATACATAAAGGTACTGTGTAACATCTCTAATTGGGAACTTTTAAAGGAACCACAAAAAAATGGAAAGACTGTGGGTAAACACTTGCTAGGAAAAGCCCTCTAATTAAAGCTTGCAACACTGTGTTTAATAAGACACACGCCACTTTGAAAAACACTTATTACAGACTATCAATACAGAAAAGGCTTATCATTGTTTTTTACCATTGGTTCATACTGGTGTATGAAAGCTAACTACTCTTATCAATCTGCAGTGGTTTATTGTTACTGTATCAACCTATGCCTCTACTAGTTTTCACTTTATTGTATGTCCATCTTCTAACATATTAGTAGCTATTGGAGTCTTTTCAATCAGAATTGTAGTTTTAAATTAGAATTGTAGTTTTTAATGCATTTATAACACCGGTGTTATTAAGTTTTTAGAATCTAATTTTTTAGAACATTACTGTTGTTTAATATTTTAACTGCTACTAATGTCTGTAAGGAATTTTTATTTCTTAGTATGAACTCACTTAATAAATTAACATTATTACATTAATCTGCTTACTATCCCTTTTTTCATTTTTAAACCAGGATCCATATTTTCTACTTAAAATTTAAAACTTGTGAGGAATCCCTAGTTACCATTACTAATTTACTCACAACTATATTTGACTATATTTATTTTTATGCACCCCAACTTTTCACTACAACAATTACCATCCCCACCACACGTATACTATATACACAGAAGATCTACCTGGTGACATAGAGTCACTTTAAACTTATACTGCTCTAACACTAATTTCATACCTATTTACTCTCACGATTGAATATAATCTTTTGCCCTACATAAACAAGGAGAAATTAGCGTGTTTTAAATTTTATTAACACTTTCACTAAGTAGCTTTCTACGCAGCACACATTATATTATCACTGAAAAGATAGAAGATTATTATACTATTTTATATTATTTTTATCATCACACCTGAACCTTATATTATTGGTATTCACTACCCTAACTAAAAGACTAACACTTTCATTAACACTTTCACTAAGTAGCTTTCTACGCAGCACACATTGTATTATCACTGCAAAGATAGAAGATTATTATACTAATTTATTTTATCATCACACCTTGAACCTCATATTATTGGTATTCTCTACCCCAACTAAAAGATAGAAGATTATTATTTTATTTTACCATCACACCTCATATAAGATTTAATATTGGTATTCTCTACCCCAACTAAATATAAATTAATGCAAAGGTCTTAGTTATATACATTTCCAGATTGCGGTTCAGCGCCCCTTCCTACCCCACTATAATCTCTTTTTTTCAAAAACTTTTGGTGTAGTCACTTGTGAGAAGACTACACTAGTGAAGGAGGCTATATCTGGAGTGAGTTAGATTGTTCAAATTACCCTATCTATAGATTTTCTAAATCGTCAGACTTTTCATCCGGGGGAGTGGGAACTCCATCCGGAGGTGTTTGCTCATCTGGTTCGGCTATGGGGCACACCAGAATTGGATCTGATGGCGTCTCGTCAGAACGCCAAACTTCCTTGTTACAGATCCAGGTCAAGGGATCCTCAGGCTGTACTAATAGATGCTCTAGCAGTACCCTGGTCGTTCAACCTGGCTTATGTGTTTCCACCATTTCCTCTCCTTCCTCGTTTGATTGCCAGAATCAAACAGGAGAGAGCTTCGGTGATCTTGATAGCTCCTGCATGGCCACGCAGGACTTGGTATGCAGACCTGGTGGACATATCATCTCTGCCACCATGGACTCTGCCACTGAGACGGGACCTTCTCATTCAAGATCCATTCATGCATCCAAATCTAATTTCTCTGCAACTGACTGCTTGGAGATTGAACGCTTGATTCTATCAAAGCGAGGTTTCTCTGAGTCGGTCATAGATACCTTGATTCAGGCTCGAAAGCCTGTTACCAGGAAAATCTATCATAAGATATGGCTTAAATATCTTTTTTGGTGCGAATCCAAAGGCTACTCCTGGAGTAAAATCAGGATCCCTAGGATTTTGTCTTTTCTCCAAGAGGGATTGGAGAAAGGATTGTCAGCTAGTTCCCTAAAAGGACAGATACCTGCTCTGTCTATTCTGTTGCATAAGCGTCTGGCAGATGTTCCAGACGTTCGGGCTTTTTGTCAGGCTTTAGCTAGAATTAAGCCTGTGTTTTAACCTGTTGCTCCGCCATGGAGTCTAAATTTAGTTCTTAAAGTTCTTCAGGGGGTTCCGTTTGAACCCATGCATTCCATAGATATTAAGCTTTTATCTTGGAAGGTTTTGTTCCTAGTTGCTTTCTCTTCAGCTCGAAGAGTTTCTGAACTATCTGCATTACAATGTGATTCACCATATCTTGTTTTCCATGCTGATAAGGTGGTTTTGCGTACTAAGCCTGGGTTCCTACCTAAGGTTGTTACTAACAGGAATATCAATCAAGAAATTGTTGTTCCTTCTCTGTGTCCTAATCCTTCTTCTAAGAAGGAACGTCTGTTGCACAACTTGGACGTGGTTCGTGCTTTGAAATTTTATTTGCAGGCAACCAAAGATTTTCGTCAAACATCTTCTTTGTTTGTTGTCTATTCTGGAAAGCGTAGGGGTCAAAAGGCTACGGCTACTTCTCTTTCCTTTTGGCTGAAAAGCATCATCCGTTTGGCTTATGAGACTGCTGGACAGCAGCCTCCTGAAAGGATTACAGCTCATTCTACTAGAGCGGTAGCTTCCACATGGGCTTTTAAAAATGATGCTTCTGTTGAACAGATTTGTAAGGCTGCGACTTGGTCTTCGCTCCATACTTTTTCAAAATTTTACAAATTTGATACTTTTGCTTCTTCGGAGGCTATTTTTGGGAGAAAGGTTTTGCAAGCAGTGGTGCCTTCCGTTTAGGTTCCTGTCTTGTCCCTCCCTTCATCCGTGTCCTAAAGCTTTGGTATTGGTATCTCACAAGTAAGGATGTATCCATGGACTCAGTACATCATGCAAAAGAAAACAAAATTTATGCTTACCTGATAAATTTCTTTCTTTTGCGATATAACGAGTCCACGGCCCGCCCTGTCTATTCAAGACAGATGGTATTTTTTATTAAAATTTTCAGTCACCTCTGCACCTTATAGTTTCTCCTTTTTCTTCCTTGGCCTTTGGTCGAATGACTGGGGGGTGGAGTTAAGGGGGAGCTATATAGACAGCTCTGCTGTGGTGCTCTCTTTGCCACTTCCTGTTAGGAAGGATAATATCCCACAAGTAAGGATGAATCCGTGGACTCGGTACATCGCAAAAGAAAGAAATTTATCAGGTAAGCATAAATTTAGTTTTTTTGCCTAAAGTTGTTTCTACAGGCAAAAATAGCAGAGAGATTGTTCTTTCTTTTTGTCCTAATCCTAATAATGCTTCAGAGAGATATTTGCATTCTTTGGATGTTGTTAGGGCATTGCAATATTACATTGATGCTACTAAGGACTTAGGACAAACATTTTTTTTTCTTTCTTTTTTTCTGGTTTTAGGAAGGGTCAAAAAGTGTCTGCTGTTTTTTTTTTGCCTCTTGGTTTAAATTTTTGTTTCACAAGTCTTACTTGGAGGCAGGTTAGCCTCCACCGCAATGGATTACTGCTCATTCTACTAGGTCAGTTGCCTTTTCTTGATGTTTCAAGAATGAGGCTTCAGTTGATCAGATTTGCACAGCAGCTACTTGGTCTTCTTTGCATACTACTAATTCTACCATTTTGATGTTTTTGCTTCTTTTGAAGCAGCCTTTGGTAGAAAGGTTTCTTTTATGTAATTAGCAAGAGTCCATGAGCTAGTGACGTATGGGATATACATTCCTACCAGGAGGGGCAAAGTTTCCCAAACCTCAAAATGCCTATAAATACACCCCTCACCACACCCACAATTCAGTTTTACAAACTTTGCCTCCCATGGAGGTGGTGAAGTAAGTTTGTGCTAGATTCTACGTTGATATGCGCTTTGCAGCAGGTTGAAGCCCGGTTTTCCTCTCAGAGTGCAGTGAATGTCAGAGGGATGTGAAGAGAGTATTGCCTATTTGAATACAATGGTCTTCCTCTAGGGGATCTATTTCATAGGTTCTCTGTTATCAGTCGTAGAGATTTCTTCTCCTACCTCCCTTTTCAGATCGACGATATACTCTTATATACCATTACCTCTACTGATTCTCGTTTCAGTACTGCTTTGGCTATCTACTATATGTAGATGAGTGTCCTGGGGTAAGTAAGTCTTATTTTTTGTGACACTCTAAGCTATGGTTGGGCACTTTATATGTAAAGTTCTAAATATATGTGTTTAAACTTATATTTGCCATGATTCAGGTTAATCAGTATTCCTTCATTCAGACTGTCAGTTTCATTATTTGGGATAATGCATATGAATATATATTTTTTCTTACCTTGAAAATTTTCAATTGACTATTTTTCCCTGCGGGCTGTTAGGCTCGCGGGGGCAGAAAATGCTTCATTTTATTGCGCCATTTTTGCCGCAAACTTTTTTGGCGCAAAATTTGGTCATTTCCGGCGTCGTAGTTGACGCCGGAAGTTGTTCGTAGTTACGTCATTTTTTTGACGCATGAGTATTCAGACTTTTTTTGCGCCAAAAAATGTGGGCGTCGGTTTCGGCGTCAAAGGATGTGGCGTCATACTTGGCGCCAAAAGAAATGGGCATTGTACTTAGCGCCAATAATGTGGGCGTCTCACATTATTTAAGTCTCATATTTTTGCTGCTTCTGGTTGCTAGAGGCTTGTTTGTTTTGCATTTTTCTCCCATTCCTGAAACTGTCATTTAAAGAATTTGATAATTTTGCTTTATATGTTGTTTTTTTCTATTACATATTGCAAGATATGTCACATACTATTCCTGAATCAGAAAATGCTAACAGATTCCTGTTGACTGATATCAGTCCTACCAAAGCTAAGTTAATTTATTTTAATGTTATGAATGTTTATCTTTAGCTATGGTTTGTAATAAGTTATCATGATAAACTTTTACATGCAGAATCTATTAGTATTTATGCTTCATATATTGCTATTCTTTTTACATCTTATGTACAAGATATACTTAGAAATTTATAAGAATATTTTTCTGATTCTATGTTAAAGGCTTTGTCTGACACCCGCCTTCTAATGAAATGTTTAGGTCTTTTTCAAACTTCTTTTTTAGTTAATTAAGTTTCAAATGACCAACAACATACTGAATTATCCTTCTCTGATGGTATTTTTTCTCATTCAGAATTTTCTTCATCAGACATTGACACTAACAAATCTACTTTTTTATTTTTATTAGAGTACATTTGTTCTTTGTTGAAAAGGTGTTGAATTTTTTTTTTGGATATTGAGGTAACTAGTTCTTTTTCAAGACTAGCTAACATTTTATTTCTGCTTATTCTTCTCTGTTTTCAGAAGTTTTTTTCCAGTTCCTGATAGGCTGAGAATTTTCTTTTATTCCTTCTTCAAGGTTTTTAAATTATATTCTTTGCCGGCAGTTAGTTTTCAGTTTTGAGGATTCCCCAAATTAATGGGGCTATCTCTACTCCTGCTAAATATGCTATTGTTTCTATAGCAAAATAGTATTTGTTTTTTTCCTTCAGATGGTTGTATCTTATTTAAGGAAAATTATTTATTTCAGGTACTTTTCTAGGACCTGTAATTTATTTGGATGATGCTGCAATTGCTTAATTTTTCTGTTTGGATACTTTAAGATCAAGTATCGGATTATGATTTATTTAGCATTGTTAAAGGGACAAATCTACTACTCATTTGGAGTTCAGACTAAGTGCTTTTGCATTGTCTTGTTATCTTGCATTTGTTGATTATGCAAGTCCAGTGTGTTGATTGGTCCTTTAATTTGATTAACATGCTAATAATTTAATTTGTGTCCTCATTTTATTGAATATTTTCGCAAATGAGGTTTAATCTATGTCTTTAGCTGTTTTAGCTAGAAGAATTTTGTGATTTCTAAAAATCCATATTTCTTTTTTTCAAGATAATCAATTATTTGGTTCATAATTGGATTCAATTCTTGACTGTTATTCTGGGCTTCAAGATTGAGTTCTAAGACTAAAACTTTAAGCTTATTTTAGTTTTGTTGTTCTTACTAAGGAACAAAATCCTAAATTCTTACCCAAGTAACATATCTTTAATTGGAAGTTTTTTCAGTTCAGCTCCCCAAGTCAGCTCCCTAAATTTGCATCTATGTGCCGTATTCCAGCTTGGCTGGTAAGGGGCAGGTTAAGACTTTTTTGAAATTTGTTTGGTTCTATTCGGTCCAAATTTCTTAGATTTTGGGTACAGAATAAGATTCAGAGTAAAACCTTCTGTGAGAAGTCTTTTTTTCTCTATTATATTCCAGCTATTCCAGTAAGGCTAAAACTTTCCTTAAGTGTGTTTCAGACCTATATATTTTGGGTATTGGAGAAGGGCGGCTGGTCACCCATTGGGGTTCAAGCGCTGTTCAGACCTGGAGTTTTCTGGGGTATTTATTCCAGTTCCATTTTTAGGAAATGGGTTTTGGGGTTTTATTCAAAACTAAACATTGTTCTAAAGATAGAAAATCTTTTTGAATTGTCATATAAGTATACCATCTTTTAGAATGGCGTTTATATGGTCTATTTTGCCTTTTTTGGTCAATGATGCATTATTTGTTTACAATAGATTCAATAGATGCATATCTTCTGTTTTCATTTCAGATTATTTTCTGAGATCCTCTTTTTTGACAAGCATTACCAATTTTTTGCTTTTCCTTCTGGTCTAGCGACAGTTCTAAGAATCTTTTCAAGGTTCTCAGTGCTCCTTATTTGGACGGTCTTGTGGTACTGGCTCAGTCTTTTCGTTCTGCGGAATCTCATACGATTTAACTTTGTTGTTTCTTCAAGTCATGGTTAGAGGATCTTTTTATCAAAAGCTCCTTGATTCCTCTCACACAAGGGTCACCTTTTTTTAGGTTTCCAGATAGATTGTGTCAATGTCTTTGTCTCTAACAGACAAGTGACAATTTATTGGGTTCCGTTTGTCGGAATCTTCAGTCTCTATTTCCTTCAGTTGCTATATATGCATGGAAGTTTTAGGTCTCATGGCTGCAGCATTGGATTCAATTATCTTTGCTCATTCTCATAGGAAACCTTTCCAGTTTTTTTATGCTGAATAATGGTGCAGGGCTTCTAGGATATCACTTTTTTATATCTTTGAATTCTAATGTTTAACTATCTTTGATCGGTGGTTAAGTTCATCATCATTTAGTTCTACGGGTCTCTTCGGTTCTTTCAACCTAGACCATGATCTTTATAGATGCGAGTCTTTCAGGTTGGGAGGCTGTCTGAGGATCTCTGTCAGCACAAGGGGTTTGGAAATCTCAAGAGGCGAGATTACCACTCAACATTTTGGAACTCCGTGCGATTTTCAGAGCTCTTCAGTTCTGGCCTCTTCTGAAGAGAGAATCGTTTATTTATTTTCAGACAGACAATGTCACAACCGTGGCGTATGTCAATCATCAAGGGGGGACTCACAGTCCTCAGGCTATGAAGAAGTATCTCGGATACTTGTATGGGCGGAATCCAGCTCCTGTCTAAATTCTGTGGTTCATATCCCAGGTATAGACAATTGGGAAGCGGATTATCTCAGTCGCCAGATGTTACATCCGGGCGAATGGTCTCTTCATCCAGAGGTATTTCTTCAGATTGTTCAGATCTGGGGACTTCCAGAAATAGATCTGATGGCCTCTCATCTAAACAAGAAACTTCCCAGGTATCTGTCCAGATCCAGGGATTCTCAGGCGGAAGCAGTGGACGCGTTGTCGCTTCCTTGGAATTATCATTCTGCTTATATTTTTTCACCTCTAGTTCTTCTTCCAAAAGTGATTTTCGAAATCCTAAATAGAGCGGTCATTTGTACTGCTGGTGGCTCCAGCATGGCCTCACAGGTTTTAGTATGCGGATCTCGTTCGGATGGCCAATTGCCAACCTTGGACACTTCCATTAAGGCCAGACCTTCTGTCTCAAGGCCCATTTTTCCATCATGATCTCAAATCATTAAATTTGACGGTATGGAAGTTGAATGCTTAATTCTTAGTCATAGGTTTTTCTGACTCAGTAATTAATACTATGTTACAGGCTCGTAAATTTGTGTCTAGGAAGATCTATTACCGAGTCTGGAAGACTTTCATTTCTTGGTGTTCTTCACATAAATTCTTTTGGCATTCTTTTAGAATTCCTAGAATTTTACAATTTCTTCAAGATGGTTTGGATAAGGGTTTGTCTGCAAGTTCCTTGAAGGACAAATCTCTGCTCTTTCTGTTCTTTTTCACAGAAAGGTCTTTGCATTCTTTGGATATAGTTAGAGTTTTGAAATATTATGTTGAAACTTCTAAAGATTTCAGAACGACTTCTAGTCTATTTGTTATCTTTTCTGGTTCTAGGAAAGGGCAGAAGGCTTCTGCCTTTTCTTTGGCGTCCTGGTTTAAATCTTTGATTCATCATGCTTATGTCGAATCGGGTAAAACCCCGCCTCAGAGGATTACGGCTCATTCTACTAGGTCAGTTTCTACTTCCTGGGCTTCTAGGAATGAAGCTTCTGTTGATCAGATTTGCAAAGCAGCAATTTGGTCTTCTTTGCTTATTTTTACTAAATTCTACCATTTTGATGTGTTTTCTTCTTCTGAAGCAGTTTTTGGTAGAAAAGTACTTCAGGCAGCTGTTTCAGTTTGATTCTTCTGCTTATGATTTCAGTTTTTTTCTTTATAAGATTAAAACTTTTTGATTTGGGTTGTGGATTATTTTTTCAGCAGAATTGGCTGTCTTTATTTATCCCTCCCTCTCTAGTGACTCTTGCGTGGAAGTTCCACATCTTGGGTATCTGCTATCCCATACGTCACTAGCTCATGGACTCTTGCTAATTACATGAAAGAAAACATAATTTATGTAAGAACTTACCTGATAAATTAATTTCTTTCATATTAGCAAGAGTCCGTGAGGCCCACCCTTTTTGTGGTGGTTATGATTTTTTTTTTTTGTATAAAGCACAATTATTCCAATTCCTTATTTCTTTCATGTAATTAGCAAGAGTCCATGAGCTAGTGACGTATGGGATATACATTCCTTCCAGGAGGGGCAAAGTTTCCCAAACCTCAAAATGCCTATAAATACACCCCTCACCACACCCACAAATCAGTTTTACAAACTTTACCTCCTATGGAGGGGGTGAAGTAAGTTTGTGCTAGATTCTACGTTGATATGCGCACCGCAGCAGGTTCGAGCCCGGTTTTCCTCTCAGCGTGCAGTGAATGTCAGAGGGATGTGAGGAGAGTATTGCCTATTTGAATTCAATGATCTCCTTCTACGGGGTCTATTTCATAGGTTCTCTGTTATCGGTCGTAGAGATTCATCTCTTACCTCCCTTTTCAGATCGACGATATACTCTTATTTATATACCATTACCTCTGCTGATTTTCGTTTCAGTACTGGTTTGGCTTTCTACAACATGTAGATGAGTGTCCTGGGGTAAGTAAGTCTTATTTTCTGTGACACTCTAAGCTTTGGTTGGGCACTTTTTTATAAAGTTCTAAATATATGTATTCAAACATTTATTTGCCTTGACTCAGGATGTTCAACATTCCTTATTTCAGACAGTCAGTTTCATATTTGGGATAATGCATATGAATAAATCAATTTTTTTCTTACCTTAAAATTTTACTTTTTCCCTGTGGGCTGAAAATGCTTCATTTTATTGCGTCATTCTTGGCGCGGACTTTTTTGGCGCAAAAAAAAATTTCTGTTTCCGGCGTCATACGTGTCGCCGGAAGTTGCATCATTTTTGACGTTCTTTTGCGCCAAAAGTGTCGGCGTTCCTGATGTGGCGTCATTTTTGGTACCAAAAGCATTTAGGCGCTAAATAATGTGGGCGTCATTTTTGGCGCTAAAAAAAATATGGGCGTCACTATTGTCTCCACATTATTTAAGTCTCATTATTTATTGCTTCTGGTTGCTAGAAGCTGGTTCACTGGCATTTTTTCCCATTCCTGAAACTGTCATTTAAGGAATTTGATCAATTTTGCTTTATATGTTGTTTTTTCTATTACATATTGCAAGATGTCCCACGTTGAAACTGAGTCAAAAGATACTTCTGGAAAATCGCTGCCTGGTGCTGGAGCTACCAAAGCTAAGTGTATCTGCTGTAAACTTATGGTATCTGTTCCTCCAGCTGTTGTTTGTACTGTTTGTCATGACAAACTTGTTAATGCAGATAATATTTCCTTTAGTACTGTGACATTACCTGTTGCTGTTCCGTCAACATCTAATACTCAGAGTGTTCCTGATAACATAAGAGATGTTGTTTCTAAATCCATTAAGAAGGCTATGTCTGTTATTCCTCCTTCTAGTAAACGTAAAAAGTCTTTTAAAACTTCTCATTTTTCAGATGAATTTTTAAATGAACATCATCATTCTGATTCTGATAATGGTTCTTCTGGTTCAGAGGATTCTGTCTCAGAGGTTGATGCTGATAAATCTTCATATTTATTTAAAATGGAATTTATTCGTTCTTTACTTAAAGAAGTCCTAATTGCATTTGAAATTGAGGATTCTGGTCCTCTTGATACTAAATCTAAACGTTTAGATAAGGTTTTTAAATCTCCTGTAGTTATTCCAGAAGTTTTTCCTGTCCCTAGTGCTATTTCTGAAGTAATTTCCAGGGAATGGAATAATTTGGGTAATTCATTTACTCCTTCTAAACGTTTTAAGCAATTATATCCTGTGCCAACTGACTGATTAGAGTTTTGGGACAAAATCCCTAAGGTTGATGGGGCTGTCTCTACTCTTGCTAAGCGTACTACTATTCCTACGGCAGATGGTACTTCCTTTAAGGATCCTTTAGATAGGAACATTGAATCCTTTCTAAGAAAAGCTTACTTATGTTCAGGTAATCTTCTTAGACCTGCTATATCTTTAGCGGATGTTGCTGCAGCTTCAACTTTTTGGTTAGAAGCTTTAGCGCAACAAGTAATAGATCATAATTCTCATAGCATTATTATTCTTCTTCAACATGCTAATAATTTTATTTGTGATGCCATCTTTGATATCATTAGAGTTGATGTCAGGTATATGTCTCTAGCTATTTTAGCTAGAAGAGCTTTATGGCTTAAAACTTGGAATGCTGATATGTCTTCTAAGTCTACTCTGCTTTCCCTTTCTTTCCAGGGTAATAAATTGTTTGGTTCTCAGTTGGATTCTATTATCTCAACTGTTACTGGAGGGAAAGGAACTTTTTTACCACAGGATAAAAAATCTAAAGGTAAATTTAGGTCTAATAATCGTTTTCGTTCCTTTCGTCACAATAAGGAACAAAAGCCTGATCCTTCACCCACAGGAGCGGTATCAGTTTGGAAACCATCTCCAGTCTGGAATAAATCCAAGCCTCTTAGAAAATCAAAGCCAGCTCCTAAGTCCACATGAAGGTGCAGCCCTCATTCCAGCTCAGCTGGTAGGGGGCAGATTACGTTTTTTCAAAGAAATTTGGATCAATTCCGTTCACAATCTTTGGATTCAGAACATTGTTTCAGAAGGGTACAGAATTGGCTTCAAGATAAGGCCTCCTGCAAAGAGATTTTTTCTTTCCCGTGTCCCAGTAAACCCAGCGAAGGCTCAAGCATTTCTGAAATGTGTTTCAGATCTAGAGTTGGCTGGAGTAATTATGCCAGTTCCAGTTCTGGAACAGGGACTGGGGTTTTATTCAAATCTCTTCATTGTACCAAAGAAGGAGAATTCCTTCAGACCAGTTCTGGATCTAAAAATATTGAATCGTTATGTAAGGATACCAACATTCAAAATGGTAACTGTAAGGACTATCCTGCCTTTTGTTCAGCAAGGGCATTATATGTCTACAATAGATTTACAGGATTCATATCTGCATATTCCGATTCATCCAGATCACTATCAGTTTCTGAGATCTTCTTTCCTAGACAAGCATTACCAGTTTGTGGCTCTGCCGTTTGGCCTAGCTACAGCTCCAAGAATTTTTACGAAGGTTCTCCGTGCCCTTCTGTCTGTAATCAGAGAACAGGGTATTGTGGTATTTCCTTATTTGGACGATATCTTGGTACTTGCTCAGTCTTCACATTTAGCAGAATCTCATACGAATCAACTTGTGTTGTTTCTTCAACATCATGGTTGGAGGATCAATTTACCAAAAAGTTCATTGATTCCTCAGACACAGGTAACCTTTTTAGGTTTCCAGATAGATTCAGTGTCCATGACTCTATCTTTGACAGACAAGAGACGTCTAAAATTGATATCAGCTTGTCGAAACCTTCAGTCACAATCATTCCCTTCGGTAGCCTTATGCATGGAAATTCTAGGTCTTATGACTGCTGCATCGGACGCGATCCCCTTTGCTCGTTTTCACATGCGGCCTCTTCAGCTCTGTATGCTGAATCAGTGGTGCAGGGATTACACAAAGATATCTCAATTAATATCTTTAAAACCGATCGTACGACACTCTCTGACGTGGTGGACAGATCACCATCGTTTAGTTCAGGGGGCTTCTTTTGTTCTTCCGACCTGGACTGTAATTTCAACAGATGCAAGTCTTACAGGTTGGGGAGCTGTGTGGGGGTCTCTGACAGCACAAGGGGTTTAGGAATCTCAGGAGGTGAGATTACCGATCAATATTTTGGAACTCCGTGCAATTTTCAGAGCTCTTCAGTCTTGGCCTCTTCTAAAGAGAGAATCGTTCATTTGTTTTCAGACAGACAATGTCACAACTGTGGCATACATCAATCATCAAGGAGGGACTCACAGTCCTCTGGCTATGAAAGAAGTATCTCGAATTCTGGTATGGGCGGAATCCAGCTCCTGTCTAGTTTCTGCGGTTCATATCCCAGGTATAGACAATTGGGAAGCGGATTATCTCAGTCGCCAAACGTTACATCCGGGCGAATGGTCTCTTCACCCAGAGGTATTTCTTCAGATTGTTCAAATGTGGGGACTTCCAGAAATAGATTTGATGGCCTCTCATCTAAACAAGAAACTTCCCAGGTATCTGTCCAGATCCAGGGATCCTCAAGCGGTAGCAGTGGATGCATTGTCACTTCCTTGGAAGTATCATCCTGCCTATATCTTTCCGCCTCTAGTTCTTCTTCCAAGAGTAATCTCCAAGATTCTGAAGGAATGCTCGTTTGTTCTGCTGGTAGCTCCAGCATGGCCTCACAGGTTTTGGTATGCGGATCTTGTCCGGATGGCCTCTTGCCAACCGTGGACTCTTCCGTTAAGGCCAGACCTTCTGTCGCAAGGTCCTTTTTTCCATCAGGATCTCAAATCCTTAAATTTAAAGGTATGGAGATTGAACGCTTGATTCTTAGTCAAAGAGGTTTCTCTGACTCTGTGATTAATACTATGTTACAGGCTCGTAAATCTGTATCTAGGGAGATATATTATAGAGTCTGGAAGACTTATATTTCTTGGTGTCTTTCTCATCATTTTTCCTGGCATTCTTTTAGAATTCCGAGAATTTTACAGTTTCTTCAGGATGGTTTGGATAAAGGTTTGTCTGCAAGTTCCTTGAAAGGACAAATCTCTGCTCTTTCTGTTCTTTTTCACAGAAAGATTGCTAATCTTCCTGATATTCATTGTTTTGTACAAGCTTTGGTTTGTATAAAACCTGTCATTAAGTCAATTTCTCCTCCTTGGAGTTTGAATTTGGTTCTGAGGGCTCTTCAAGCTCCTCCGTTTGAACCTATGCATTCATTGGACATTAAATTACTTTCTTGGAAAGTTTTGTTCCTTTTGGCCATCTCTTCTGCCAGAAGAGTTTCTGAATTATCTGCTCTTTCTTGTGAGTCTCCTTTTCTGATTTTTCACCAGGATAAGGCGGTGTTGCGAACTTCTTTTAAATTTTTACCTAAGGTTGTGAATTCCAACAACATTAGTAGAGAAATTGTGGTTCCTTCATTATGTCCTAATCCTAAGAATTCTAAGGAGAAATCTTTGCATTCTTTGGATGTAGTTAGAGCTTTGAAATATTATGTTGAAGCTACTAAGAATTTCCGAAAGACTTCTAGTCTATTTGTTATCTTTTCCGGTTCTAGGAAAGGTCAGAAGGCCTCTGCCATTTCTTTGGCATCTTGGTTGAAATCTTTAATTCATCATGCTTATGTCGAGTCGGGTAAAACTCCGCCTCAAAGGATTACAGCTCATTCTACTAGGTCAGTTTCTACTTCCTGGGCATTTAGGAATGAAGCTTCGGTTGATCAGATTTGCAAAGCAGCAACTTGGTCTTCTTTGCATACTTTTACTAAATTCTACCATTTTGATGTGTTTTCTTCTTCTGAAGCTGTCTTTGGTAGAAAAGTACTTCAGGCAGCTGTTTCAGTTTGAATCTTCTGCTTATATTTTCAGTTTTTTTCTTTATAAGATTTAAACTTTATTTTTGGGTGTGGATTTTTTTCAGCGGAATTGGCTGTCTTTATTTTATCCCTCCCTCTCTAGTGACTCTTGGGTGGAAGATCCACATCTTGGGTAGTCATTATCCCATACGTCACTAGCTCATGGACTCTTGCTAATTACATGAAAGAAAACATAATTTATGTAAGAACTTACCTGATAAATTAATTTCTTTCATATTAGCAAGAGTCCATGAGGCCCACCCTTTTTTGTGGTGGTTATGATTTTTTTGTATAAAGCACAATTATTCCAATTCCTTATATTTATGCTTCGCACTTTTTTCTTATCACCCCACTTCTTGGCTATTCGTTAAACTGATTTGTGGGTGTGGTGAGGGGTGTATTTATAGGCATTTTGAGGTTTGGGAAACTTTGCCCCTCCTGGTAGGAATGTATATCCCATACGTCACTAGCTCATGGACTCTTGCTAATATGAAAGAAATGAATTTATCAGGTAAGTTCTTACATAAATTATGTTTTTTGATGCTTTCGCTCCTTTCTTATCACCCCACTTCTTGGCTATTCGTTAAACTGAATTGTGGGTGTGGTGAGGGGTGTATTTATAGGCATTTTGAGGTTTGGGAAACTTTGCCCCTCCTGGTAGGAATGTATATCCCATACGTCACTAGCTCATGGACTCTTGCTAATATGAAAGAAATGAATTTATCAGGTAAGTTCTTACATAAATTATGTTTTTTCAGGTGGCTGTCTCAGTTTGATATTTTTGCCTGTTTTGATTTTTTTTAACTGCATTCAAAAAAATATATTGGGGCTATGGATTTAATTTCTCAGTGACAAGTTTTTTTTGTTATTTTTTTTAAATCCCTCCCTTTGTTTTATTACTCAAGGACTCCACAGCTTGGGCATTATTTCCCAGGAGTAATGGATAGTAGACTGTCATTACCTCTATGAAAGAAAACATAATTTATGCTTACCTGATAAATTAATTTCTTTTATGTGGTTGATTATCCATGCTACTTTTATGGCTCTTATTCCTTTTTCTTACCTAACTTTGCTTGACTATACATTAGACTGAGGTATGTGTGAGGTGGGAGTTTTTTGGGGGGGAACTAGGGGTTTGGTAATCTTTGCCTCCTCCTGGTGTTAGGGAGGAGTGGTTCCCAGTAGTATCATTTAAGCATACGTTATGTTTATATCCCTTTAAATGGATATCAAATGATAAACTGTATACATAAAAAACTCCCCTTTTCCTGTAATCCCATTCTTAAATTTTAAGTTTTTCAGTTCCTGAAATAGTTCCTGTTAGAAATGGAAATATAGAACATTGTTATTCCACACAGCCATTGCTGCACACTCTAGTGACCTATTTATAGCTGTCCCTAATTGGCCACTAATTGGCTACAGCAGAAAAAGAAGCTTACAACATGACAGCACCTATTGCTTTATAAACACTAAAAGTTTACACTTATTTTGTCAATATTTACATAACATATGAAACTTTTTTAAAAATACATCAACATGCTATTTTCAGACTAATCCTTTATTTGGATGCATCATTCTATCTAGCATTTATTTAGAGCCAGATTACAAGTGGAGCGCTAAATATCACTTTGATGAATGTGTGCTGGTATTACAATTTGTCAGCAATGCTAACATGAGCGCGCTTCCAAAGGCTTTAATCTGAGCCTCATTCTGATGCTGTCAGAGACAGCATCAGAACCTAAGCGCAGTGAAGGGGGTAAGTAGCTCAGCAATGGCAGCAACTATAAATATATATGTATATGCGTTTATACATATTTATGTGTTTATATGTGTATATACACATTTTAACATATGAATGTATATAGTTGTGTACATATATATTTACTGGGAACACACAGTTCCCATAGACCGCAATGTAAGGGCACTTTTCAGGGGTTTTTTTAACACCCCACTCCCGACAACTTTACCCCCAAAATACTGTCTAGTGCAGTTATTTTATTAAAAAATAAAGCTGCTATCTTTATTTTTTTATAAAATACACCACACTGTATTTTGGGGTTATTTGGGGCACATATATAAAATTAAACAGAGATCTGATCTCTTGTAATGGCTGGTTAATTATTGCTCGCCCGTTTGCGGGCACGCAATACTTTAGTGATCCACTTGTAATCTAGCCTTTAGTATTTAATTTCCCTGTAAGCAGTTTTTTGTCATTCCTGGGGGGGGGGGGGGGTTAGGGTTCCTTTATGGGTTTGAATAATCAGGTGGTCACATGGTACTAAAATGTTCATTTACTTTAGTCTAGGTTCATAGGAGGGAGCCCCGTGTGCTGATCAAAGTTATCAAAATATATGCAAAGGCCCTTATTTGTATGTTGGTAATCCAGTCTTTGAAATTTAGGTACTGTTGAGTGTTTTATAGTCAGGGGATCACAGAGGTGACAACATTTCACTCGCTGGAACTTAAATTGACCAGTTGTATAGCTGCACAGGGTGAGCCCCTACATTAACATCAGAAGTGCAAGAGACACCCAAAAGTCCTTGTCAGGATGAGTATAACCCCTGGCTGCATAAAATGCATTGTGCAGAAATATAACAAAAAGAGACATTCTTTTTACTTTTGATTTTTGATTGATTATATAAATATAATTTTCTTCATAAATGGAAAGAGCCCACAGCTGCATTCATTACTTTTGGGAAATAAGAACCTGGCCACCAGGAGGAGGCAAAGACACCCCAGCCAAAGGCTTAAATACTCCTCCCACTTCCCTCATCCCCCAGTCATTCTTTGCCTTTCATCCCAGGAGGTTGGCAGAGAAGTGTCAGAAGTGTGTTTTTGTCTCTTATGGAGGGTAGTACTCTTCGACATGGGACGGAAGTTTTAAGTAATACTGTCAGTCTCTCAGTGAGGGCTTGGATGAAAGTTAACACACACAGAAGAGAACAATGGCGCTAACACTCTTTGGCAATGTTAATAATATTATTTCTTCACTAACTCACTTATTTAAAAATACCACATTAAACATACATATAAAACTGGTAAATATAAAGAGAAAATAGAAAGGAGGACAATATTATTATCTCCTTTTGTTAGAAATGGAATGACCCAAATATACAAACATATGCAAAAATAAAAAATATATATTACCACCTCCGGATGGAATCAACTATATCCCACTTGAGAACTCTGCTGCTTATTTGCCAAATGTATCCTTCGTACCACTTGCAGTAGGGCAGGAACTTTCACTCTAAAAGAAAAAAGCGCAAACAAGACTCAAGTGCAATAAAACACACAGTGGCAACAGCGCTCTAAAATTCACACTTACAATGTTTATTAAAAATTAAAGCACTTTAACAACAATCAACAGCAAACGGCTTTCGTCATAAAGATTCCTGGTACTCAGCTGCTCCAAGAACGCTCTCCCTTCTGTGTATAGTCTGTTCCACACATCCGCCGGAACTTTGGTAGTAGGGAAAGACTTGTTGCTCAAACTACGGAAGCCCTGTGTAACCAAACAAGGCAAGCGTATTCTTCCTAGAACACTTGAGACTACGGATCCTCTAAACAGTCACAAGTCCTCAATGATTACCCCAACGCGTTTCATCTGCTAACGTGCAGACTTCCTCAAGGAGAATAGTAAGTATTGTGATGAAAGTTAGAGTCCGGAGATGCAGGAAGAGTCTTTCTGCAAAACCATCCCGACTAATTTTAATAACTCCACAAGCAATCAGCGTTTTCGAACTTCGCTTTGCTGCCTGCTTTCTTCTCTCAAGTCCATGGTGGAGGCGAGGCTACTATCCGTCACACTTGAAGGGCCGTGTTCCTGTTCCACGGCGTAGATTACAGTAACATTGTTTCATTTTACTTCTTCATGATTGTACTGTAACTCATTTGTTCCTGCGAACTCACATGAAAAATACAGAGTCTCAGTGGGACTCCTTTAGTATCTTGGAATCAAGGGTTAATATCTCCTGAGGGGGATTATTGAACAGGGTTTTTTTTAATCATGTTTGTTATGTGATTCAATCTGCTTATGTGTAGTGTTAACTGGGCTCGTGGCTTTTGGAACATAACGGCCTTTCAAAGTGATGTGACCTTACGGTCGGGCGCATTTTTTTTGGTCTGTACGGTTCACCTTGTGACCTGTCGTGTTTACGTTCTGCTCTCCCATTTCCGCATTTCTGACTAAGTGGCGACGGAGAATTTTTGTCCGCTGGTGTCTGGTTCATAGGAGGTGGTGAGTGCCCCAGCCATTGTGGGTGTCAGGTGCCGTTTAAATTGTTTTATATTTAGTCAATTTTTTGGTATCCTTTATCCAGTTTTGGAGGATGCTAATGTTGAGATTGTTCATCTTTCGGATTCAGATTCCTTGTCCTGTGACGAATACGAATTGGCCCCATTGACTCAGGTCAGTCAGTTCTTTAGGCCGTTCTGGAGCTCCTTGTTCATGGGGCTTGGGGATTCAAGGGATTGCTGAGCAATCCGCCTCGGGGGCCCTGTCCGCCAAGAGGCGAGTTCCCTACCGCTCCCTAATACTACACATGCGGGTAACCCAGGTTATGTTTTTTCCTCCTCGGAGGGTGGATTGCTCCCCCCGTAGGTTGTGGCACGTTTTTGCTTTTACATACTTTTGGTGCTTGCGCGTCTATAAAGTCCAGATGTTTATTTGCGATTGTGTTTGTGCCCGATTGCCCCCAGGTCTCTCGGCCACTGGAGGACATGTGCAGTTCCCTGCGGGTGAAACTGTTCCTGAGTGTTGTGCCTTTCGTTACAGGCTGGTTCGCCTTTGTGTTCTAATTAGACATGTTTTTGAGCTTTTTGGGGACCCTATCCTTCTCGGTTATATGATTCATCAGTCTCCTCCTTCGAGTGGCTCACCTCATTAGACATGGGGGGATGAAGTAATCTCCCTTAAGTCTTGTATCAAGATCCTTCCCAGTTTTGTTGGAAGAACAGGGTTTCTGTTAGGCTGGTCCTGCAGATCTTTCTGTTCTTCTTGGCGTTAACCCTCGGGTTGCCTGTCATTTTATTTTATCTGGTTTTGATTAATTTTATTTTTCATACTGTGTTTACTGCGGGAACTTTCTCTGGGATCGATACTCGTTGTTTGCTTCTACGGAAGTTGTTCGGGACACGTTAGTCCCATGTTTGTCTGTTTTTTCTTCCTCCCTCTCTGAGGGCGGATTTAGCCAGCTTTGCAGTTATGACCCTGTTTGCAGGCTGGTCCTGCTTGGGTTCAGACCTTCTGTCTCGCGGCTTATTCAGACATGTGGCGCCTATTATACCTTGCTGGTCAGGTTGGGGTGCCGAGTGCTCTTAATATTATTAATGTTTCTTGTTATTTGTTTTACAAGTTTCAGCTAAGCATTCTCAAGAGGACTTGCGGGTCCGTGCGACTCTCAGGATTATTTCAGTCCTAAATAGCTGTCTCTCTGGTGACTGGGTCAGTGAATTTTGCTGCGTCACTCTCTGTTGCTTTTGATACCCTCGGAACCGAGAGTATTCCTTCCCATGGGGTGGAAAAATTAGAGGGTTTAGTGCCTCTTTTACGCCGGTCTGTTGCTTTAGGACATTGTCCTTTTGGACTTGTTCCTTTAGTGGTTCTTCTTCATTGAGACCTCTTGGATTTTGTCCATTTCTCCTTGTGGATGGGTCACCTTTGGGGGACTTGGATTCCCTTTGGGAGTTGGTTGTTCCTTTTTCGGGACATTAGACAGTGAGGTCTTTTTGGGCTCCAGTTAGGGGTCCTTCCCCGGTGTTGGGAATGCTCTGCATCTCATTCTTGGGATAGAAGAGGTCCTAGTGGTTTTCCACTCATATGGTTCAGGTATTGCCAACCAGGTGGCATCCAAACCCATGTTTTACTGTCCTCTGACTTCGAATCTGAGGTGATGTGGATGCTTGATGTTGCTCTGTTCGGGTGACTTGTCCTCACTGTTCCCCTTGTGTCTGGAGCTCATGGCTAGCTGGACAGCTCTGTGGCTACTCTGTACTGTAGCAAACCGAGGATTGCTAGTTCGATCCCCAGCACGGTCTACTCAGCCTTTCCTCCTTTCGAGGTTGATAAAATGAGCAGCGCCTTGTGTCTCTTAAGGGGAATTAGCCGCACTTTCCAGCACAATCATGTTAATGTTGCTTGGACGCCTGTTAGCTCTAGTGTCCTTTTATGGCTCTGGCTCTTTGGAGTGTTTGCCTCCTGCAAGGGGTGGTCTCTTCCTTTTGGGTCGGGACTTGCAAGGGCTTCTTGCTCTTGTTATCCGGATTATTCTGGATTTTTCCCTGGGAGGTCTGTTTTTTTATATCAGACGAGGGATTTATGTTCCTGGAAGATTGTTTATTCTAAACATTTGTGGGGCCCGAGCTTCTTGTCCTGATCTTCCGGTTTTCAAGGGTTTTACTCTGTGTTTTCTATTTGTGGATCCCGCTGTGGGATGTTACCGGACCTTAGGATCCTAGGACTGGCCAGGGGGTTCCAGTTTTCAGGGTACTTGGGCTTGACCCTTGTTCTGGCTGTTCTGTTTTACAACTTGGCCATATTTACTGAGAGCCGGGGCTCCTTGGGGCTTGTCTTGTGCCAGACGATATGTTTCCCTTGGGACAGCCAACTAACGTGACCTGATGGTGATCTTTCCTGCCTAGCAAATGTTTGTGGTTGCTCAGGTGTCACTTTTGTGCCTGGTATGTGTGCTAGCATGATGGTGGTTTAAAGGGTTCTTCCGTGTTCATCAGTGATGTGGCCTTGTGTCCTCTCCATTCTTCCTACGACTTCCTGTCTTATGGGCAGGTGTTTATCAACGCTCTCCTCTTCAGGGGGCTCGTTGTCCTCCTTTCGGAGGCGTGGTTACTTTTTATGGGCCTCTCCTGTGTTCGGCAGGTTGGAACAGATGTTTTATCTGGTTTGGGGATTGATCTGCTCTTTGAGTTGTTCCTTTCCATCTGGGGAGTTGCTGGCTCCGCATTGAGACTTAGTCGGGTGACTTTGCTAGATCCCTTGGGTCTAACGCCTGCTCTATTGTCTTTAGGTTGAAGTGGCTGTGTCTATTCTTTTGGGGGCCGGTCTTGGGGTTCCTTTCGGTTCCCTTGCTTTCAGATTTGCCGTTGCTTGGGCTGGTTCTGCTAGGTGTAGGATCTGTGATCTGTTCTTCACTCCTCAGGTCTTGGGGGTGACAGTGGACCTTTTTTATGAGGTTCTGTGTCTCTCCCCCTTTGAGATCTGTGAGTAGGCTTGGCGGCCTGGATTGGCTGGAGAGTGTTCTCTGTCTTGGAGGTTGGGCAATCTGCTGTTTTGTTTGGCCGCTTCTTCCTTACGGATAGTGTTTTCTCTTTGTCTTCCTACGGATGGCAGCGTGTTACTGGACTCATGTTTATTTTCTGAGTTTGCTACTTGTAATTTCTGTTTGCTCAGTCTCTGAGCTCTGATGTTTTGAGGACTTTGTCTTCAGCTGTCTTTTTTGGTGCTGTTGCACAATATTTGGAAAATGTTTCTTCTTGATGATGCCCGCTGGCTCCTTGTGGGTTGGGTGTCGTCTCCCCTTGTTCTCGGGATCCATTTAGGTCTCTGTGGACTTGACCTTCTTTTGAAGGGGGTTTTTTCTTTATGGATTTTGCTGTACCTTTTGGGTATTCCTTTGGCTTACCCTTGTCCTCTCCCTTTTGGGTATTTTGGTACTGTACTAGTAAGGGTTGTGTGAGGACTGACTGCTGGGCGACGGTTCTCCTGGAGGAGTGTTGGCTCAGTGAGTCTGCTTGCAGTCTCTAGTTAGGCTTTCGGACTATCTGCGGGTTAGTGTCCTTGGGGCCTTTTCCGAAGCGGTTTTTGATTGGGTTGTGGTTTTATCAGGCCTGGTGCCCTCAGAATGGGCTGCCTATTATACCCTCCCATTTTTGCATTCAGTGTCCTCTATAGCTTGGGTATTGTTTCCCAAAAGTAATGAAGGCAGCTGTGGACTCTTTCCATTTATGAAGAAAAATTTAAATTATGCTTACCTGATAATTTTCTTCAGATGGAAAGAGTCCACAGTTCCCCACCCATATTTTTTCTGTGGGGCGTCTTTTATTATTTATTCTTCAGGCACATTTTCACCCTGATATTTCTTCTACTGTTCCTTGTTCCTCTGCAGAATGACTGGGGGATGAGGGAAGTGGGTGGAGTATTTAAACCTTTGGCTGGGGTATCTTTGCCTCCTCCTGGTGGCCAGGTTCTTATTTCCCAAAAGTAATGAATGCAGCTGTGGACTCTTTCCATCTGAAGAAAATTATCAGGTTAGCATAATTTAAGTTATCTTGTTGTATGAAGTTGTGAACAGCTGAAACAATGCAGTAGAAATGTCATGTTACGATATGATGTCATTTTTGTGTGTTTTTTTTGTTACTTATTTGAAAAAAAGTATAATAAAAAGAATAATAAAAAAAGGAAAAATGCTAATTGTTCTCCATTCTTTTACTTTTTTTGAAAGGTTACCTAATACAATTATAGATCTACAAAAGTTTTGATTATGAAAAAAACTCACTATATTGTTTAAGATTTTGTTTTAAAAATACATATTTTTATTACAATTGTAATAAACAGCTTTGCTATAGATTTTGCATGTCATGATATATACATAAAATAATGGTACAGTTTGAGTCTGCTGAAAAAACAATATATAGTTTGTTTAGGTTTCTCCCTTAAAAATACTTCCAGTAGTGCTTAAATGTGAGCAGCATCTAAATTTGTTTAGTTACATGTATTAAAACTACTTTACAATATGCTCTCATTGTTTATTTTGTCCCCTCTTTCTGTGATGTCACTGAAAATGTTTAGCTTTCCAATTCTCAGTTTCTATAAAGTATTGTAAGTTGTCCTGAGCAGATGAGATTAGATAAAGGGAATTTAGAGAGTACTTGAAATTATTCCTTAGGATAAATTTGTGTTTTCTGAACTCGAACTAAACCATGAATGACAGGAAGACAGGAAGATTAGTAATCTTCTATGGAACATAACTAAAAAGGGCAGAAAACTGACCCATCACAGAACTGGTAGATAAACCCATATCCATCCCATCCTGTAAAAACAGAAATTAGGAATTCTAAAACAATGCTAAGAAGAAGAAAAAAACTTATTCGAACACCAAGAAATAAAGGCCTTCCAGATCTTTAAATAAAAATTCCCCTACTCCCAGACTCACAAGCCTGTATAAGAAACTCAGTAACTGAACAAATAGTTCAAAGACAGAGGCTTTCTGGGGGGACTTACAGGCAGCGGCCATTTTAGGTTGCATAATCCAGCACTGCTCTAGTCCGTCAGACAATCTTTTAAAAATCTCTGGCATCTAGATTCAAATCAGGCTGTAACCTATAGATACTTACCTACAAAATATTTCTGTACTGTTTAAGCCAAGTAGTTTGCTGAATCATAACCTGACTGCTCTGGAGATTACCGGTAGTGGTCTCCATGCAAGGCCCCCAGTGAGTGTCTATAAATGCCTACTGTTTTGGAGATAAGTTATACTACTTAAACTTCTATCTCCCTAGTGAGTATATGGTGATCATGGAGAAGCTGGACGTTATATTTATGGAGCTTATGGCAGATTTTGAAAGGAAATTTTGTGAGAAAATTAATAAATCTATCACTAATGCGCAATGGAGACTTAATGCTATCCGAAATTTATTGCACTGTTGAGCGGTGGAAGGAGTGACTACAGCTGTCAGCGACACCCCACACCCTCAGAAATTCTTGCTATCTGCCTTGCCACTCCCGCAGCTCACACATAGGCCCAGACCAGAGGAAGGAGATAACATAAGGCGAGTGCCTCAGAAAACCCTAGTTGTCTCCCTTAACTCACTTGAGGATACGAGCGGAGGGCTTTGTCTTTCCCAAGTAGAAGAGAAATCATGTGCCTGCAGATGGGAAAACCGAATGAAGATTGGGTTATGGTGTTGGAGAGAGAGACCAACCCCCATGTGCGCGCTGCTAGTGCTTCAAACATCTCACTGCAGCTTCTTCAACAGATGGCTACCCTCCCTGCGCCTACATTAAGAGACATGCTATTCTGGCGTAGAGGTGAGAGTTAGGCTAGACATAAACTCTGACTTGGTGCAATGAACTATGCCTACCTATCTTTAAATTTGGCTATGGCTGTACTTTCTATTAAAAATGACACTGGGTAAGAAGGCTGTATTGCTTAATTTTCTATATTAAGAGACATCATATCTGTGATAACTTCTTTGCACCCATATCTATGACAACCTGATGTGATGACATACAGGACATTCTTTTAATAAAGTTTTCTGAATTGTTAGGCTAAACATTCCACCCTTGCTGGTATGTCTCTGGATGGACAACAACTTAGGGTATGACTCTCTGGTTCTCCTAACAGTAGCACATAGAATATGTCCTTAGCAACGTGGAGCTCTAGATCTACCTATAATATATATCACTGGGTCCTAGGCTCACTATTATAATTTTTATTGAGATGATAAAAGATAGTATTGTGCCCATACTGCCCTATATGCTAGCCCAAACTTGTTTTGTAATATCCACAACAATGCTACTAGACTAATTAATCTATCTCTTTTTCAATTTAGAGATACGGTATTGCAGTTTTTATGTTTTAAATCTGACATGCCTTTAGTGTATGGTATATGTTAAAGTTATATTATTATAACCAAAGAGTGGCTTTATAAAGGTTTATCTCCTGAGATTCTATTCCAACTGTAAGCTTATACTATACTATTTTACTACTACTATTTTTAAACTACTCAAAGTTTTCTATGTGTTATTTACAATTTCTTTTAAAAACTTTTGATGACTTTATGCATTAAACATTTTTGATGCTCAAATTCTTATAGCGTGTGTGACTTAAACATATAAAAGTATCGTGGACCGAAGCGTTCTATATAAGAGCTTTTATGATAATCATACTGTATCCTCTGACATAAGACCTGTTAGGGAAACTGAGTTTTTGTGCTTATTACTATGCGCCATGTGCTTAACAAATCTTTCTTTGTCCTGGTGTATAGGGCCAATACGATCATGGCAAGGCTGTTTTATATCATATCTACTGAAAATGTATAGTCGATAATAAGTCAAGATTCCAACTCATTGTGAACTTACAAGTATCTATAGGGGTTAGATCTTATCTCTTTTATAGAAAAGGTGCCTTTATCCTCATTTAGCTAATGCCTGAGTTGTAAATTAGTTTGGAACCTATGACATCTAAAGATGCATTTATGTAAGCTAGGAAGTAGAATGTTATATTCCTTATATCTTATTCACACCCTTTTATTACACATTTACATTATACATGCTCTAAAAGTAGTCTTTAGAGTATTATTTTTATTTGTTTTGAGCGAACATTTATTTCATTATGGCAGGCATGCCTTAGGGGTTATTTATCCTATGTGCTCAAAACATCACCACTATATCTTGTATACTAGCTATATGGCCATATCCCTCCTTTAACTTGGTACAATATAACGACTACCCTCTAACAGTCCTCTACAAGCTTTGCCCACACTTAGAGCATATTCATATTTGCTATTTGCATTTAAGTACCTTGAATAAAAGTTACATTTCACTTTTACCCCTGAAGTGCTCTGGATTCTTCCTATACTATAGTATTTGGATGTTTGTCTGATTCCCCCCAGATACTTATAGAGCTTTTTATCTCCCAACATCCACGATTAATACAATTCACTAATTACATCAATATATAAAGAACTATTATTATTTTTTTTTTTTTATTGAGTCATATAGGCAAATAAAATACAATGAATTACATTACAATATTAATTGTATACAGACAATCCAGAAGGAAATAAACGTTAGTAGACAACTCCAGTATACATTAGTGATTTGCCAAATTAAATGTAAACCTTCTAATGTGCTTTATATAAGCAAAATAAAGCTGGTAGTGAATGAAATAATGGAATAGAGGAGACTGCTTTTGGGCCTCAAAATAAACCTCTTTTTTAATAATTAGCTTAAAAAATGCACACTTTGGATTTTATATTAGGATTTAACTTGGTTGTATGGTTTTTAGTTGAATTATAGCTGACCATCCCCTAATAGGTTGTAAATGAGCAAAATATCCTAAAAGCAGCGTAAGCTCCCTGTCTATAAAGCTTTATGTCATGGAGCAGACGTGGAGAGTTAGTTAGAGCTACATCGACTCTGCAAAAACTTTGTGAGGATGCCTTCTATTTTTTATTTGTTTCATGGATGCAAAAGAATGAAATTGGATTACTGCTAACTATTGACTTTTTTCAAACAATTTACGTTAGGATAATTACAAACATCAGGACACTCAATGGGATGTGAACCTAAGATTGCATACATTTTAACCACTTATCAGTTTCAATTATACTTTATATATGAAACAAAGGGGATCTTTTTTTTAAATTAAAAATTAAATTTCAATATCAACAAAAACAGCCCTATTTGTAAGGCTACGTGATTTCTTCAAAGGGTTTTTTCCTTTTTTTATTTTTTCATATATAAAGCAGCCTTGTTTTTAGTATGTTTTTCATAAATAACAATGGAATGGGAATAAATTACTGCAAAACTGTACTCTGTTAAAGAGGTTGAGGTCAGAAAATCACTGCCAGAAATTAATTAAAGGGACAGTCTACACCAGAATTTTTATTGTTTTAAAAGATAGATTATCCCTTTATTACCCATTTCCCAGTTTTGCATAACCAACAGTTATAATAATACACTTTTAACCTCTGTGATTATCTTGTATATAAGCCTCTGCAAACTGCCCCTTTTTTCAGTTCTTTTGACAGACTTGCAGTCTAGCCAATCAGTGCCAGCTCCCAGATTACTTCACGTGCACGAGCACAGTGTTATCTATATGAAATATGTGAACTAACACCCTCTAGTGGTGAAAAACTGTTAAAATGCAATCTGAAAGAGGTGTGTCAGAGTATATGAATATTATGATGAATATTACATATGTATACATATATATGTATATGTATATATATATGTATATTTTATACACTGTATATGTTAGATGAGACCTCAGGATTAATTGAACATGAGTTTGTTGAACACAGCTTCTAATACACGTTTATCAGGATTGGAAATCAGCATAGCCTTTAGAAGCACGACCCCTGCGGTGTGAGCACACAGACATTTTCCAAAAGGAACTAATTCAGTCACCATGCTCATTTAACTTTTATGACTCTAAGACATTTGGTATACCCAATTTAAGACCATCACTTAAAAGGATAAAATCTAAAATAGTTGGATAAGCATAGTACTTACAGGAAATATGCTGCATTAAGACTTTTACAACTACTCGTGGATTGACCCCATGTGGTGAGTATGAGACAAAAAGTCTGGCAACTGAAGTTACTGAAAGAGCAGTTAGAATGTTAGAATAACACAGTGAAGACAAATGGCTTACATTATGATTTCAAAGCAACTGTATATGTTTTAATGGACATGAGATGTGTGTGTATATATATATATATATATATATATATATATATGATATATATAAGTGTATGTTTTGAAAGCATGAATATCTTAGCCTCTGTGTGTTTAAGAACATGAATAGATGTTTATGGACCTGAAGAGAAGTGATTATTAACATTTATTTTTATTTCAGATCTACATAGACAGGATTCAATTGGAATACAGTACAATACTGAATTAAAAATAAGCTATTATTCACATATAAATGCCAGGATACTGATACAATTGTAATGCATTTTAAGCTAATAATTAACAGTATTAAATTGCCTTAATATAATAAAATGTTAATAATATAACATATTTGGTATCAGAATAATCAGAAAATCCATTAAGATATAACTTATCCAAAACAAATATTGTGAATAGTTGTTGCAATAAATTATGATAAAATGAATAACCATTTAATAGAAATACTGATTTAAGTTGATTCAAATGTTGCTATGTATGTTTGTAATGATGCCACCCAGTGTTGCCATGAGAGAACTACAGCCAGAAAGCTTTTTGGCTGTTGGAAATGGGATATTCAGATTATCCAATAGAGGGACAAGGTTTCGAAGGGCCACCCATATTTCACACCTATGATTAGACTAATAAGTTGATGCAGAAGGAAGGGGACAGACTGGTCTACAGAGTTTTGTAACTGACTGAAACTGTTTTGCGTGGGACACAGTCAAACTATAAAAACAAAGTGGGCCATATTTCTCCTATTCCATTGCAATTACACTTATTTTATATGAGGTGTGAAATTGGATCCGTTGCAAAAATTGGAAACTGGATTGCTGTTATTTGGGTGATGTATACAAAAGTTTTACTGTAAGATAAGTCATAGGTATAGCCTTTACAGTTAATAGATTTAAAGAGCAGATTATATTTTTAAACTGTGTGCCATTGTCCTAGATAGCTCTTAGCCTACCTATTTGTATGCAAGCATTTAAAGTAAACAATTACTATTGCTGAGCCTGGCAGAGTCAAATAAATAAATTGTATTTTAAATTGGTAATCACAGCCTATATATTATATATATTGTTTAAATCTGTATCTGATTTGCTAAGTAAATCATCTGTGAAAGTTCTGATATTGTAAGTTAATTCTGTATTAGGATAAATTGCAGTTAAATAGCAGAATATATATATATATTATCCTATTGTTGAAAGAGCACAGTTTAGAATTGTATTGCTTGGATGTTAAAGGTTTTAATCCCATTGTGTTAAATAAATAAGGCTAAATTGTGAAGGTATATTTTTCTGGGTTTTGTAAGAAGGATAGCATATCTTAAGAGTTGGTTTTAACGCATATAAATTTTGTTTCATTTCCTTTTATTGCAAATATACTTCAATATGTTTATGGATATTAACTAAATAAAAGAATTCAGATATTTATATTAATTGTATGGTCTAGTAGGTGCATGGTTGATAAGGGTTTCTATTTCTTTGTATTGTGTTTATAACCCTGCCATAAACTTATATATATTATTTGGATAGCACTACTAAGATTTTCATAAATATACTAACATAATAATTGGAGGCACTGCTGAGATTTATTAATATCCATCATAATTGATATAATATATTTGTAAGTAAATAGAAATTATTATAAAAGAGAAAAAAAATAAAAAAAAAATTCATATTTCGATATTGATATTTTGAAGATATAATTTTTTTTGAGAAGTTGAAATATTAATTTTCATATTTCGAGATTGACATTAATATCTTGAAATATTATTAAAGATTAATTTTGAAAAATTAATAAAAATATTAATTTTTCATATTTCAAAATTAATCAAAAATATTGTTTTTTCATATTTTCAAAGTTAATCAAAAATATTAATTTTTCATAGTTCGGAATATCAATTTTTCATATTTCAAAATTAATAATATTTTTTTTTTTTTTTTTGAAATATAAAATTTTTCTCTCTTTTTATTGGCAAAAATTGTATTAGCATTTTAGTTAAATAAATACTAAACCAATACAATAATGTCTGTAGCCAGAAGTGACTCATTTAATTCTATACATAGCAATGAAATTGGTCCCATAACCATACCTATTACTAAAGGTCAGGTCCTTAAGAAAGATATCTTAAGTTACCTTAAAGGGAAGTTTAATATTGCGGGTGAATTAAATGATTTTATGTATACACTTGAAACTAGGGCTAAAAATATTACTGTTAATAATAATATGTGGAATGAAGAGAATGAATTCTTCCAGGAATTATTAATGATTAATCAATGCAAAGCTTCCAAAAAGCGAGACGAACTAATACTAAAATCCTGGCCCCTTTTAATATGCATAATTGACGAAATGTCGTTTTGTGTCACAGACAAACGATTGCAAATACAGGAGCTAGAAAATAGTATTCGTTCCTCGCGCAGACGCGAAGAGGGTTTAAAAACAGCCAAAAATAAAATGGATGAATTTGCCCAAAACCTAGCCACCTTAGATAAGCACAATATGGACTTAATCGCGCAGATACAAGATTTAAATAAACAGCTTGCGCAAAGCCAGAGAGAATTAAGCGATTTAAAAAGGTCATATCGCCATAATGAAAACCCCTATATTAGCAATGAGAATACTACAGATAATGCTAACTCCTTTAGCGAACGCGTCAGGGACGAGGTACGAAAATATATAGAACGACATAGACAAATGACCCCTAACGGGTCAGAAATAGATTTCCCAAATAGACAATCCCCTCAGGATGTAAATCCAGAGGACAGCTGTAGCGCAGCTGATGCGGGGGAGGGAAACTCTAACAGAGAATCCCAAAATAAGTCTGATAAAGTCTATGATTCCCATAAAATAATCACCTTCGTACAACGCGCAGTACCTATATTCTCCAATAAGGGAACAACATCTGTAATTGATCATTTACAGGCTTTTGAAAATGCGTTAGCTATAATGAATGTTACAAGTGAGAAATTGAAAATTGAATTTCTACCTTGGGTATTTGACAGTAAGCATCACAAATTGTTTGCCTCACTAAAGGATATGAATATTCATTCCTGGAATGGGGTAAAACAACAATGCAGAAAAGAATTCGGGCAATATCGCACTAAAACTGCCGCGAAGATAGCGGTATATGGTTTAAAGTGTTGTGCGAATCAGAGTCCAATCGAATTCCTTTCTGTATTGAAAAATGCGTACAGTATGGCTGAAGATAATCCCAGATTTGATGGCTCAGAATTTGTAAATTTATTTTTTGAAGCATTGCCTACACCCATCAAAATCAACTTAGCTGGGGGCGTGTCTGGGCCAGGGCTGAAGATGGCCGCAAAAACTGGTAGCTCTAACCGAAACATTTACATTCCACTGTGTAATTACTAAACTCTCAGCCATCCAACTTGAATTTGTTTCCTAACAAGCAGGGGATATTTCACTGAATTAGATGAGACCACTCTCTGTGTGTTATCCAGAGTTATCCAGACCGGACCGCTGGGGACCTTGGTGGCCCTGTTCAAGGGATAGGCCTCAACACCCTCCCCGGGGAACCGGGTAAATAGTAAATCTTACATCCACTCTCACTAACTCATCATGGAGGCATTATACCTTGCTGTCAAGGTTCTAATGGAGGAGCGGGAAGAACAAATATGTCGGAGAATTGACCGAATCCTTTTACAGCAGCCCGCACTACTTTCAAGAAATTCTACAGTTCCACATAGTGAAACACTACTAAAAGATGTGCGTCTTCCTACATCCCATGGATTGAGCTTAAAGGACTGCCCGGCTGAGACGGAAACTGGGGAACTAGTGAGAGGTTCACCCACTGCTGACTCCTCTACTAGGGCCACAGAGGATCATGATCTCGAGCTGCTTGTTCAGGTTGGGAAAGATGGCAGTCCCACTGACACTGCCTGTCCCGTTAGCTGCCTGTTAACTACCTGGGGAGATGCGGCCGGCCTCCCCGGGTGGGGGATGGGGCCTTCCAGAGCAGGATTTTCCAAGGATAGCAGCGGCTCAGCTTGGGGGAAGGGCCACCAGCTTACCGGTAAGAACTATTGGGCGGAGAGCGCTCCTTGCTTTTTCAACAGCTCTACTCCCTCAGAGCCCGGGAGTTCTGTTCTTTTACCCCAATGTGATAGACCTCTAGACGCAAGACTTGGGGACAATCTAGGCTTCATGGTTTCTTGTTGCCCCTGCTGGACTGAACTACCCACAGATCAGAGTCTTTTATTTTTTTCGGATGCCCGTGCATGTGTGAGCATTGATGTCCGGGCTGGAATCGGATAAATCTGGGAACTTTGCCTGCCTCCAGGTAGTGACTGCATTCCTGTGACATCCTCGTTTTTCCCTGCATATGCTAATGATGGCCTCTGGGCCTGATATGCCATTTAAAAGAGACTTGCAGTTTCACCTGGACTACAGGATTTTAGTCATCTGTCCCACGCTACTGGCTTTAATTGCTATGCACATATTTTGAAACAAGCCTTGTATATGTTCCTTTTACATGTTAGTATCTAAAAATATGTGCCTAGACCAAGATAAGGTTTAAATTTAATTGCAGTTCATTGAATAGCTTGGCGTTATATACCTAGAACAGTTAAATATACAAGCTACAGATATATATATTCCTCTGAACATTATTTTTATCTTAAGAGCCCGAATGTGAAGTGTTTCAGTCAATTCAGTATATTATGGGCCACTTGTAGTGCACATGAGGCAAGAGGCTTAGGCTCTAGATTATTTACTAAAAGGAGTTGCGTGCAATACTTTTGTGTGAGAGATGGCTACTTAGACTCATAGCCATTGCCCATGGGATAGTCACTTCCGGCTCTTGCCTTCTACTCCACATCATATATTATAATGTTAAGACAGCCTATCCATGGCTTCATAAATAGAACCAGCTGTATTATGATTATCAGACCTGATAAGTGACAAAACAGAGCTTGTTAACAGTGGGTATAATCCTTTGTGAGATTTTTTTTTTGTGTGCAAATGCCCCTGTTTATGTATACCACATAAGTTATGATGCTCAAGCTAAAATATCTAGATAAGTTGAGAGTCCTAGTCTGTCACGACATTTAAGAGCTTTGTAAGTATTGCTATACTTTGACTAACATATATTCGGTCCCGAATTGATCTAATAATAAATTGCATGTAGTTACAGCAATCTTTAATAGCGTGCTGCTTTTGGGACAAGAATGTTTTTATTTCATGTCTGTCAGCTGAATGTATACTTTATGATTAATTGATGTTGTGTAGCACTTCCAAATACAGCTTAATCATAAGGTCAGATATGCTCGAGTCTCAGATACCCTACTACAATCCCTTCCTAAAACAAGATATTTCATTCTATGTGTTAAATGTATCATAACACCCTATTATGGTATCCCCCAGAAAGGACCTCTAACTGATATTTACTGCATATGGTCTGTAAGTGGCCACCAATTCTTAAATGGGCTTCTCCTTCCCTTAATTTCTATATACTTAGGGGGATCCCTAGTTTTCTCGTCTAACAGTTTTATGTTCTAATGTGATTGCAATGGACACATAAAGGCCTCCTTTTTCCTACTTAGAACTTCTAAATGAAAGTTAGGCCGTTTGACTACCACTTACTAACTTATTTTCTGTTGTCCAAATTAAAATGTATTTATATAAAAAGAGGTGCCACTCATGGCTTGTTATATTTTCCTACTGTTTAGGACCTAATACTGCCTACGGTTTCTAGGACATGCCTTCTGTATTAAGTATATGATAAGAGATGTATGTTGATAGGCATGTTGCCATGACAAATGTAAGAGTCTGTTTTTGTATGCCATTGCTACCTCAATAAAAACTATTTAAAAAAAAAAAAAAAAAAAAAAATCAACTTAACTAGAGATTTTGATGAGGACTGCTCATTGGAATGGCTGATCAAAGAGAGTACGAAGTTATACTCTATTCAGCAGTCCAGTGAGCAGGGGGTTAAAAAGGAATCAAAACCCAAAATTGTAGCAGAAACTAGGGTGTCACCTAAACCCCTCAATTTGGAGTCTAAAAACAAAACTTATGCAGAGGTGGCCATCTCCACAGAAGTTTAATTCCGCCCCTCCCCCTACACAGGTTGAGGCGCAGGGAGACTATAACCAAAGTGGGGGACATAATCAGGTGAATAATTACTCACAAAGAGAATACCCACCAAATAATTGGTATCCGCGCAAGGGTAGATACAATAGACGGCGAAGATATTCTCAGGGTAACCAGACACCCCAGGTATATAATGCTCCCCAAAATACTAATGCTGAACAAGCTGAACCCCAGGGGCAACCACGCCAGAATAGAAATAGTGGCCCTGATTCTGAGGGAACCCAATGGTCCAGGAATCAGTACAATGGGGCACCAGGAGATAGGCCCAGGGGTAGAGGTAACTTGTACAATCAGGTAGATATGCTGTTTACCCAGATAAATCGGTTGAGCAAACAAATCGCTAATATGAGTCAAAAATCTACGGCTCAGCAACCGAACAATACTTTTTTAGGGGTACAGCCAGTGGTCAGCAGTGGACCACAGGCACAGTCATAAATACTGCAGTATCACCTGAAGGGGAGGGGAGAGATATACAAAATGTAATAATAAATATCAATGATACTAATCATGTTATCTCCCCACAGACCGGAAACGGACGATTTAGCCGTGATGACAAGCAACCTCATCAGGGAAAAGTTAACAAATCTCTTCCCTTGCAGCTCTCTCCTAACCTTATCTCCACAGATGCAGTACAAAAGAATCCAACCGACCCTGTCATAGAGGAAACAGGTAGGTATGAAGGTTCCTCTGCATCGAATGACACAGCGAATTCAGGTAACACGTGGGGAAGCCCACAGATGTGTGAGAATGCCAATTTTATGTGTGAAATGGTAGAAACTGCAGGAAGATATTATGTATTAGTTGAGCTGCAAGATTCAGTCTCCAACCCTATCAGGGGATTAATTGACACTGGGTCACAGGCAACTATCTTATCCCACAGGTACTACACACAGCTAAATGAGCTAACACCCCACAAACCTAAAATAAGAGAATTTGACGGTTCTCTAATAGGTGTTGGGGGTGACTCCCTAAAAGTTTACGGTACTGCATGGTTAAAATTTAAATTGGGGAACAGGGTCATAAGACACCCTGTCATTATAGTGGATCTGCCAACTGATCGTTTAATTATTGGTAGTGATCTCCTGAAACGATTAAGCACCATAATTGATTGCATAAATAACGTAATTTGGTCACAAGTTAAACGGCCTATCAATTATGAAAAATCTGGTATATCTCACGCCCGACATAGCTGTCACGTGGTAGAAGAGAAACCAGATGCTGTGGAGATTCATTTCAGGAATAACTCTGTACCTGAAATCACTATTCTACAAATAGATGATCAGACTCCTTTTAGTGGCTCTGATGGTAATACTTTTAAAATTTCGCCTGGAAAGATAGCGAATATTTCCCTAGATGGCGATGTATTAACCATATCACTCCACAAGGGGGATCATAAAATCCCTAAGGGGGGAGGCCACGCTAAATACCTCACAGGGATTGAGAGAGTTAAAGAGGATCTATTTATCCCTATACAAGTACATGACCTTGGTAAGACCAAGTATGCTAAAATAAACTTAAAACAGGAAGCTAGCTATATAAGCGAAGGTTTATTAGCACAAATAGCTGAACCTAAAGTGATTAAATATCTTTCTCCCCAAGACCACAGTGTCAACGGCCTGGATGACAGGTCTGAAAGCTATAACATCACAGCTAAGTGCTTATTATCTATCTCTATTGGTAATAAGTCAGTGAAGCACCTGTTTTTAGTTTTAAATACTCCCCATAATCAAATATACATTGGCAATGATATCTTACATAGATATGCCGTACAAATAGATTTGATTAATTCTTGCCTTTGGAGCAGGTTAAAGGGGGACCCTGAAGTATTCAGGATGAAAATGCAGCCCTGAAATCAAACCAGCAATTGCCATATGCTGTGAATATGCAGGTATCTAGCGATGTTATAATTCCTGCTGGGGCTGATAAATTTCTTTTACCCTTACAGGTAAAGAGAGGTCAGAAATTAAAAACTTCTGAAACACTGATTTGCCTCTCCCATAGAATACAAAATCTGGGTGTCACAGTGACTTACACTCTTATGGTGAATATTGGAACTATTCCAATACATATTATTGTACATAACATGACCCCACAGGATATCACCTTATCCAAGGGAACTACCATAGGATATGCACTGGAATCAAGTTATTACACTTTTGGATTCCAGAATAATGTAATTGGGCTAATACCTGAAGGATACCTAACTGAAGAACAATTAATAGAACAATCCTTTGCATCTATGCCAGAGGGTCTATTTAATATTCAGTCTATTTATCCCTTCAGCTCAGAAGAAGGCATCTGTAAAATTGAAGAAGCCTCTCTAGTGTTTGATCAGCCAATCAAACAGCAAGATTACCCCAATACCCAGAGTCATGGGAGCAATGTAAACTATAACCAAGGGGACCTCACCTCTAGGTTGGAGGAAGCCTATGAAATAGGACAGCCTGAAATATTTCCAGGATTTCAGCAAATAGTCGAAGAGCAAATATCCTTAGCTAATGGCTGTTCCAGCGATGACGAACGCCAACAGCTGCAAGAACTCCTAATGGAATACAAGGATATTTTCGCTAAGGATTCTTATGACTGTGGTACTACAGACTTGCACATTGCAAGGATACAAACAGATCCTAATGCGCCACCTGTATTTGTCAAACAATACAGACTTCCCTTAGCCTCATATGATTCTCTTGCAGAGATCATAAGGAATTTGGAAGAAAGAGGTATTATCAGACAGGTGCACAGCTCTTATAATAATCCTATTCTAGGTGTCCTTAAGCCCAATGGACAATGGCGTTTGTGTGCTGACTTAAGACAGCTAAACAAACGAGTATACATGTCTGGCTGGCCTGTACCATACATTGACCAGTGCCTAGCACAAATGCAAGGATCCAAAATATTCACTGCCATTGATTGTGCACAGGGATATTGGACCATAAAGGTACATGAAGAGGACCAATATAAGATAGCATTCTCCTTCCAAAAGGTTCAGTATGCATTCCAGAGACTTCCATTTGGATACATAAATTCTGGACATGAATTTGCTGTATTCATGCATAAGGCTATGCCTGACGCACTGGAAAGGGGGACCTTATCTTATGTTGATGATGTTTTAATCAAAAGCACAGACTTTGAAAAACACATTGCAGAGCTTAAACACGTCCTCAGCCAACTTAAAAGGGCAGGTGTCAAATTATCCCTACAAAAAGCTCAATGGTGCCGCACTCGTGTAAATTTCTTGGGACATGAAGTTACCTCTGAAGGATTAAATCCCCAAAAGAAAAAGGTGGAAGCGATAGTGAATTCTAAAAACCCAACTAACTTAAAGGAATTGAGATCATTCCTGGGTATGACAAATTATTCTCGCAAATTCATTGATAATTATGCGGAATTAGCTAAACCACTACTACTTCTCCTAAAGAAAGAAGTGAAATGGCACTGGAGTGAGTCTCAAGAGACAGCCATCAGAGAGCTGAAGAGAAAACTCACTCAAGCACCTTGCTTAGTGTACCCTGAAGGTGGTAAACCTTTCTTCTTAGAGACATGTTACACAGATATAAGCATGAGTGCTGTTTTATACCAAAAGCATGATAATTTGAACAAAGCCATTGCTTATGCGAGCAAAAATCTATCCCCAGTAGAAATAAAATTTAGCGATTGCAAAAAAGGCCTCTTATCTACTGTATGGGCTCTACAAAATTTCCGCAGCTATATACAGGGCGAGAAAATTATTGTAGAAACGGCCCACCAGCCTTTGCTATATTTGCAAAGTGAGAGAATAAGAGATGGGAATCTGTCTAACAGCCGCATAACAGCATGGACTCTTTCCTTACAAGGCTGGCCCTTAGAAATTCGCTACAAACAGAATAAAAAGAATCCAGTCGCACAAGGGCTTGCTGAGCTCCACGACTGTACTGCTAGAGATCCTGGGGAAGAATTATCAGAAGATGATTTTCTGGAAGAAAAATTGCTTTCTCCATATAAAATGTACAATGAGGACCATTGTCAAACATTACCTTGGGTGTATGTTGATGGTTGTTCTTACCATGCCACTATTGATAATGAGCGCAGATTAGTCGCTGGCATTGGTATAACTGGGACAAATGGATTCCCAAATATATCTATAGGTTTCAACATTGGACCAAGATCCAGTCAGGTTGCAGAACTAACTGCTGTTTTCAAAACCATTGAAATGGCTATTGAACATGGTATTCATGAATTTGTGATCATAACTGACTCAAATTATGTGCGTGACAGTTTTGTTGAATACCTGCCAACTTGGAAAAGAAATGGCATGCAGAAAAGCAATAACAAACCAGTCAAGCATGGCAAGTTGTTCTGCGAGATTGATAATCTGGTAGTATCCAATGATTTAACCATACACTGGAAAAAGACCAAGGGTCATTCCAGAGTTTTAGGTCCTGATAAGGAAGGCAATGACCTTGCGGACTCATTAGCCAAACAAGGAGCCATAACTGGAGAACTCCTTAATATTGACCATTTAATGGGTGCAATTCAGGTAGAAGCCATTACCAGAAACCAGGCAAAACAACAGAGTGAGCCTAACTTGCTACAATGGAGTCAGGATTCTCCTAGTGAGGACCTGATCACTAGTCAAAAAGAAGACCCCATTGTAGGCATCTTCTATAAACACATAGAAGATCCTGAAAGCAACCCCATCTCAAAAGATGATTGTATTGGCAAAGAAGATCTGAGAATCTTAATAAAATCTAAATCACAATTCAAATTACAGGATGGTTTGTTAATTAGAACCTCCAAAACTGGCATCCAGCAGTGGGTAGTACCCACCAAGTTCCGAGGTCTAATGCTTTAACATGCCCATGATGCTCCCACATCTGGTCATCGTGGTGCCAAACTCACGTATGAAATATTGCGTGATTACGCTTTTTGGCCACACATGTTGAAAGATGTTCAAACCTACTGTCAAGGGTGTTTAATCTGCCCACAGTTCCAACCCACTGCACCAACGCATAGAGCGCCATTGCAGAAAAGGGGGATGGTAATGCCATGGTCAGATATACAAATTGATTTTATTGGCCCGGTAACAAGATCATCAAGAGGTAACAAGTACATGTTAACAGTGACATGCCTGTTCACTAAATGGGTAGAGTGCATTAGTGCACCTAACAATAGTGCTGAAACATGTGCAGCATTGCTCATCAACCATGTATTTTCCAGATTTGGTTTGCCCCAAAGAATCGAATCAGATCGGGGGACCCACTTCACTAGCGAAGTGATGACAAAAATGTGGAAAATACTAGGGGTTAAAAGAAAGCTCCATATTGCTTATAGAGCTGCCTCAAGTGGTGGTGTAGAGCGTTACAACCAGTCCATTGTTAAAATCCTCAAAAAGTTTGTAAGTGAAACAGGTAAAGACTGGGATATAAAACTACCTCTAGTCTTAATGGCATTAAGAGCAACTCCAAGTAGTGCTACCAAGATGTCACCTTTTGAACTGATGACTGGTAGAAGAATGGTTCTACCTCAGCATCTGCTGTACCGTACATCAGACCAAAACTTGATAAACGCTGCCAATACACATCAATATGTGGAAAACCTAAGAAAACATCTGCAATATGCCTTTGCATTTGCTCAAAGGAATTTAGAAAGAGCCGCAACTGCCACTAAAACCTATTATGATCTCAAAACCTCCAAAAAGGAATATGAAATAAATGATAAGGTTTATCTTTATAACTTTGGAAGAGATCAGGTTAGGGAGAAGAAATTTCTTCCCTCATGGAAAGGTCCTTTTGTCATTACTGACAAAATATCTCCAGTGGCCTATAAAATAAGGATCCCCAAAAATGAAAGTTTCATAGATAAATGGGCCCATATCAATCAATTGCGAGCGTGTCATCCAAGATCCCAACTACAAGTCATAGAGGGAGAATGAAGTGTCATATCCCCAAATGAACTAAAGACATACTGTAGTTCAAAGATGCCTAACTGATAAACATGAAGGCTCAAAATAACAAACTTTCTTCATAAGAGACTGTCTATGAGGTATACGGTTGATCCTCATCAAATACCACTGACTTTAAGCCAATTCAAATACATGTGTCCTACATCTATTTGAAGTTGGAAGGGGGATTTATGTCAGAGTATATGAATATTATGATGAATATTACATATGTATACATATATATGTATATGTATATATATATGTATATTTTATACACTGTATATGTTAGATGAGACCTCAGGATTAATTGAACATGAGTTTGTTGAACACAGCTTCTAATACACGTTTATCAGGATTGGAAATCAGCATAGCCTTTAGAAGCACGACCCCTGCGGTGTGAGCACACAGACATTTTCCAAAAGGAACTAATTCAGTCACCATGCTCATTTAACTTTTATGACTCTAAGACATTTAGTATACCCAATTTAAGACCATCACTTAAAAGGATAAAATCTAAAATAGTTGGATAAGCATAGTACTTACAGGAAATATGCTGCATTAAGACTTTTACAACTACTCGTGGATTGACCCCATGTGGTGAGTATGAGACAAAAAGTCTGGCAACTGAAGTTACTGAAAGAGCAGTTAGAATGTTAGAATAACACAGTGAAGACAAATGGCTTACATTATGATTTCAAAGCAACTGTATATGTTTTAATGGACATGAGATGTGTGTGTGTATATATATATATATATATATATATATATATGTGTATGTTTTGAAAGCATGAATATCTTAGCCTCTGTGTGTTTAAGAACATGAATAGATGTTTATGGACCTGAAGAGAAGTGATTATTAACATTTATTTTTATTTCAGATCTACATAGACAGGATTCAATTGGAATACAGTACAATACTGAATTAAAAATAAGCTATTATTCACATATAAATGCCAGGATACCGATAAAATTGTAATGCATTTTAAGCTAATAATTAACAGTATTAAATTGCCTTAATATAATAAAATGTTAATAATATAACATATTTGGTATCAGAATAATCAGAAAATTCATTAAGATATAACTTATCCAAAACAAATATTGTGAATAGTTGTTGCAATAAATTATGATAAAATGAATAACCATTTAATAGAAATACTGATTTAAGTTGATTCAAATGTTGCTATGTATGTTTGTAATGATGCCACCCAGTGTTGCCATGAGAGAACTACAGCCAGAAAGCTTTTTGGCTGTTGGAAATGGGATATTCAGATTATCCAATAGAGGGACAAGGTTTCGAAGGGCCACCCATATTTCACACCTATGATTAGACTAATAAGTTGATGCAGAAGGAAGGGGACAGACTGGTCTACAGAGTTTTGTAACTGACTGAAACTGTTTTGCGTGGGACACAGTCAAACTATAAAAACAAAGTGGGCCATATTTCTCCTATTCCATTGCAATTACACTTATTTTATATGAGGTGTGAAATTGGATCCGTTGCAAAAATTGGAAACTGGATTGCTGTTATTTGGGTGATGTATACAAAAGTTTTACTGTCAGATAAGTCATAGGTATAGCCTTTACAGTTAATAGATTTAAAGAGCAGATTATATTTTTAAACTGTGTGCCATTGTCCTAGATAGCTCTTAGCCTACCTATTTGTATGCAAGCATTTAAAGTAAACAATTACTATTGCTGAGCCTGGCAGAGTCAAATAAATAAATTGTATTTTAAATTGGTAATCACAGCCTATATATTATATATATTGTTTAAATCTGTATCTGATTTGCTAAGTAAATCATCTGTGAAAGTTCTGATATTGTAAGTTAATTCTGTATAAATTGCAGTTAAATAGCAGAATATATATATATTATCCTATTGTTGAAAGAGCACAGTTTAGAATTGTATTGCTTGGATGTTAAAGGTTTTAATCCCATTGTGTTAAATAAATAAGGCTAAATTGTGAAGGTATATTTTTCTGGGTTTTGTAAGAAGGATAGCATATCTTAAGAGTTGGTTTTAACGCATATAAATTTTGTTTCATTTCCTTTTATTGCAAATATACTTCAATATGTTTATGGATATTAACTAAATAAAAGAATTCAGATATTTATATTAATTGTATGGTCTAGTAGGTGCATGGTTGATAAGGGTTTCTATTTCTTTGTATTGTGTTTATAACCCTGCCATAAACTTATATATATTATTTGGATAGCACTACTAAGATTTTCATAAATATACTAACAGGTGGGCTTCAAGGTCTAAGAAATTAGCATATGAACCTCCTAGGTTAAGCTTTCAACTAAGAATACCAAGAGAACAAAGCAAAATTGGTGATAAAAGTAAATTGGAAAATTGTTTAAAATTACATGCTCTATCTGAATCATGAAAGTTTATTTTGGCCTAGACTGTCCCTTTAAGTCATAATCTGAATTGAATCCTTCTGGAAATCTAGTTTTTAACTTAAAAATCTAGAAGACCTCTCTTTTACCCAACAGTTTTTCCCTATCACCGCTTCTCTGGGGGGCAAGATACTCCCTATACAGGACCACTTGAAAGAGTCCGCATTTTTGGTGTGCTCATGGGTAAAGTGCTGTACCAATGGAGTACTGGCAGTACCATATTTGATGCTAGAGAGGTGCTCCCTGATTCTGGTTCTCACCTCGCGTGTTGTGAGACCTACATACTGTTTGTTACATGCTACACAATTGATCATGTACACAACAAAAATGGATCTACAATTAAAACATGAACGCCTAAAATAAGTCTGCCCTGTAACTGAAGATCTGAACACAACTCCTGTGTCCACTTTTTCACAGGCCACACATGAGCTATTGTGGCATTTGTACATCCCCACAGAGGACAACCACAATGAATTACTCTGTCTTGTGGAGTGAAGTTTGGTAGGTGCCACAAAGTGTCCAATTGTCCTACTTCTCTTATAGGCAAACTTGCAATCATTCCGCTAGATTTAGAGTTTTGTCGGTAAAAACCTGCGGCTCTAACGCTCCTTTTTTTTCCAGTGCTCCCTTAAGACAACGCTGGTATTACGAGTTTTCTGAATGGCTGCGTTAGCCTCAGAAAAGTGAGCGTTGAGCCAAATTTAGCTCCACTTCAACCCTCAATACCAGCATTGCTTACGGTAGTGGTAAGCTGGAAAAACGTGCTCGTGCTACGGAGGCCTACTGAGTAGCAACATCTTGCAAAAAAACCCTCAATTTCCCTGACACTGGGTGATCGTTCAAGGATTCAGCTGAAAGAAAGGCAAAAGAAAAAGGATCAGAAACCATGAGCAACGATTGTGATGTGATTGTCATCGGTGGAGGCATCTCAGATTGATCACATTCTCCGGTGAGGATTGCCTGTGCACTTGTATTGTGCAAAAACCGGTGACAAGTCATACACAAGTTGCCAGCAAGCGTTTGCAGTGATTGTGAAGTTGAATTCTTCTACACCATTGGACCTCGGAGCCCAATTCTTCTACACCATAGACCTCGCTCCCTACTTACCTCATAAGATTGAGGTTGTGTCCAGTAAGTACAATATAAATCTTTCTCAGGATACATACTACGAAACTTCACCTCTGGGACTTATTTGCTTGTTGTTTTTTCATTTTTCTACTTGGGACTCTTCTTATTACCAATTTGCTGTCTCCTCATTGTTATGAACGTAACAATTATCATATCATACTTTTATGTATAAGTGTCCATATACAAATTTTAAATATATATATATATTTACTATTATTCTTTTAAGGGGGACTATCTTTAAGGCGCTGAATTTATTTCAGTACTCTTCTTTTCAATATTTTATCTGAGGGATTACCAAGAAAGGGTTCTCCCGCTCACTGAAAATTAGATTCATAGCAGCCTTTTTTACGTTCCTCCTTATATCAAATCAATTGTACGATCATTGACATACACAAACACTGGAATTTCCAGTTTATAATCAAAATAATAAGTTTATTCTGTCATAATTTTATATATATTTGTTATATCACATAATTTATTTTATCAAACTGTAGTTTTTGCGCACCCTATACCAGAAAGCTTACAACTTCACTAGTTGCAGTTGTATTCTACTTTCTATACACATATATATATATATATATAGATATATATATATATATATATATATATCCCACTCATATGGGGATAAAAGGGAAATCTGTCCCATATAATTGATTTTTGGAATGTAATTGCAAATGAGACATCACGTACTGTATATTCAATAAGGCCTTGTCAACAGACCCATGCTTATGGATGCTTAATAAATACTTTAAACATACTATAATACAATTAAAAAAAACTTTTTGAAACCATTAGTAATAGTGCACAATATACCTCTATTAGGAAAAGGAAAGCATACCAACTGTAGCTATATGCATAAATAAAGGTGACAAAATCCTGAGATCAGAATCATACAATATAAAAAATATAGGCTGATTTGTGACCAAAGGACAGATATTTGTGAACCTTAGAGTGCTAATACATTTATAATAGATGATAGTTTTACCATTGACAAATAAGAAGTACAGACAATTGTGGCCTCTTGAAATGAGAAGCTGGACTATAAAGCACAGATAATATATGCATATTTCTATTTTTTTTTTTTTCAGAAATTGCTTTTATTATCATATGTAATATATAACATATTGTGCTTGCATATTTTGCACATCATAACAGAAAGATAAATTATACAATGCAAAAAAAAACAAACTAAAACTAAAAATAATAAATGTAAACAGTAAAGTCTGTGGTCCATTCTTGTTTTCCTAAAAACTTTGTATGAATTATTATCAGATATAAAAGGACAACAAATAGATATAAACTAAGAATAGTTGACTTGTACATTCAAAACTTCAACATCTCTCCTAAATCAGTAACTCTCCTGATATGGCATATTTCTATTTTATTTAAAGTGACATGCAGAATATTTCTGGATATTTTTCAATATGTTGAGTAATGGACTTTACAGTGCGACACAAAAAAAATCACTCTGACCATAGTTTGAACATATTGTAGTTTTTTTTCCTTTTTTGTTTTGTTGAAAATGACCAGTTACATTGTACAATAATGTAAAGATATTGTAAATGACAGCCCCCTGATCACATGACATTTTATTTATTATGTATTGACTTTCATTTTAGCCAATTAGTGCAGTGTCTGCCACAATTCACAGGCGTGATCACAATGTTATCTATATGGTTTACATGACCTAGCTCTCCCCTGTTGTTAAAAGCAAATAAAAAAGCATGTGATAAGAGGCGGTGTTCAAGGGCTTAGAAATTATCATATAAACCTCCTAGGTTTAGCTTTCAACTAAGAATACCAAGAGAACAAATTAAAATTAGTGATAAAAGTAAATTGGAGAGGTATTTAAAATGACATGCCCTATTTGAAACATGAAAGTTTTTTTTAGACATGACAGTCCCTTTAACAGTATAACCACAAAAAAACATGGTCATCATAATTATCATGGTTACAGAAAGAAAAAGAAAGGGGCAGGGCAAGCAATACTGACTAAATATCTATCTTGTTTAATGTGTAATATAATGAATTTTCCTAAGGCTTAAAGGATAAGAGTCCCAAGCAACAGCCATAACAGCATATATATTCATTTTATTATTTTTCAATTAGTTTTATCCTTCTAGATCCACAAGTTTCAACATCTTGGAAGTCCACATAGATAAGGTACTTGTGAGCATTTCCAATTCTTAGCTATCAGCAATTTGATACAATTACATATAATTTGAAAAAGTTTAAATCTGTTTTTTTTTAATTTAATGCCTGGAGATTTATTTAATAGCCAGATCAAAGGGTCAAGTGCAAATTGTATATTTAATACCATTTCTATCTCTATTATGGCCTCCAACCAAAAGATCTGAACCTGAGGACACCACCACCACGTGTGAGCTAGACTACTATTTACATGGCCACATTTCCAACATCTATTGGATATTTGAGGGAAACGTTTGCTCAATGTTTTTGGCAAATAGTAATTCTGAGGAGAATTTTGTAATTTCCAACAAAGATTCTGTATCTTGTTTGTGTACATGTTATATTGTATTGCTTAATAACCTGTTTAACAATATATTGTAGAAGTGTATATTTCTCCTTAACAAGTAACCTCCTCCTGCTTGCTTGCTATCAGCTCTGCACATTTCCTAAACTATATTACGGATATTAAGCAGTGCTCCTTTAGTAAAAAAATGTTTATGTTCAATCAAAGTAAACATAAAAGAAACAAGTTGTGTTAAAAACAGCAAACAACTTGCTTATTTTCTTGCTAAATGAACACTTCTCAGTGCAGCCACTGCACACAGCTAGATACGAGAGCTATCATTATAGAATATAGGTTACATGGTCACAATTTTTGCAACAAAAGTCCTAGAATGAACATGGGCAATAAACTAATTACAGCTAGCAGATAGGTGTCTCCAAGCAAAACTCCAAAGGAATGTTATAATCCCCTTAAAGTGATGAATAATACATATTACAATGATTTCTATTAAATATAACCCATACTACATAGTCTTTTTTTTTGTTACAACAATGAAACAAACTGCTTTATATCCCTTAAAAGAAGTATGCCTAACCAGGTGTCATTATTTCTCCTTTTAAAAATGATATCGCTTGTCTGTGCTTCTCAATTTGCAGAGCCAAGAGCAGGAAAGCAGGAAATATTTTTAGGAAATATAAAGACATCTGGTAAGGCAGGCATCTCCATGCATTTTAGACAGAAATGAGAGGAGGCACGCATGATCTACTCACTAAATATATAAACGTCCATGCTATAGTTTTCACTTCTTAAAAAGAGCGTCCACAGCATATAAAAGCTTGTCATGGCACATATAGAAGGGTAAATTATATGGGTTTCACCAATGTTTCATTTTTCAATGATGTAAGAAGTATGTAGTGCTGAGTTGTGGATCTGATATCCTGATAAAACATTCCCCAGATTCAGACCATGAAATGCTTTCTCTTGTGTAATAGTTGTTTGATTAGTAATAAGAATTGATTTTGGAATAAAACATTTCCCACATTCAGAAAATTAAAATGCTTTCTTTTATGTATGCTTTCTTTTCTGATGTTTTACAAGCTGTGATTTCCAGATAAAACATTTACCACATTCAGAACATGAAAATCTTTTTTCTCCTGTGTGATTTTTCTGATGAGTAATAAGATGTGATTTCAGAGTAAAACATTTCCCACATTCAAAACATGAAAATCCTTTCTCTCCTGTATGAATTTTCTGATGTCTTACAAGTTGTGATTTCCAGATAAAACTTTTACCGCAGTCAGAACATGAAAACCTCTTGTCTCCTGTGTGATTTTTCTGATGCGTAATAAGATGCGATTTCAGAGTAAAACATTTCCCACATTCAGAACATGAAAAGCTTTTATCTCCTGTATGAATTTTCTGATGAGTAATAAGATGTGATTTTAGAGTAAAATATTTCCCACATTCAAAACATAAAAATACTTTTTCTCCTGTATGAATTTTCAGATGGTCAAAAAGATGTGATTTCCGAATGAAAGATTTCCCACATTCAGAACATGAAAATGTTTTCTGTCCTGCATGAATTTTTTGATGGCTAATAAGTCGTGATTTCCAAGTAAAACATTTCCCACATTCAAAACATGAAAAAGCTTTCTCTTGTGTATGAATTTTTAGATGGCCAATGAGAGTTGTTTTCAGAGTAAAACATTTCCCACATTCTGAACATGAAAATGGTTTCTCTCCTGTATGAGTTTTCTGATGATTAATAAGATATGATTTCAGAGTAAAACATTTCCCACATTCAGAACATGAAAATGCTTTATCCCCACTATGAATTTTAAGATGAGTGGTAAGTTGTGATTTCTGGTTAAAACATTTTCCACATTTAGAACATACATATCCTAGTTGGCTTCTTTTAAAAAGATTGAAAGAAGCATCAGCACTCTGGCCTTGACTATTATTGCAGTTTGTAAATCCACCTGTGAAAAAGAAACACAATGGGATTAATGTTATTAATTAATGTCATAGTTATTTTGAAAAAAATTAACTGTTCTAAATAAGTGTCTACAATAAAGGGAGGGTAAAGGCTATGGCCCCTACACCTTTCCCCAACCTTCATACTAAGGCTTAAGGGCATTGATCACACAAAAAAATCTCTGAAATAAATAGAAATGAATGTCGTTATAATTTTATTTCTTAAATGCATAAAAAAAAGTTATACTTACCTAATAATTTCAATTCCTTCAGAAGGGTAAGAACACAAAGATCTTCCCATGGGGCATGTGATTTCCTTATACAAGGTTCCAATTTCTAATCCTATGTCACCAATAGTGTTTTGAGCACTCTAGTTGTATCAATTTTTTTACCACATTATATGATTGTATACTGTGTAGATTGCAATATATTAGTATGACCACTAGTCAGGTCAGGACTAAGAGAACACCTGAGTGATATTCGGTTGGAAGATGAATATTCTGCTTTAGCTGCCCATTTAAACCAGTTTTCCACATGGGTTCAATTCTCAATATGTCATTAATTTCTGATGATTAGGTTATAAAGTCTGGCAATATAATTACAACATTTCAGTACGTTTTTATATCATTTAAGGAGATTAAATTATTACGATCATTGTTTTGACATCTATGGATATACTACTATATATTTGACATTTGCTAGTGTGCATGATATAAAAGCAATGATGTTCTTGCTCCTTTTTATATATGCTTAGTTTTGTCAACAGAATTCAACAATTGTGCCTAGTGCATTGTATTAGGAATACGTATCCACTAACTTGATCTTCCAAGAAATAGTTAATTCATAAGAGCGAGTACATACAGTAAATGATGATACGTGATTTGTCCTCTCACTTTAAGTAGGAGGGTCAGTAGCATGTCTCAAACTATAAAATAACAGTATTAAGGCAATGTTGATGGTTACTGTGTATTACCGAAACGCATCAGAAACTACAAGATTGGTTTTATGAGTTTTTTACTCTCCATATCACTTTTTGTAAATATTATTTTTAATTATTGGAAGAATTAAGAGTTACATTTGCCAAGTTGCAATATATCTTGTTTGGTATATCACCAACAGAAACAAAACCGTAGAGGAGAGGAACTGTAGGTCTAACCCATGTGTATGCTCAAAAGCAGAGTCTTGAAGAACTCTCAAAGCCAAGTTGAGACTCAAAGAGAAGTAGCTGAATGAATGACTGGTCTCAATTGAATTAGAACCTTTACAAAACTCTGTGCATTAGGAATATCAGCAATCTTACTATGATAAGGACAGACAAGGCAGAAATCTGAACCTTCATAGACCTAAGACTAACCTTTATCCAAGCCATGCAGAAGAAACTCCAACAACCTGGGAATCCAAAAAATATTCCACGGTTACCGTCTAGCTGCACATAATACCGACTAAATCTTACACACCTGCTTACAGACATTTGGGTCTAAATTAAGGGCTTGATGACATTATCAGCCAACTCCCTGTTGGCAAAAATCAGGCATTAAATCCTCATTCTGTCAAAGCAAGTGTTTGAAGGTTCTGGTGAAAGAAACTGCCTTGTTACAACATTCCCTGTTTGAGAGGTAGGTACCATGATGGGTAAAAGAACAATTGAACTAGGTCTGCATATCAAGTTCTGCAAGGTCAAAATGGGGTGATCAGATTGACTGATGCTCTTTTTGAAACTGATTGTGCTCCTTCCATTTGAGAATAAGAGAATCCATTATTATTATTGAAATGCGGATTCCCCCAATGGCTGATGTAAGCTACGGCTATGACACTATCCAATAGAAGTTTGATGAAAGGCTGAAATCTAAGGAGATTGGGCCAGTCTAGAAAAGTCTTAAAGATCTTGCAAGATCCAGAATGTTGATAAGTAAAAGGGAGAGAAAATAGTCTGCTCTTAGACACTATGGGTTCATTAACAATACAGGTGGCCCTTGTTTTATAACGGTTCAATTTACACAGTTTCAGAATAACAACCTTTTTTCCAGTCATGTGACTGCTATTGAAAAGCATTGAGAAGCAGTGCATTTATTCAAATAGCCAGTAGGTGGAGCTGTCCGCTTGTGTTGCAGCAAAGCCAAGCAAGCTGAAATTAATCAGTTTAACCAGACCTGAGCTATCAAGCAGATTTCAAAGGAACAAGATCTTCCTGTCTATAAATCAGTCCAGATTGGAATGCATAGAAAGAACTGTTTGCAGAAAAATGCAAGTGAAGTCTGTGTTGTGTGATTATTTTATTAGGTTTATAATGCTGTTTAGCAAATGTTTTTGTTCATTTAACTTAGTTTAATTATATATTCTGTGTTGTGTGATTATTTGATACTGTTTATAATGATGTTTAGCATTTAAAGTCCTCATTTCAAAGCTTTAAAAATAATGTATTAGGTGTTACTTATGACAATTTTGAGAGGAGCCTGGAACCTAACTCCTTCACTTCCCATTGACTTACATTATAAACTGGGTTTCAATTTACAACGGTTTCGATTTACAACCATTCCTTCTGGAATCTAACCCCGGCGTAAACTGAGGGCTACCTGTATGGTGCCTTAGTGGTGATGGACCAGGAGGCCTACATTTCAGAAATCACACAACAGTTAAGTGATACAACAGTGTATGTAGTCATTAATTATGATCCTACACATAAAATACACAATGGAATTTCTAATATTTTTTTCTCTTGCTGTAAAAAAGGAATTAATTTCAAGTGAGTTAAGAGATTTTTTACAAATTAAACATCCCATTAGACCAGTCATATATTGCTTGCCGAAAATTCATAAAGATAAATCCAAACCACCGGGCAGACCCATAGTGGCTGGCTCAGGGTCAATTTTTACTAACATCTCTGTTTTTCTAGATAAAATTTTACAACCATATGTTATTAAATCTAGTGCAGCACAAATTCAAATTTTTTTAGATTATTGGAGGTAATCCTCTATATGAATTATTTTCTTTTCAAAGATACTTTTTACTTCCAAAAGAAAGGGAAGGCCATGGGATCCAATGCCGCCCCGACCTATGCCAACATCTTTGAAGAATTATTTGTCTATGAACATGTTTTGTTCAAGCAATATGGAGCCACATGGTGGCGTTTCATTGACAATGTGTTTGGCATATGGTATGGCGACATTGGATCCCTATTGACCTTTATTGATGATCTGAATAGAGCAGTGAATGGGATTACATTTAATTTGACATGTGATGAACAATCTATTCAATTCCTTGATACACGAATATATAAAGGAGAGTGTGGAGTGAAGGCTGACATTTATTCTGAGCCCACCGATAAGAACAATACATTATTGTTCAGCAGCTTTCATCCACCCTCAACATTTAAGGCTATACCCAAGAGCCAGTTGTTGCGAGTAGATTGCATTGTATCTGATCCTGTAGTGAACAAAATACGTCTTGAACAAATGTCAAAAAAATTTATGTCAAGAGGTTTATCCTGCTGATCTTGTTCAGAAAGAGAAACAAAATTTAATTTCTAGGTCTAGCAAATTTGTATCTAATCCTGCTAAGAAACTATCGAAGTTAGACAGACTTGTTTTTGTATCGCAGTACAATACCAGAAGCAGCCATATTAGAGGCGATAAAGTTTGTCATCCATACACAGGTAGGAGATACATGATTAAGGAATATTTAACTTGTAGGTCAAGATTTATTATTTATGCCATCAAATGCCCATGTTCTTTGTTATACATTGGGCAGTCAACTAGAGAGGCATGTGAAAGGATTCTTGAACACAAGTCAAATATTAGGTGTGGGGACAAGGAAGCCCCAGTGTCTTCTCATTTTTTAAAGGCAGGGCATAACATTAGCCAGCACCACTTTCAGGTCATACAGCAAGTGCATATGCCAAGAAGAGGTGGTGATAGGGAGGCTTTATTAAATAAAAGGGAGACCTTTTGGATTAATGAATTGAGCACTTTATGGCCCAAAGGGCTTAATAGGGAATGTAACTGGTCAGCCTTTTGGTAGTGTACAATTTCCCTAGGCTACTGTATATTAAGGTAGAATCTTATTGATCTGTTTTTTTAAAAAAAAATAGGGAATTATGAATTTTATGGGCATATATTCCTTTGCTGAGTATCCATTGTTTGATTGAGTGATATGTGAAGATTAGGATTTTTTTTATAAAAAAATAAAATATATATATATGTATATATTTTAAAATAAATAAATCAATTGTGTTTTTTCTATGAAATTTTAAGATTATGTATTTTGTGTGTTTATTAAATTGAAAAAATGTTTTTAATTTTTTATATATATTTCAAATATTTGTTATACTATTTTCACGTTTTATATACACATATGTATTGATCACTAGGAGGCATTATTGTATTCACTTATAATGGATATATTGTATCACTACATATTGCAACATTGTTGTTTGAAATGTTCACTTTGTATACCACTAGATGGCAATATTGATATGTTAATCACAATTGTTTGGCGCCATTATGGCTATTTAAACACTTTTATATTCCCTTTATGTTAAGCTTGAAAAAGGGCTAAGTGTCTGCCCGAAACGTTGCTGATTTTGGACCCTGTATGCACAATAAAGGTCGTTTTTGATGATCACTAGCTGGAGAACTTTCTTTTTGTGGATTCTGTCGGGCTTGGTAAGCCCTCTCCGTGCTCTGTGAGTGGTGGGTGCTGTATTTCATTTGTCTGTTCTAGTTGTTTGTTGGTAATTAGAAGGCCGCTAAATGCCACTGCGCACCACACGTGTATTATGCCCAGCAGTAAAGGGGTTAATTAGGGAGCATGTAGGGAGCTTCTATGGTTAATTTTAGCTTAAGTGTACTGTAGTAGACAACCCAAAGTATTAATCTAGGCCCATTTTGGTATATTTCATGCCACCATTTCACCGCCAAATGCGATCGTTCACTTTTTCACAAACTTTAGGTTTCTCACTGAAATTATTTACAAACAGCTTGTGCAATTATGGCACAAATGGTTGTAAATGCTTCTCTGGGATCCCCTTTGTTCAGAAATAGCAGACATATATGGCTTTGGCGTGGCTTTTTGGTAATTAGAAGGCCGCTAAATGCCGCTGCACATCACACATGTTTTATGTCTAGCAGTGAAGGGGTTAATTAGGTAGCTTGTAGGGAGCTCGCAGGGTTAATTTTAGCTTTAGTGTAGAGATCAGCCTCCCACCTGACACATCACACCCCCTGATCCCTCCAAAACAGCCCTCTTCCCTCCCACACCCCACAATTGTCCCCGCCATCTTAAGTACTGGCAGAAAGTCTGCCATTACTAAAATAAAAGTTTTTTTAATTATTCTGCTGTGTAGGATACCCCCTTAGCCCCAAACCTCCCTGACCCCCCCAAAACAGCTCTCTAACCCTCCCCCTCTACCTTATTGGGAGCCATCTTGGGTATTGGCAGCTGTCTGCCAGTACCCAGTTTACAATAAAATTGTTTTTTTTATATTTTTTTCTGTAGTGTAGCTTCCCCTCCCCAAAGACCAACCCCGCACCCCCTCCCAGATCCCTTAGATCTTTTAGATTCCCAATTCCCACCCCCTTTTCTCCAAGTTAATAAAACAAAATTTTCCATAGTGTAGTGGTTCCCACTCCAGCCCCATGCACGCGCCCGCCCGCCGCCCCGTGCACGCGTCCGTGCGCACCCCCCCGTGACCCCACCCCCCTCTTCATGCTAGATCCCATCGATGGCCGCCCACCCACCAACAATCACGGCCATCGATGTCCGATGCAGAGACGGCCACAGAGTGGCTTTCTCTGCATCGGATGGATAAGTATTGTTATTGCAGGATGTTTTGATATCGAGGCATCACTGTAATAACAGGAAAGCGGCTGGAAGCGATCAGGATCGCTTCCACCGCTTTCAAAGACCGACGATGTATGGGGTACGTCCTCGGTCGTTAACTGTATTTTTTTGGAGGACGTACCCCATACGTCGTCGGTTGTTAAGGGGTTAAAGAGCTCTGGTGATAGAACAGTGCTTTGTCATGAGGAGAAGATCCAGTCTGTACATTATAATCTGCTGATCTTGCACTGGTCTTAAAGGGACATTCTATTTCTAACTGTTCTGCTGCTCTGATACTGGCCTAATTTACATGCCCCTATACTTAGGCGCTATATCCTACATCAATTATAAATATTTTGCATTCCAATGTTCTTCACATAGAAAATTATTTATTTATTCACTCATATAAACAGATAGTGTAATCCAACAAGCACAAATTTAGTTTGTGCTTGAGCGGTTGCGTTTAGTATTGCGACTTGCGCTACACTTAGCGTGCCACTTGTAAGCTAGCGCATAGTGTATATGTAATAATCTGATGCTCTAGCACTGGGTGCCCTGTGCTGATTTCACAGAGATTAAATAAAGGCTAAGCAGCAACTGAGAGTATATTGCATATTGCAAACGGATTATGGCATATTCCCTATGTAATTTTCCCTTTTCGAAGCTAACTGAGCCCCAAATAAAATGTTCTACCTTTATCCAATGATTATTTTGTCACTGTTGCTAAATATTAAATTGACAAATAAGCATCAATACTTTCTAATTGTAATTTGTCTGTACTGAATAAATAATAATTAAATCTAAGGTTTCACATTGCAAAAACAAACAAAAAACATAAAAACTATTTTCTGCCATAGATCCCTCACCTGCAACGACGTCTGATGGGGTCTTCACTGGCTGAATATTTTGTACATGTTCTGCAAGTGCTCCCGTGTCTAGATTCTTATCTCTGTGACCTGTTAGTTCTAATAGAGAATAAAATACATTTATTTTGCTCTCTGTCAGTCACATCAGTTGTGTATGTGCATTTCCTGAGTGAGATATTTATTACTACACAGCGTTACCTGAGCTCTCGTTTCCTGGGATCTCCATAGTCCTTAGTGCTTGGTGAGTCTCCATCATGACGTCCTTGTAAAGCTCCTTGTGTCCCTCTATATACTCCCACTCCTCCATAGAGAAATACACAGCAACATCATCACACTTTATAGGCACCTGAAACACACACAACTCATTCAGCGCTGACACAGGGACTGGTTCTGTCACACACTTTTACTGACAGAGCCAGAGTAATGTTACTGAGAACATGCAGAGACACAGACAGAAGGTAGTAAATACACACAGAGCTAGAAGTGTCAGAAAAGGGCCTTACTATGTCCTGGTATAACATCACATTCCCCAGTAGTGCTCACCTCTCCGCTCAGTCTGTGAATGCTGTGGGGGGGGGGGGGACACAGACAGAAGGTAGGAGATACACACAGGCTCAGACTGGTCAGTAAAGTGCATCACTGTGTCCTGACTCTGGTATAACATCACATACCCCAGTAGTGCTCACCTCTCCGCTCAGCCTGTGAATGCTGTGGGGGGGGGGGGGGGACAGACAGAAGGTAGGAGGTACACACAGGCTCAGACTGGTCAGTAAAGTGCATCACTGTGTCCTGACTCTGGTATAACATCACATTCCCCAGTAGTGCTCACCTCTCCGCTCAGCCTGTGAATGCTGTGGGGGGGGGGGGGGGACACAGACAGAAGGTAGGAGATACACACAGGCTCAGACTGGTCAGTAAAGTGCATCACTGTGTCCTGACTCTGGTATAACATCACATTCCCCAGGAGTGCTCACCTCTCTGCTGAGTCTGTGACTGCTGTGGGGGGGACGACACAGACAGAAGGTAGGAGATACACACAGGCTCAGACTGGTCAGTAAAGTGCATCACTGTGTCCTGACTCTGGTATAACATCACATTCCCCTACCTTCTGTATGTGGGGGTGGGACCGCTCTATACGTAAACACTGAAAAAATAAGGAAATAGAAGATGGGAGGAGCACAGACGAAAACGGAAGCCTTATAATGTATTTAAAATAAAGGTGAATTAATATTTTTATTAAAAAAAAAATATAGCGATTATATTTATATAGATGAAGAGAATGAATTACTGTTTTGAAATGGTCCGAAATTTACTTTCACTTTAAGTTGTAAAATTAGGCAGTTAAACTAAAGCATTGTTTCTCAACCGCGGTCCTTAAGTACCCCAAACAGGGCAGGTTTTCATTATAGGTGAACTAGTGCACTGGTGAAATAATCAGCTGATGGGTGAGAGCAAGTTTGTTACCATAGTGTTACTGATCAGCTGATTATTTCACCTGTGCACTGGTTCAGCTATAATGAAAATCTTACCTGTTGGGTTACTTGAGGCCTGTGGTTAAGAAATACTGCACTTTTAGTATTTTAAATCTTCTTTTCTCTGATTGGACAGGGGAGGCACTGCCTCCCCTGCCTCCTATTACTGCATGTCACTTATTTACCCTTTTGTTTGCATAAACAAATTTCTATAGATATGAATATATTCTTTGATAGTAAAACATAATTTTCAGAGTTTACATACTTTTAATGTCATAGTAACATAGTAGATAAGGTTGAAAAAAAGACTGAAGTCCATCGAGTTCAACCTATACAAATCTAAAATACTTACAAAAAGCTCCAGTTAAGCTTAAATAACCCCATTAAAATGTGACCCATTTAATACTAGCAATCATATCCATGAATTTTGTTAGTATACAGAAACTTATCCAGACTATTTTTAAATGTATCTATGGTATTGGCATTCACTACCTCCTTTGGTAATGAGTTCCACAATTTTATTGCTCTCACAGTGAAAAAACGTTTCCGTTGCAGGAGATTAAATCTCCTTTCCTCCAACCTTAAATTATGACCTCTTGTCAGAAACAATTTTCTTGGAATAAACAGAGCTTCTGCCATCTCTGTATATGGGCCTTGAATATATTTATATAAAGTAATCATGTCACCTCTCAAGCGCCTTTTTTCTAAAGAAAACAGACCCAGTTTGGCTAGCCTCTCCTCATAGGTTAATTTCTCCAATCCCCTTATTAGCTTTGTGGCCCTTCTCTGAACTTTTTCTAGTTCTGCAATATCTTTTTTAGCAATTGGTCCCCAGAACTGCACTCCAAACTCAAGGTGAGGTCTTACCAGGGCTTTATATAATGACAGAATTATGCTTTCCTCCCTTGAATCAATACCTCTTTTAATACATGCTAGTATCTTATTAGCCTTTGAAGCCGCTGCCCTGCATTGTGCACCCATCTTTAGCTTGTTATCTATTACTACTCCCAAATCCCTTTCCTCCTGTGTTTGGCTAAGTCTTGTCCCATTTAAAAAATACGTAGCCTGCTTATTTTTACTTCCAAAATGTAGAACCTTGCATTTTTCCGTATTAAATCTAATTTTCCATTCACTTGCCCATAGTTCTAATTTTAGCAAATCCCTTTGTAAAGACAGTTCGTCCTGCTCTGACCTTATGACCTTACTTAACTTAGTATCATCTGCAAAAATAGAGATGTCGCTATTTAATCCTTGCTCCAAGTCATTTATAAAAATATTAAAAAGAACAGGGCCCAGTACTGATCCCTGGGGGACGCCACTGATTACCTTTGTCCAATCTGAGTATGATCCATTTACTACTACTCGTTGCTCCCTATCTTTTATCCAGTTATTTATCCATGAGCTAACATTTTCAGCTATTCCCAGTCCCTTAATTTTGTGCATTAATCTCTCATGTGGCACTGTATCAAATGCCTTTGCAAAATCTAAGTATATCACATCCACTGATTCCCCTTTATCATCTCTGAGGAAGAATTTACAAAATTGTTAGTTAAAGGAACTAAACAAAAAAGATACTATATAAGCACTCAAAAAACAGACCCCTGATTAATCTGAATAGAATGAGAAACACACACATTAAAATTTAAATCTTTATTAGAATTATTTAAAAACTGGGAATTATTAAAACTAAAATGCTGGCAGAATATTCCAGTTAAAAAACTGAATAAGTCTGACTATAGCCTCATAAGGTTAGAATCAATTGGGTAGGATTACTGGACTATCTGGTTCTGTGTGGTTGAGATTCAAGAGTTCAGAATAATAACACTATCCAACTACTTATATGGTCACGTGCTAATAGAGGTTCAACTAATGCATTAACATTAATGTTAAGCACATAGATAGTGTGATCAATATAGTAACTGTCATATAACAATCAATTCCATGTACGAATGAATGTTAAAGACTGATTGTAAGTATGATAGAACAGCAATTTGTATAGAGTGTAGTTATTACTTGTATTTATTACTTATATAAACTCAGGTGTTTTGTGATGGTGATTTGTCTCAGTAAGTCATCACAAATATTATATCGTGCCAAATACGTTATTAGTAGCTCTCTAATATGAAATCCATATAAACACATGGGTAAAATAGTGAGCAGAGAGTAACTGAATTAGTGACTGGTCAGTTATTTATATTTAATAGATCATTCATATAAAGAAAGCCACCAGTTGGTGTGTACTTCCATTAATAAAATGCTTACTGTAACCAGAGTGAGTTGGATTGTGGTTGGTAGTTTATACACTCTAGTGTTGCATAATGTGAACCACATTTATAAATAACTAATAACATATAATGTATTTAGTATGCTAGCAATATCTGTCTGAGGTAAAGACTTATTAAATACATGGGTAAAGTAGTCTACAAGGAGCAGCCGGGTGTGTTACTAATTAGTTGTAAGTTATGTTCATATATAAAAAGTCACCTGCTGCTATGTACTACCCTAGATAGATAATTTTCTATGACCACCAGGGTTTGCTAATACTACATAAGATTAAGTGTAGATAACATACTGAATAGATTATAATTATACCTATTAATTTGAAGGATTGAACATTGAAACTTAGGAGCTTATCAGATACTCCTTATACTAGGATTAAATCAGGTTGAAATTGAATATTTGAAAGTTTCTTGCGTAATGATGTCTTTCAGTTAGGTTATTTGATCTAACGAGTTATCTTCATTTCATAGGTGAATATCAGTAATTATCACCCTATAAGTCATTATATGTTATTAAATGAAAAAAACTCTTTCAACATTAATGTATGTTGTAATTTAGTCAAGCAAGAGTAATGAGATTAAACCGCCACTTTAATTTGATTTTTTATCTAAACCACGTAGTATGTGATGTTGTTAGATAGTGTTAGAAATGCTTGGTGTCAACAAAAATATACTTTCAGAAGTTCTCAATCTGAACCAGAATGTTCAGCGTTCACAGTGAGCGCATCAGGCATATATTTATCAATATTATTTGTATAACGGCTGTAGGAATACAGTGCTAGCCAAAACGTTAATTAAATATATAAATGCTAATATTATACCTCTAATATTGCCAGCAACAGAGTGACAACTGAAGACTCTATTAAATTAAATTAGCATTAATAGTAATGTACACTGTTCTGAGCGTGCACAACATAGAGAACGCTACCACAAACTCTTGTGTCGGTTGCTTGGTATACCCCAATTAAGCACAATATGGTTGCTGTGTTTATTTGTTTGTATTGCAGCCTTACACTTGTGCCGTAAGTTGCATAAACTGCAGAGGGTACTGAGCATACTTTAACAACAGTAGGTAATCAAAATATTAGGGCTATTGGGATAGTCATTAAATATACGCCAGCAAGTATAGGAATTTTAAAAAAACAAAACGAGCTCCCATCAGCTCCCCCTCCTCCCTGACATGTTTCGCTGGGTTTCCGGCTTTCTCAAAAGGCGAGGCGCCGCGGACACTGCGGCTTTTTGTGTCTCACGCTCCTCCTTAATTTCAATATGGCCAATCAGCACCTCTCAAACTCGTGCTGATATTCAGATGAGATTTTAGACAGACTAGGCTGTCAGATTGCATTGGGTAATGTACATTGTTGCAATCTGTTGACTATTACTAAGTAGAACGGTTATATTATATTACAATTCAAAGGAAAGTAGCACAGGAGGTGACAATATACTTTTGCTGATATTATCTTTTGTCACTATTATACATCCAAATGAAACTACAGTTGCCAAATGTTTGGTTGAATAAATGTAATACTCATGAAGCATCATATTATTACCATATACGAAATTGATTAATATATCACAACACTTAATAACACACTAATAAATAAATTAATTATCAACATTATTTTCATTTGCATTAATGAATAATGCATTATATGTATTCACAAATTTTGTTTGTGTTCATCATTTATGCACTCTCTATAAACATTCACTTATTTGCATAAACATGCATAAACACAAGGTGAGGTAGGTCTAAGTGTATATTGTTTAATATCGTCACAATCTTGTGATGTATATAATCTGAGTATTGTGAAGTGTTAATCACAATATGGTTAACGATAGATAGATTTTTATTTAATCTTGAATTTATAATGTGCACTGTTAGTCTCATTAATTACTATATTAATCAATTTTGTATATGGTAATAATATGATGCTTCATGAGTTTAATCTCATCTCATTAATGTTGAAAGAGTTTTTTTCATTTAATAACATATAATGACTTATAGGGTGATAATTACTGATATTCACCTATGAAATGAAGATAACTCGTTAGATCAAATAACCTAACTGAAAGACATCATTACGCAAGAAACTTTCAAATATTCAATTTCAACCTGATTTAATCCTAGTATAAGGAGTATCTGATAAGCTCCTAAGATTCAATGTTCAATCCTTCAAATTAATAGGTATAATTATAATCTATTCAGTATGTTATCTACACTTAATCTTATGTAGTATTAGCAAACCCTGGTGGTCATAGAAAATTATCTATCTAGGGTAGTACATAGCAGCAGGTGACTTTTTATATATGAACATAACTTACAACTAATTAGTAACACACCCGGCTGCTCCTTGTAGACTACTTTACCCATGTATTTAATAAGTCTTTACCTCAGACAGATATTGCTAGCATACTAAATACATTATATGTTATTAGTTATTTATAAATGTGGTTCACATTATGCAACACTAGAGTGTATAAACTACCAACCACAATCCAACTCACTCTGGTTACAGTAAGCATTTTATTAATGGAAGTACACACCAACTGGTGGCTTTCTTTATATGAATGATCTATTAAATATAAATAACTGACCAGTCACTAATTCAGTTACTCTCTGCTCACTATTTTACCCATGTGTTTATATGGATTTCATATTAGAGAGCTACTAATAACGTATTTGGCACGATATAATATTTGTGATGACTTACTGAGACAAATCACCATCACTGAACACCTGAGTTTATATAAGTAATAAATACAAGTAATAACTACACTCTATACAAATTGCTGTTCTATCATACTTACAATCAGTCTTTAACATTCATTCGTACATGGAATTGATTGTTATATGACAGTTACTATATTGATCACACTATCTATGTGCTTAACATTAATGTTAATGCATTAGTTGAACCTCTATTAGCACGTGACCATATAAGTAGTTGGATAGTGTTATTATTCTGAACTCTTGAATCTCAACCACACAGAACCAGATAGTCCAGTAATCCTACCCATTTGATTCTAACCTTATGAGGCTATAGTCAGACTTATTCAGTTTTTTAACTGGAATATTCTGCCAGCATTTTAGTTTTAATAATTCCCAGTTTTTAAATAATTCTAATAAAGATTTAAATTTTAATGTGTGTGTTTCTCATTCTATTCAGATTAATCAGGGGTCTGTTTTATGAGTGCTTATATTGTATCTTTTTTGTTTAGTTCCTTTAACTAACAATTTTGTAAATTTTCCTTTTCGATACATAGCACCGCACCAAAAATTACCTAATTATTTTGGGGCCAAAATGCTACAAGGAACGGTAATAGACCCTTTATCTCACTTTAAAGCAGTAGTGCCATCATCCTAACTTCTAGTAAAGTAATCTCTGAGGAAGAAGTCATATTTACAGGACTTTGAAATGTGTCTGGTTTTCATTGTTCTAAAAAATACTGTTCAGCGTCTTAAACAGACTTTTGATGCTGTACGTGACATTGCATGTTTCAATTATACATATATATTAAGGATTATTAGACAGTTTTATGTGATTTTATCTTCATAGCTTGATTGAGGTTTATTAACCCAATCAGGGCCGAGAATTTTAGAGAAAAATTTGCCTAAAGTACTAGAGAATTTTCAGCATTCTTTAAATAGAGTCTTATTTTTTTATTCACTAATTATATATATATATATATATATATATATATATATATAACACACAGAGAAAACCCAGCACTCACTTACAAGCTCTCAGCTAAGATTTAAAAGCAAAAATGGAAAGGTTAGTCACCGCATCTGGCCAAATGGGACAAGCTCAGGTACCACGTCAAGGTCCTCTCCAATAGGTATTGGAGAGGACCTTGACGTGGTACCTGAGCTTGTCCCATTTGGCCAGATGCGGTGACTAACCTTTCCATTTTTGCTTTTAAATCTTAGCTGAGAGCTTGTAAGTGAGTGCTGGGTTTTCTCTGTGTGTTGTATTAATTTGTTTTGTAATTTTCCCTATGGTTCTTGCACCCAGACCTGTCTGGGGTTAACTGCTTGTGGCTCTGGGGACAGCACAGCTTCCTGTGAGTGCCAGTGGCACCCAGGGCTGAGCATGTTGCAGGGTCATAGGATGTGTACCCGGTCCGGTATGAGAGTGCAGTTCCCTTCCGTGTTTTGTATATATATATATATATATATATATATATATATATATATATATATATATATATATATATATATACATATACATAGAGGAAACGGCACACACCATCCGGTATCCACCCGGTGCACTGCTGTATATGAATACAAAAAAATCACAAGGAACCCCACGCTCGGCTCCTGTGTCCCGAGGTCCCCAAAGCAGGCACAACAAGCAGGGATTTGAGTAAATAGCCTTTATGTGAATAAAAAGAAAAAACAAGGGCCTTGCCCAAACGTTTCGGCTCTCACAGGAGCCTTTATCAATGGAGGCCGTGCAGACATAACAAACAATACACAAACCCAATACTTAAATACCCTAACACAAATGCATAAATTAACAACAGCTGTTCCCAAACACAATCCGTCAACTGATCTCAGTAAGTCAGCATGCGTCAAAAGCGTTGACGTGCCAAAATGACGTCATCAACAGGCGCTAGTGGGAAACACCAACCACATCACCAGTCTTCATGGTGATGCTGTAAACATAACGCCCGACCAAATAACAACAAGGTGTCAAAAGAGCGATCGAATTGGGGAGAGAACAAGCTGGTGCCACAAATCTGAAAAATACATATAAGAAATAAATATATTACAAATCATTTCTTCAAAATTACAAAAAACTCTCAAATGCGGTATTGTGCTAACATCATCTATACCCCACGGTATCAAAGTGTTAGACAGTCCTAACCCATATTGTATCAACTAACAATGCTACAGCATTGTATATTATCAAATATTCTAACCCTAAGAGTAATTAATTAATCATCTAGAACATGTATGCTCCATACTTCAAGGAGTAGGTAGAAGAAAACAAGGATGACTACCACCATCAGCATAATTTGCGGTAGCAGCAGGCGAAATCTATGTTTGCATTTAGTCCCTTTGGGGATACTGTATCCAGAGTGTAGATCCATCTTGATTCCAAGCAGAGCAGAGCAAGTGCTCTGTCACCACCCAGTCTGGGGCGTGATCAATCAACATTGATCTTAACATAGAAACTGAGTGCCCTGCATTCAAAAAATTTCTTGCGACAGGTTGGTCAGACCGACCATTTTCTAGTGCCTGCCTTATTGCAGATTTGTGGTTGGCAAGTCATTCTCGGTATGATGTCACCGTTTTACAAACGTAGTAAAAAGAGCAAGGACAAATGATGATATACACCACAAACTCCGAGGTGCACGTGAGTCTGTGTCTGATGGTGAACTGCTTATTAGTATGAGGGTGATGAAAGGAATTCCCTGTCAATAGGTTGTTACAGATTACACAGCTTCCACAACGGAAGCAGCCCTGTTTACCCTTGGGTAACCACGTCTGTTTAGCATAACAATGAATAGGATAATTTATAACCAGAAAGTCCCGTAGATTATTCGCCCTTTTGTAAACCAACCTCGGTGGAGGGGCCTTGTAGAATGGGAGACTGGTATCTTCAGATAGTGTATACCAATTCTCCTTGATGATGGATGCCAGGACTTTGGTGCCTGGAGTATAAGTAGTGCTGAAATTCAGGCGTTTATCATCAGTATTAGTATGCCTCATAGTGGTTAAGCTTTCTTGTGTCCATTTTTCGTTTTTTTTACATTGTTCTGTAATTAACTCTGATGGGTATCCCAGTTGGAGAAAACATAATGACATATCCGTCAATTGCCTTTTCTTGTGGTGGTCATCCGTCTTATTACACACGACCCGCAGGAGCTGCGAAGAACTGACCCCATCACGCTGAAACTTAGGATGGAAGCTACTGTAATGTAAGATGGAATTCTTATCAGTTGCCTTCTGAAATAAGGTAGTATGTAACTCATAATTGTTATCTTTTAGCACCTTATAAATTCCATTTTGAACCTTATGATGGACTCTAAGGAGTTCAAATCTTCAGACCATCTCTGGAGATTATCCAAAGCATCACTCCAAACAAAGAAAACATTGTTGATGTATCGACGGTATAATTTAATGGGATTCCGCCTGGAGAAAGTATTGAACTGTTCATACATAGCCATGTAAATATAGGCATATGATGGGGCCATATTCAACCCCATCACCGTGTCCCATGGTTTGCAAAAAATATTTATGTTCAAATCTAAAAAAATTCTTCTCCAGGCAGAATTCCACCAAATGCAACAGAAACTCAACTGGAGGTACCACATAATGTGAGTTATTAGTAAGCATTAATCTTAGCATTTCAATCCCATGACCATCGGGAATGACAGTGTACAGGCTAACGATATCCATTGTGACTAGGATGTTTGTGTCCTGCACATTTTCCAAACCCTTAATTAGAGCAAAGAGTTCAACTTAGTCCCTTAGATAGGATTTGGTACTCTGCACAACTGGCTTTAAAAAGAAATCAACATATTCTGCAAGAGTCTGTAAAAGAGAACCCTTGGCAGAAACAATGGGTCTGCCAGGGGGGCTCTCGAGCGACTTGTGTATCTTCAGTAGAAGATATAAAATAGGATAGACTGGATAATCAACAGACAGAAGACCAAAAACATCTTAACCAATAACATTAGCCGCAGAGGCCATTCTCAAGAACTCATCAATCTGTTTCTTATACTTCATGGTAGGATAAAAGGCAAGTTTGCAGTAGGTGATCCCATCTAACAACTGCCTATAGGCCTCCTGACTGTAGCTAGTGTAATTAAGAACCCCAGTGGCCCCACCATTATCCGCAGGTCTAATCACCATCTCCCTGTCAGAAGACAGAGATTTAATGGCATCCCTTTCAGCTCTACTTAGATTATCCCTGTTAGGGGCAATGTGTTGATGTATGTCAGTCAGGGTAGAAGCACATATCCGATGGAAAGTTTTTATGGATGTGTGGGTATTGGTCGACACTAGTGAGTTTAAAGGGTTTAACAGTATAATCACTTTTATCTTTAAAAAAATCTTTTAATTTAAGTTGTCTTTGTGTATTGTTTGTTATGTCTGCATGGCCTCCATTAAAAAAGGCTCCTGTGAGAGCCAAAACGTTTGGGCAAGGCCCTTGTTTTTTCTTTTATTCACATAAAGGCTATTTACTCAAATCTCTGCTTGTTGTGCCTGCTTTGGGGACCGCTGAGCGTGGGGTTCCTTGTGACTTTATATATATATATATATATATATATATATATATATATATATATATATATATAAATATATATATATATATATATATATACACACACACACATACATATTAGGGCTGGGCGATATGGACAAAAATGAAAATCGTGATTTTGGACCCAAAAAATTGCGATTGCGATTTTAAAGTGATTGTAAATTTTGATACTAAAGTGCCCAGTTTTTAAAAATTCGATTAAGAACAGGGGCACTTTAATTCATCAAAATGTACATTTCACTCCTGTTGTGAAAAAAAACTTACCTTTTAATCTTGACAGCAGCTCCAGATTCACTCACTACTATCACTAGCACCACGCCTGGACTGTGGTAGTTCATAATGGATACTGATGTGGAAAACATACAGACCCTCACTTTTACGGAGGATGACGCAGCCAGAATTCTGTTTAACCCTGAGGAGGATACTACTGGTGGCAACACAGCACAGGCCATATATTTGGCAATGCTGAAATTAAAAAAGAAAGAGGCAGACCTGAGATTACATGGGGTCTATTTGTCAGAATATTATAGAAGGCTTATTATTCCAAGGGGCTTTAGGATACTCAATCAGCCTACCATCGGACGCAACAACCCAGAGTTTTGTAAGCGCTGGTGCGCAATACTCAACAAATGCTCCCTAGATCTCATTCTTTTGGTCACAGAGGAGGTGAGGAACCAACTTGACAAAGTCAAAGTGGAGATCCAGGAATGGGAAAGGGATAAGATGTCTATAATGGTTGAAGACTCTTCAGAACAGTGGCTTGACAAGTTAGCCTCTCAGATTAAGGGATATAAAGATACTCTGGTGCAATTTAAAAATAGGAAATTGCAAACAGTAAGTGAGGACCACAAAGAAAAAAGCCGCTATTAGGTCGGCGAAACATGTCAGGGGAGGGTGTTGAACCTCTTTCAACCCCCAATATTTTTTAACTTTGCATCTAGTTTGGGCCGCTTAATAATAGCAATATTGCCGCTTGAATTGTACTATACAATTGAACAAGTTATTCTTACTCTGAGAGATTGACCAACTTTGCTAAATCTACGTTTTACTTAAACTGTATCTAGTGTGAATCAGTGTTATGCCTGTGAAAACCGTTTTTAGAATTTAACTTAAATGGAGATGTGAATTTGAATGATGAGAGTGTGTGTCTAGTGCCTAACCTCTACTTTAACTTCAAAGTGAGGCATTTACAAACCACAGGATCTATTAAATCTCATAACCAGTACTTGAGAGCACGTCTCTAGACAAAGTATATCTTTAATACAATTTATTACCTTTTCTAATATTATAGGGTTAACCTATTAAGCAGATAACAATTTAATTTAGCTATCAATTGATACTAGCCGCTACCTGAGTAACATATAAATTACTTGGCATTGCATGTACGGGTTACTGCAGATATATAAAATTAAGATTAACACCCTTAGGGAATACTCAGGCTGTAACTACAATCAGCCTGAGTAAAAATATTCACTTTGAACAAGTGATACTCTATATTTATATAACCACATTTGTTACAATATACTATACATGTGTAACAATTTCCCTATATAAGGAGTTATAATTGCAACTAAGCAGAATTAACCAAGCACTTACCTTACAGACACTCTCTGTGAGTGATGACTGCTATATTAGCCAAATAATCTTTCTAGCTAGTATGTGCTAACTATCCTGTATTACCAGACAACAATTTTCCAAAAATTTGAAGTACAGATTGCAGACACAAGGCAATCTAAGCACATGAGCCAATGACAAGAGATATCAGACTGCTAACAAAGTCAATCAATATATTGAAAACCAGTATAGGTATACTATCTTGTATCAATAGACCATAATTAAAATCCAAGTACTGATTACAGGCACAAGACAAATACAAGCACATGAGCCAATGACAAAAGATATCCAAAAAATAAAAAAATCGGTTATTTCACCTATATCAATTTACACCTAGATTTGCTCATCTATTTGAGCACTATTTCCTAAGTACTGATCATAGGCATAAGGCAAATATAAGCACATGAGCCTATGACAAAAGATATCCAAAAAATACGAAAATTGGTTATTTCACTCATACTGATTTATATTAATAACTGCTCATCTATTTGAGCAGTATATATTTTTTCGAGTTGAATAAATATAATAGACTTTAGGAAACCTATCTGATAAACACCTCAGTACTTAATCTATTGCTGAGTCAGTTTTATACCCAGCAAAACTTACTCATAGTATATCTACTTGTCCTCTCTCAGGAGATTCTAACACATTCCATCTCCTTATCTAGTATACAGCTTAGTGACCAGATTCTCACGCTTATTGAACTTAATAACAATTTTGTCAACTGCACTGGGTAACTTGATAAACTCGTTCTATAGGCCCCTACTTTTTGTGTTTTTTAATTCTTTATGTTGTGTGTTCTGTTTTTTAATAAAACTAATAAAGGTTAAATTTTAATCCAAATCACCTACTTCATCCTATTAAGGTGTTCTCAGTATAAACTCTAAAGGGAAGAATGAAGTGCTAAAGAAATGCATACTTTTTCAACCTCTTGTTGATCCTGTTCTTCTAAGTAATTCATGCATAAGCACTCAAGCTAGGGAATAAATCCAATTTTTATAAAAGCATCTTCCCCACACCAGTGTAGTGCTGTTGCACCCTTTTGTCTTCAAAGAAAAAATGGTGTACAGATGGCTTAGTGGTGGTGACAATAGAAGACCATTCCCCCAGAGACGTAGGAGACAAAGATTCCACACAAAACAGTCTCTCCAAACAGTTGATAGCAGCTCCGGTCCGACACAGAGGCATCACAGGGTCTGAGTTGAGCAACTGGTGGCCAACCATCTGGTCATCAGGTTTTTCAGGGGGTCACCACCAGAGCCAGCCAACAAAGACGAGGAGGAGGCCCCATATTCGCAGGGGAGGCTGGAGAGAGAAAGCCGCCACTACCGCCCAGACAATAACCACCACCAGTCCCGCTGAGGACTTAGTGGTGAATATCAGTGACCGAGTTTTATCTGCAGCAGAGAGAAGCGTTTTGAACAGAGGCCTAAGCTTTGTCCCATCGGGCAAGGGAGATGAGTTTAACAACTACATTGACTGCCAAAAATTCTAACGGTCGTTGAGACAAAAAGAGTTCTTTAAAGATCACTCTGCGGATGGAGACAAACAAAAGTTTAAGACAAAGAGTTCTTTCGATCCTCCAAGTAATAACGCCAGTATCAAGACATTTATGAGATTGGTCTCTCAGGACCTGAGAGGGTATGAGTCTAATAGATACCATACCAATTTGTCTAGACAAGAAAAAGAAGCAATCACAACGCTTTCCAGGGATCCAGACATCGTAATCTGCACCGCGGATAAGGGCGGTGCAGTGGTTGTATTAAACTACAAATACTACAGTGAAGAGATAAACCATACCCGCGAGTCTGGATGTTTTTGTTTGTTTGTACGATTGGCTGGGGTCCCTGCTCTAAATATACGCTCTAGTATAGTATCAATTGTTATTTGGCCGTTCTGGCTATACTAGATACTACATGTATGCTTTGCTTGGTTCGGTGCGAACTGTCACCATGACAACAATACACAATACGTGTGATTGGTCTATTGCCTCCCATGTGACCTGCTGTGTCATTCCGGGTTCCTTACCACGGCGTTGTTTACTGATGCCAGGATGAGGGTTTGCAGCGATCGGCTACATGTCTCCACTATGTAAGTCTATACTCTCGTCCTTAAATCTATATTTCTGTGTCTGCTTCATTTGTAGATGAAAGTATTATATCTAGTGACTAAGGGTGTCCTATAACTCCGTTTTTGGGCTGTGTGAGCTCCACATTGGTATACATTTCTAGCACAGTTCTTTTACATATCACCTGGGCAGTAACTCTTTGTTTAGGGGCCGGGATAGCTCATTTAAAACTTTTATTACTGCAATAGCACAATGATGTTTATACTGTGACTCATAGGTCACCATAGCAACTTGATAGGCGTTTTTTTGTTCTAATTGGGGGGAGGGGTTTGTTTGTTAAAGTGTATAAATTCACAGTTTTTTTGATTCACTAGTTGTCTGAAGAAGGGTTTTGATTCACGTGTTGTCTGAAGAAGGGGATACATTATCCTCGAAACGTCACATTTGTTAAGTAAATATTATACAAAAAGTCTAGTGAGTGCAAGAGTCTTTTGTTCCTGTACATACATATATATATATATCACACACACACACACACATACATATTAGGGCTGGGCGATATGGCCAAAAATGAAAATCGCGATTTTGGACCCCAAAAATCACGATTGCGATTTTAAAGTGTAAATTTTGATGCTAAAGTGCCCAGTTTTTAAAAATTCGATTAAAAACAGGGGCACTTTAATTCATCAAAATGTACATTTCACTCCTGTTGTGAAAAAAAAACTTACCTTTTAATCTTGACAGCAGCTCCAGATTCCTCCACCCGTCGCAAAACCTCTTCCTGGGTCTAAAATGAGGAATCAGGCTCCCTCCAATCACAGCTTTGAATAAGTCACTGATTCCCCCGGTGGGAGAAGCCGTGATTGGGGGATGACCTATCCATCATTTCTGACATCAGAAATGGCTTGCGACGACTGGAGGAAGCTGGAGCTGCTGTCAAGATTAAAAGGTAAGTATTTTTTTCACAACAGGAGTGAAATGTAAATTTTGATGCCCCTGTTTTTAATCGAATTTTTAAAAACCGGGCACTTTAGCATCAAAATTTACATTCACTTTAATCGCGATTTTCTTATAAATGACTATAATACCTTAATTTTTCAATAAAAAATGTATTTAACACTACAGCATCTTAATGTACATGTTTCTCAATGTCCAATACACTCTGGGAGCATAAAAATACAAACCACAAAATAGTTAAAATAAAATTAGCTGCCTGTGCTATTGTTACATAGTAGACACTAGCCAGTTCTTAGGTCTTATGATACAACATTGCCATGTTTTCTTGGGCAGTCAGTCTAGGTGTGGTACAATTAACATATGAAGCCAATGTAAGCATGGAGAAACAATAAAAGAATTATCATCTATCTAAGTATCATTTATCTAGTATTTATTTTTTATTATTAACAATATATTATTTACAATTCGAACATCCTACAAGCAACTTACTGAACATATATAATTAAAATATATTTTAAAATTGACCCAGACAGGGAATGTAATCAATGCTATCCGTCACAGAAGTTAATAAAAAAGGCACTTTAAAGTTTTTGTACACTACTCACTTTATTGCTCACAACTTTGTGCACATATCCCACCGCCACACCACTCCCAGATGAAGGCCTGTTGCTCCCACACACTCTGCAATCTCTGCAATAATGGCCGTTTCGCAGGCATTCTCAACTCCGCCCATGGCCACACACTGATCTGCCTCTCATACTCCCTCTCTGCCTCTGTTTTCATGACGAACAGAGAATTATTATTTTTAATTGCATACTCTTGCAGGTTTTAAATTGCGGCAATTAATCACGGTTTTAAATTGCATATGCGATTAATCATGCACGCCTAATATATATATATATATATATATATATAAATAAAACACAGAAGGGGACAGCACTCCTAGACCGGACCAGGTACACATCCAATGACCCTGCGACATGCTCAGCCCTGGGTGCTCACTGGCACTCACAAGAAGCTGTGCTGTCCCCAGAGTCACTGGCAGTTAACCCCAGACAGGTCTGGGTACAAGAACCATAGGGGAAATTACAAAACAAAATTAATACAACACACAAAGAAAGCCCTGCACTCACTAGCAAGCTCTCAGCTAAGATTAAAAGCAAAAATGGAAAGGTTAGTTAGCGCATCTGGCCAAATGGGACAAGCCCAGGTACCACGTCAAGGTCCTTTCCAAAAATCTGGGACCCTAAAACAGCCACACAATGCAAGCTCTCAATCCAAACAAACTGGGAACAAGTGAAGGGTGCACAGGCTTATGTAATCACCCCAGTCATATACAAAACACGGAAGGGGACTGCACTCCTAGACCGGACCGAGTACACATCCCATGACCCTGCAACATACTCAGCCCTGGGTGCTCACTGGCACTCACAAGAAGCTGTGCTGTCCCCAGAGTCACAGGCAGTTAACCCCAGGCAGGTCTGGGTGCAAGAACCATAGGGGAAATTACAAAACAAAATATGCAGGGCTTTCTCTGTGTGATATATATATATATATATATATATATATTTATTTTAGGCAACCAAAAATATTAATCTATACCATTGGTATAGTTCATGCCACCGTTTTCCCGCCAAAAATGATCAAATTAAAACATTTGTTATCTTTTTCACAAACTTTGGGTTTTTATTTACATACCGCTTGAGCAGTCATAACACAAATAGTTGTAAAAGCTTCTCTGGGATCCCCTGCACAATATCACTTGTCAAAAATACAGCAATGTCACTGATCTGTGAATGTGCACAGCTTCTGTCATAAAGTTCAAAATAAGAAGTTTCAAAATGGCGGCACCCAGTGTAAAGAAGCAAAGCTTCACTATCTGGCATGTATAAGGGGTTAAAATAAGAAAATGGTTTAAAGAGAGCTGCAGGCACAGGAGGAAAAAACAAAAGCATGGTGAGTAGTAACCATTATACTGTACTTATACTCAGCAGTTTATGTTCCTTTTATGCATGTAAATAAACACACAAATACAGCGGGTCACAGGGACACACAGCTGTCATTATGACATATCCCATCAGCTCTCACCTCCCCTGTCAGCAGGTACATGATCTGCAGGGTGTGGGCCAGTATCCTCTCTGTCATCATCTTGTCCCCGGTCATGTGACTCGCTGTTAGTGAGTTAGTCACATGCTGCAAGAGTGAAAAGTACAAACATCACTGACCATTCTAACGTGAGTATCCTGTTATTATATTCTCCATCTCATCATGGTCACACGACAAGACAATCACCTTGTGTGTCAATCTGAGCACTTTTATAAAACTTAGTGAGTTCCAGCATTTTACTTACTGGAATGTATTCAATTGTTTACAAATAAATAATTTACCTTTATTTTGGCATTTGAAATAACTGATTTTACCCATGGTATCCCTACCTATACTAAACGTGTCTGCACTTAAGTATATGGTATATAAAATCTGTGTAAACAGAACCAGTAGAAGAAATTACACTTCCTGTGTGTTTACGTGTGTGTGTGTGTGTGTGGGGGGGGGGGGGGTTTCAAAGAACAAAAATTAAATAAACCAATCTATAAAAATAATATAGGTATTTATTTTGAATATATAAAATGTATCAGTAAAGAGTCTAAAATGATAGGGACGTCTCCCTCTTGATAAAGCCCAGAGCAGGGTGAAACACGTTGAACAGGACTAACACATATCTTTACTACATTGAATACTACTCAACTTGTCTTCTAATACACCCACCCTAAGGAGTTCTAACTAAGAACAGAGGGAGGTGTACAACCACAGAAAGATTTGGCGAAATACTACCTAAAGGGATTATTTCACCCAAGACACCCCTTGATCATCCACTTTTCTGAGTGGCAACTGTCATCAGAGTGGCAACTATTATCAAGCACTTTATAGCACTATGCAATCTACATACCGGACAACAAGTGACCTCTGACCTTTGTAGAGTTAGCCGGTGGTCACGTGACACACTTCGGGCTGTCTCGCAGTGCTCCTTGAGACGCAAAGAGATCAGGATCACTACCAGCTAAAGGAAAACACAGTGTGCAAGTCACACACAGAGGTAACCCATTTACAGCACCTTTCTCGCAACAGCTATCCCTCTGGACGCGGTAAGATTCCGCCGAGGGGATTGTCAGCTATAATCTAAATAAGAAGGTAAAAGTTGTTTCACACTTCACTGCGTACTTGCTCACATATACCTACTCCAGAACTATTTGCACTCCAATACAGAGTGGCAATTCAGTCCATTGGACACTATCAATATATATTATATGTTTTAAGATAATTAACCCGCTGAGGTTTTGTATCGTTACATCAATTTGTATAATTTTTTGCTGTGGATTTTATTGTGGATTTGTAAAAAAGGTTTGAAACCATTTTTAATCCAAATTGCAACTTTTAAGGGAGACGTCCCTATCATTTTACTCTTTACTGATACATTTCATATATTCTAAATAAATACCTATATTATTTTTATAGATTGGTTTATTTAATTTTTGTTAGATCCATGCTAGATTAGCGCTGCCACTATTTTATTTTTATGTTCATATTTGCATTTGGTATATCTTAGAGGGCATATTTTTAGTAGCAGCAGGATCCCAACTATATTCTAGGGCATATCTTTCCTTCCTTTTTTCATAAACTTTGTTTCTAAGAACAAAATCAGCTGTTTCATTTACAAAAAAATATATCTAAATAAGTAATTTCTCATTTATTTTATACTCTACGGCCAATATAACATTAGAAACACATCAAGGGAAACCAATTTTACAGTAGTACACTGAGCCTTTAAAGTGATAGAAATGTCAAAATTAAAATAAGCATGGGTGTATTTCAATTTAAAGTAGAAATATTTTTGCAATATATTTCCATTAGCAAAAATAGCAATATTTGCAGTACACAACCCTTGAGAAGATTCTTCAATATATCTAATTTTTGCTGTAGCTTTTTAGGGAAATATAAATGAGCCCCAGCCCCTGCACTGATCAAGCAAACACTGTGTAACATGTTGTAGGATCAAACTAGATCCTATAGGACACATTCCAATCTTTGAGTGCAGTAAAAAACACAATATACAGAGATACATTACAGGAAAACCAGGCAAAATAAACTATGAAATTTCCTCACTAGGTATAATGAAAAATTATTTGTAGGGAATTCAGTTTTATGTTTAATGTCCATTTGATTGTTAAAATCATAAATTGATTAAATGTGTTGGGAACAAAAGGAAATAAAGGTAACCGAGTCACTAAGTAAAAATAATACAAAATGATGAAGGCAACAGGAGGAGCTGAGGTTTTCAATGATACACCCTGTATTACTAGGGATGTATTGTCATATGATGAAATGCACCAAGTGATACAGAAATAACAAGAAATATAAAATGTCATCTATACATGAACCAGAACATATGGAATTAAGTTTTAAGGGACAGGATGTGAGTAGACTAACCAGCTAGCCGGTGTACGTGCAGGTATTATCTATATATGACATATGTACACTTGCTTATGGCTATTCTATACAATAACACTTCCTCTTCTGCACAAATTACTACTTGTTTATACCATATACATACCAGTTTATTCTTTATTATCCTAAGCCTGACATCACTTCATAAACTGCCTATTGCTGCCCTGTGTATAGGGATGATGGAAAAAATAACAAAAGGCTGCTGGGAAATAACGGTCTCCACAAGTGAATTTCTAGAATAGAATATTCCCAGAATAACTCTACACAGTCACTGCAGGAGGTTACCGTGGTATCGTTATGATGTTTTCTCACCTCTCCCGTCAGCAGGTAAAGAATCTCCAGGATGTGATTCAGGATCCGCTCAGGCAGCTTCTTCTTCATCTTGTTCATGGTCAGTGAGATTGTGTAACACTGAGACTTGCACAGAGATTACAGATATGAGAATAATGGCCAAACAAACATACCTATACGCATATATAAACACGAACTTCACCCCTAAAATCTATCTGTATACATGTATACCCCACACGTGCGTACACAAACCCACATATACCCATATTACTTATACTAAAACACATCACACACACACACACACACATATATATATATATATATATATATACACACACACACACACATATATATATATATACACACAGATACAACACAAAGGCTTTTTTTGGCTTAACCCTGTTAAGAGAGCGGAGAGGGGGCAGAAAAGGTGAAAAGGAGTTGTTTATTAGAGGTGAGGGGAGTTTGAGAAGGTCAAACAAAGAAATACATAAGTACCAACTACCTTATATAATGCTAGTTGATGGATAGATACACCGGGCAAGTTGCTTTGTGTCTCACATGCACCTGTATATCCCCATTATACAGATGTATAATATTATAAATCCCTCTGCCTCATGCACGCACAACCCCTCCCGAGTACCATATATACAGATATTATTAGAAAGATGTTCCCTCTGCCACACGCACTCACAGCCTCTACTCCAGTAACTTATATACAGGTATATACTATTATAGAGAGGGGGTACCCTCTGCCTTACAATTACCCCCCTTCCCAGTCCAGTACCTTATATACAGATATATAATATTATACAGAAATTATCTCTGTCTCTCACACACACAGCCCCCTCTCCAGTACCTTATATTAATATATACAGGGTTTATTATAATCAGGTTCCCACTGCCTCATACACACAGACCCTCCACAGTACACTATAAACAGATATATATTATAGGAATTTTCCTTTTACCTCACAAGAGCACCGTACCCAGTACCTTTATATATAGATATATAATATTATAGGGATTTCCCATCTGTCTGCCTCACAAGAGCACCCTACCCAGTACCTTATATACAGATGTATAATATTATAGAGAGGTTCACTCTGCCTCACACACAAAGCCCCTCCCTAGTAACTTATACACGGTAAAATCTTAGTTTAGCGTTCTAAATTATTTTCTCAGCCATATCTCATTATTTTCCTACAAAAGTTGGCGTGGGGGTTCAGATGAGGGCTACCAACAATGCTGCAATGTTTGTGTCTCCAGGAACAAAAAGGGGAGCCATATTTTTGTAACTGTTTACTGTACACAGACACTTAAAGCAGCCCTGTCAGTAACAACTGTACAAACTGCTGAGGAAATAATGTTCACACAGCCTTAAAGGGCAGGATAGCACCTGGTCACAAAGTCTTAAAGGGATAGACAAAAAAAAACACACAGCCTTGAAAGGGTCAAATGCACCACACGCACACACTCTTAAAGGGACAGATCGCAGTAATGTTCATGCAGCGCAACCTTAAAGGGCAGCTCGACACCTGCGCAAAGAGCCTTAAAAGGACATCACCGTGGAGTTCCGGAGGAGGAGCCTGTGCATAGGTTGTGCAGCTCAAGCTCCTGTTCTCCGCAGACAATCCATTGGCGGTGTTTTTGCACGCCAGGCACCTCAGCAACCGAGGAAAGGATCTGCAGCCGGCTTGGGTTAAGCCCTAAGGAACTCCGAGAGCGTCTACTACGCTACACTATAACAACTTGGCTTTGTGTTTCACACAGGACATCGTGTGAGAACCTTTTCAATGCCCGAAAGAACAACCTGCGGCAGTCCCCCCCTCCCACCAGTGCTGTGAGAGGGGGGTAGATAGCCCGGAAAAAACCTGAGCAGATTAAATTAATACAACACACAAAGAAAGCCCTGCACTCACTAGCAAGCTCTCAGCTAAGATTAAAAGCAAAAATGGAAAGGTTAGTTAGCGCATCTGGCCAAATGGGACAAGCCCAGGTACCACGTCAAGGTCCTTTCCAAAAATCTGGGACCCTAAAACAGCCACACAATGCAAGCTCTCAATCCAAACAAACTGGGAACAAGTGAAGGGTGCACAGGCTTATGTAATCACCCCAGTCATATACAAAACACGGAAGGGGACTGCACTCCTAGACCGGACCGAGTACACATCCCATGACCCTGCAACATACTCAGCCCTGGGTGCTCTCTGGCACTCACAAGAAGCTGTGCTGTCCCCAGAGTCACAGGCAGTTAACCCCAGGCAGGTCTGGGTGCAAGAACCATAGGGGAAATTACAAAACAAAATATGCAGGGCTTTCTCTGTGTGATATATATATATATATATATATATATATTTATTTTAGGCAACCAAAAATATTAATCTATACCATTGGTATAGTTCATGCCACCGTTTTCCCGCCAAAAATGATCAAATTAAAACATTTGTTATCTTTTTCACAAACTTTGGGTTTTTATTTACATACCGCTTGAGCAGTCATAACACAAATAGTTGTAAAAGCTTCTCTGGGATCCCCTGCACAATATCACTTGTCAAAAATACAGCAATGTCACTGATCTGTGAATGTGCACAGCTTCTGTCATAAAGTTCAAAATAAGAAGTTACAAAATGGCGGCACCCAGTGTAAAGAAGCAAAGCTTCACTATCTGGCACGTATAAGGGGTTAAAATAAGAAAATGGTTTAAAGAGAGCTGCAGGCACAGGAGGAAAAAACAAAAGCATGGTGAGTAGTAACCATTATACTGTACTTATACTCAGCAGTTTATGTTCCTTTTATGCATGTAAATAAACACACAAATACAGCGGGTCACAGGGACACACAGCTGTCATTATGACATATCCCATCAGCTCTCACCTCCCCTGTCAGCAGGTACATGATCTGCAGGGTGTGGGCCAGTATCCTCTCTGTCATCATCTTGTCCCCGGTCATGTGACTCGCTGTCAGTGAGTTAGTCACATGCTGCAAGAGTGAAAAGTACAAACATCACTGACCATTCTAACGTGAGTATCCTGTTATTATATTCTCCATCTCATCATGGTCACACGACAAGACAATCACCTTGTGTGTCAATCTGAGCACTTTTATAAAACTTAGTGAGTTCCAGCATTTTACTTACTGGAATGTATTCAATTGTTTACAAATAAATAATTTACCTTTATTTTGGCATTTGAAATAACTGATTTTACCCATGGTATCCCTACCTATACTAAACGTGTCTGCACTTAAGTATATGGTATATAAAATCTGTGTAAACAGAACCAGTAGAAGAAATTACACTTCCTGTGTGTTTACGTGTGTGTGTGTGGGGGGGGGGGGGTTCAAAGAACAAAAATTAAATAAACCAATCTATAAAAATAATATAGGTATTTATTTTGAATATATAAAATGTATCAGTAAAGAGTCTAAAATGATAGGGACGTCTCCCTCTTGATAAAGCCCAGAGCAGGGTGAAACACGTTGAACAGGACTAACACATATCTTTACTACATTGAATACTACTCAACTTGTCTTCTAATACACCCACCCTAAGGAGTTCTAACTAAGAACAGAGGGAGGTGTACAACCACAGAAAGATTTGGCGAAATACTACCTAAAGGGATTATTTCACCCAAGACACCCCTTGATCATCCACTTTTCTGAGTGGCAACTGTCATCAGAGTGGCAACTATTATCAAGCACTTTATAGCACTATGCAATCTACATACCGGACAACAAGTGACCTCTGACCTTTGTAGAGTTAGCCGGTGGTCACGTGACACACTTTGGGCTGTCTCGCAGTGCTCCTTGAGACACAAAGAGATCAGGATCACTACCAGCTAAAGGAAAACACAGTGTGCAAGTCACACACAGAGGTAACCCATTTACAGCACCTTTCTCGCAACAGCTATCCCTCTGGACGCGGTAAGATTCCGCCGAGGGGATTGTCAGCTATAATCTAAATAAGAAGGTAAAAGTTGTTTCACACTTTACTGCGTACTTGCTCACATATACCTACTCCAGAACTATTTGCACTCCAATACAGAGTGGCAATTCAGTCCATTGGACACTATCAATATATATTATATGTTTTAAGATAATTAACCCGCTGAGGTTTTGTATCGTTACATCGATTTGTATAATTTTTTGCTGTGGATTTTATTGTGGATTTGTAAAAAAGGTTTGAAACCATTTTTAATCCAAATTGCAACTTTTAAGGGAGACGTCCCTATCATTTTACTCTTTACTGATACATTTCATATATTCTAAATAAATACCTATATTATTTTTATAGATTGGTTTATTTAATTTTTGTTAGATCCATGCTAGATTAGCGCTGCCACTATTTTATTTTTATGTTCATATTTGCATTTGGTATATCTTAGAGGGCATATTTTTAGTAGCAGCAGGATCCCAACTATATTCTAGGGCATATCTTTCCTTCCTTTTTTCATAAACTTTGTTTCTAAGAACAAAATCAGCTGTTTCATTTACAAAAAATATATCTAAATAAGTAATTTCTCATTTATTTTATACTCTACGGCCAATATAACATTAGAAACACATCAAGGGAAACCAATTTTACAGTAGTACACTGAGCCTTTAAAGTGATAGAAATGTCAAAATTAAAATAAGCATGGGTGTATTTCAATTTAAAGTAGAAATATTTTTGCAATATATTTCCATTAGCAAAAATAGCAATATTTGCAGTACACAACCCTTGAGAAGATTCTTCAATATATCTAATTTTTGCTGTAGCTTTTTAGGGAAATATAAATGAGCCCCAGCCCCTGCACTGATCAAGCAAACACTGTGTAACATGTTGTAGGATCAAACTAGATCCTATAGGACACATTCCAATCTTTGAGTGCAGTAAAAAACACAATATACAGAGATACATTACAGGAAAACCAGGCAAAATAAACTATGAAATTTCCTCACTAGGTATAATGAAAAATTATTTGTAGGGAATTCAGTTTTATGTTTAATGTCCATTTGATTGTTAAAATCATAAATTGATTAAATGTGTTGGGAACAAAAGGAAATAAAGGTAACCGAGTCACTAAGTAAAAATAATACAAAATGATGAAGGCAACAGGAGGAGCTGAGGTTTACAATGATACACCCTGTATTACTAGGGATGTATTGTCATATGATGAATTGCACCAAGTGATACAGAAATAACAAGAAATATAAAATGTCATCTATACATGAACCAGAACATATGGAATTAAGTTTTAAGGGACAGGATGTGAGTAGACTAACCAGCTAGCCGGTGTACGTGCAGGTATTATCTATATATGACATATGTACACTTGCTTATGGCTATTCTATACAATAACACTTCCTCTTCTGCACAAATTACTACTTGTTTATACCATATACATACCAGTTTATTCTTTATTATCCTAAGCCTGACATCACTTCATAAACTGCCTATTGCTGCCCTGTGTATAGGGATGATGGAAAAAATAACAAAAGGCTGCTGGGAAATAACGGTCTCCACAAGTGAATTTCTAGAATAGAATATTCCCAGAATAACTCTACACAGTCACTGCAGGAGGTTACCGTGGTATCGTTATGATGTTTTCTCACCTCTCCCGTCAGCAGGTAAAGAATCTCCAGGATGTGATTCAGGATCCGCTCAGGCAGCTTCTTCTTCATCTTGTTCATGGTCAGTGAGATTGTGTAACACTGAGACTTGCACAGAGATTACAGATATGAGAATAATGGCCAAACAAACATACCTATACGCATATATAAACACGAACTTCACCCCTAAAATCTATCTGTATACATGTATACCCCACACGTGCGTACACAAACCCACATATACCCATATTACTTATACTAAAACACATCACACACACACACACACATATATATATATATATATATATATATATATATACACACACACACACACATATATATATATATATATATATACACAGATACAACACAAAGGCTTTTTTTGGCTTAACCCTGTTAAGAGAGCGGAGAGGGGGCAGAAAAGGTGAAAAGGAGTTGTTTATTAGAGGTGAGGGGAGTTTGAGAAGGTCAAACAAAGAAATACATAAGTACCAACTACCTTATATAATGCTAGTTGATGGATAGATACACCGGTCAAGTTGCTTTGTGTCTCACATGCACCTGTATATCCCCATTATACAGATGTATAATATTATAAATCCCTCTGCCTCATGCACGCACAACCCCTCCCGAGTACCATATATACAGATATTATTAGAAAGATGTTCCCTCTGCCACACGCACTCACAGCCTCTACTCCAGTAACTTATATACAGGTATATACTATTATAGAGAGGGGGTACCCTCTGCCTTACAATTACCCCCCTTCCCAGTCCAGTACCTTATATACAGATATATAATATTATACAGAAATTATCTCTGTCTCTCACACACACAGCCCCCTCTCCAGTACCTTATATTAATATATACAGGGTTTATTATAATCAGGTTCCCACTGCCTCATACACACAGACCCTCCACAGTACACTATAAACAGATATATATTATAGGAATTTTCCTTTTACCTCACAAGAGCACCGTACCCAGTACCTTTATATATAGATATATAATATTATAGGGATTTCCCATCTGTCTGCCTCACAAGAGCACCCTACCCAGTACCTTATATACAGATGTATAATATTATAGAGAGGTTCACTCTGCCTCACACACAAAGCCCCTCCCTAGTAACTTATACACGGTAAAATCTTAGTTTAGCGTTCTAAATTATTTTCTCAGCCATATCTCATTATTTTCCTACAAAAGTTGGCGTGGGGGTTCAGATGAGGGCTACCAACAATGCTGCAATGTTTGTGTCTCCAGGAACAAAAAGGGGAGCCATATTTTTGTAACTGTTTACTGTACACAGACACTTAAAGCAGCCCTGTCAGTAACAACTGTACAAACTGCTGAGGAAATAATGTTCACACAGCCTTAAAGGGCAGGATAGCACCTGGTCACAAAGTCTTAAAGGGATAGACAAAAAAAAACACACAGCCTTGAAAGGGTCAAATGCACCACACGCACACACTCTTAAAGGGACAGATCGCAGTAATGTTCATGCAGCGCAACCTTAAAGGGCAGCTCGACACCTGCGCAAAGAGCCTTAAAAGGACATCACCGTGGAGTTCCGGAGGAGGAGCCTGTGCATAGGTTGTGCAGCTGAAGCTCCTGTTCTCCGCAGACAATCCATTGGCGGTGTTTTTGCACGCCAGGCACCTCAGCAACCGAGGAAAGGATCTGCAGCCGGCTTGGGTTAAGCCCTAAGGAACTCCGAGAGCGTCTACTACGCTACACTATAACAACTTGGCTTTGTGTTTCACACAGGACATCGTGTGAGAACCTTTTCAATGCCCGAAAGAACAACCTGCGGCAGTCCCCCCCTCCCACCAGTGCTGTGAGAGGGGGGTAGATAGCCCGGAAAAAACCTGAGCAGATTAAATTAATACAACACACAAAGAAAGCCCTGCACTCACTAGCAAGCTCTCAGCTAAGATTAAAAGCAAAAATGGAAAGGTTAGTTAGCGCATCTGGCCAAATGGGACAAGCCCAGGTACCACGTCAAGGTCCTTTCCAAAAATCTGGGACCCTAAAACAGCCACACAATGCAAGCTCTCAATCCAAACAAACTGGGAACAAGTGAAGGGTGCACAGGCTTATGTAATCACCCCAGTCATATACAAAACACGGAAGGGGACTGCACTCCTAGACCGGACCGAGTACACATCCCATGACCCTGCAACATACTCAGCCCTGGGTGCTCACTGGCACTCACAAGAAGCTGTGCTGTCCCCAGAGTCACAGGCAGTTAACCCCAGGCAGGTCTGGGTGCAAGAACCATAGGGGAAATTACAAAACAAAATATGCAGGGCTTTCTCTGTGTGATATATATATATATATATATATATTTTAGGAAACCAAAAATATGAATCTATACCATTTTGGTATAGTTCATGCCACCGTTTTGCCGCCAAAAATGATCAAATTAAAACATTTGTTATCTTTTTCACAAACTTTGGGTTTTTATTTACATATCGCTTGAGCAGTCATAACACAAATAGTTGTAAAAGCTTCTCTGGGATCCCCTGCACAATATCACTTGTCAAAAATACAGCAATGTCACTGATCTGTGAATGTGCACAGCTTCTGTCATAAAGTTCAAAATAAGAAGTTACAAAATGGCGGCACCCAGTGTAAAGATGCAAAGCTTCACTATCTGGCACATATAAGGGGTTAAAATAAGAAAATGGTTTAAAGACAGCTGCAGGCACAGGAGGAAAAAACAAAAGCATGGTGAGTAGTAACCATTATACTGTACTTATACTCAGCAGTTTATGTTCCTTTTATGCATGTAAATAAACACACAAATACAGCGGGTCACAGGGACACACAGCTGTTATTATGACATATTCCATCACCTCTCACCTCCCCTGTCAGCAGGTACATGATCTGCAGGGTGTGGGCCAGTATCCTCTCTGTCATCATCTTGTCCCCGGTCATGTGACTCGCTGTCAGTGAGTTAGTCACATGCTGCAAGAGTGAAAAGTACAAACATCACTGACTATTCTAACGTGTGTATCCTTTTATTATATTCTCCATCTCATCATGGTCACACGACAAGACAATCACCTTGTGTTTCAATCTGAGCACTTGTATAAAACTTAGTGAGTTCCAGCATTTTACTTACTGGAATGTATTAAATTGTTTACAAATAAATCATTTACCTTTATTTTGGCATTCGAAATAGCTGATTTTACCCATGGTATCCCTACCTATACTAAACGTGTCTGCACTTAAGTATATGGTATATAAAATCTGTGTAAACAGAACCAGTAGAAGAAATTACACTCCCTGTGTGTTTATGTGTGTGTGTGTGTGTGGGGGGGGGGGGGTGTAAAAAAGATAAGCAATAAAATGTATGGTATACAAAAATACATAATATAAACAAGCATGTGTTTACAGAAAAAGATAAAATAAGGAGATCTGATTTCCCTGCAAGCTCAAGCCATTTTAATGGGTTGTGGTTTCAAAGAACAAAAATTAAATAAACCAATCTATAAAAATAATATAGGTATTTATTTTGAATATATAAAAATGTATCAGTAAAGAGTCTAAAATGATAGGGACGTCTTCCTCTTGATAAAGCCCAGAGCAGGGTGAATCACGTTGAACAGGACTAACACATATCTTTACTACATTGAATACTACTCAACTTGTCTTCTAATACACCCACCCTAAGGAGTTCTAACTAAGAACAGAGGGAGGTGTACAACCACAGAAAGATTTGGCGAAATACTACCTAAAGGGTTTATTTCACCCAAGACACCCCTTGATCATCCACTTTTCTGAGTGGCAACTGTCATCAGAGTGGCAACTATTATCAAGCACTTTATAGCACTATGCAATCTACATACCGGACAACAAGTGACCTCTGACCTTTGTAGAGTTAGCCGGTGGTCACGTGACACACTTCGGGCTGTCCCGCAGTGTACCTTGAGACGCAAAGAGATCCGGATCACTACCAGCTAAAGGAAAACACAGTGTGCAAGTCACACACAGAGGTTACAGCACCTTTCTCGCAACAGCTATCCCTCTGGACGCGGTAAGATTCCGCCGAGGGGATTGTCAGCTATAATCTAAATAAGAAGGTAAAAGTTGTTTCACACTTCACTGCGTACTTGCTCACATATACCTACTCCAGAACTATTTGCACTCCAATACAGAGTGGCAATTCAGTCCATTGGACACTATCAATATATATTACATGTTTTAAGATAATTAACCCGCTGAGGTTTTGTATCGTTACATTGATTTGTATAATTTTTTTGCTGTGGATTTGTAAAAAAGGTTTGACACCATTTTTAATCCAAATTGCAACTTTTAAGGGAGACGTCCCTATCATTTTACTCTTTACTGATACATTTCATATATTCTAAATAAATACCTATATTATTTTTATAGATTGGTTTATTTAATTTTTGTTAGATCCATGCTAGATTAGCGCTGCCACTATTTTATTTTTATGTTCATATTTGCATTTGGTATATCTTAGAGGGGATATTCTTAGTAGCAGGAGGATCCCAACTATATTCTAGGGCACATCTTTCCTTCCTTTTTTCATAAACTTTGTTTCAAAGAACAAAACCAGCTGTTTCATTTACAAAAAATATATCTAAATAAGTAATTTCTCATTTATTTTATACTCTACGGCCAATATAACATTAGAAACACATCAAGGGAAACCAATTTTACAGTAGTACACTGAGCCTTTAAAGTGATAGAAATGTCAAAATTGAAATAAGCATGGGTGCATTTCAATTTAAAGTAGAAGTATTTTTGCAATATATTTCCATTAGCAAAAATAGCAATATTTGCAGTACACAACCCTTGAGAAGATTCTTCAATATATCTAATTTTTGCTGTAGCTAATTAGGGAAATATAAATGAGCCCCTGCACTGATCAAGCAACACTGTGTAACATGTTGTAGGATCAAACTAGATCCTGTAGGACACATTCCAATCTTTGAGTGCAGTAAAAAAACACAATATACAGAGATACATTACAGGAAAACCAGGCAAAAATAAACTATGAAATTACCATTTCCTCACTAGGTATAATGAAAAATCATTTTTAGGGAATTCAATTTTATGTTTAATGTCCATTTGATTGTTAAAATCATAAATTGATTAAATGTGTTGGGAACAAAGGGAAATAAAGGTAATCGAGTCACTAAGTAAAAATATTACAAAATGATGAAGGCAACAGGAGGAGCTGAGGTTTACAATGATACACCCTGTATTACTAGGGATGTATTGTCATATGATGAAATGCACCAAGTGATACAGAAATAACAAGAAATATAAAATGTCATCTATACATGAACCAGAACATATGGAATTAAGTTTTAAGGGACAGGATGTGAGTAGACTAACCAGCTAGCCGGTGTACGTGCAGCTATTATCTATATATGACATATGTACACTTGCTTATGGCCATTCTATACAATAACACTTCTTCTTCTGCACAAATTACTACTTGTTTATACCATATAAATACCAGTTTATTCTTTATTAGCCTAAGCCTGACATCACTTCATAAACTGCCTATTGCTGCCCTGTGTATGGGGATGATGGAACAAATAACAAAAGGCTGCTGGAAAATAACGGTCTCCACAAGTGAATTTCTAGAATAGAATATTCCCAGAATAACTCTACACAGTCACTGCAGGAGGTTACCGTGGTGTCGTTATGATGTTTTCTCACCTCTCCCGTCAGCAGGTAGAGAATCTCCAGGATGTGATTTAGGATCTGCTCAGGCAGCTTCTTCTTCATCTTGTTCATGGTCAGTGAGATTGTGTAACACTGAGACTTGCAGCAGAGATTACAGATATGAGAATAATGGCCAAACAAACATACCTATACGCATATATAAACACGAACTTCACCCCTAAAATCTATCTGTATACATGTATACCCCACACGTGCGTACACAAACCCACATATACCCATATTACTTATACCAAAACACATTTTATATATATATATATATATATATATATATATCCTTCTCTGTACATTAAATAACAGTTTAAATTATATTGAGATGCTCGCTATATCATATACACAGCCTGCTCTCCTCTATGTTATACACATATATAACAGCATAGAGATGTTCTTTCTGCCTCACACACTTTCAGTACAATACAGCTATAAAGCACTTACACAAAGCTACTTATGCTTTATTACCTTGTCATACGAGTGTGGTAGCAGCAGCTAGATCCCATCCAGCTATAGGACCGGTCACGTGACTGCCGTGACATCATCGATACCTTAGCTGAAAGGGACCGTGTTAACAAATTGTGTTAAACTCAGTGATCTGTGCTGTGAGTTATCAGCTGTGTGTGAAACAGAATGCAGCATGAGAGCTAACAGAAGGCCCCTGTTGTCTGATGTCCGTGTGCTGGGTGTGAGTCAGGATTGGAGGTGTATGATGGAATAGAGGGGATGAGGTGAGTGATGAAGAGGAGGGTTAAAAGGGTAAGAGGGAGATGAGAGTGAGGGAGAGAGGTGTTGAGAGGGTGAGAAGGGGGCTCTGTGAGGATGAGGAGGGCTAAAGGGGTAGTTGGGAGAGAGGTATTGAGAGGGTGAGGAGGGGGCTGTGTGGAGAGAGGAGGGGTTAGGGGGAGCTGAGAGTTAGGGAGAGAGGTGTTGAGAGGGCGAGGAGGGGGCTGTGTGAGGGAGAGAAGAGCTGAGAGCTGAAAGGGTAAAATAGATCTGAGAGTGAGTGAGGGAGGGAGGTATTGAGAAGGTGAGAAGGGGACCGTGTGAGGGAGAGGAGGGCTATGAGAAGGGAGTTGTGTGAGTGAGAGGAGGGCTAAAGGGGTAAGAGGGAGCTGAGAGAGAGGGTGAGAAGGGGGCTGTGTGAGGGAGAGGAGGGGTAAAGGGGAACTGAGAGTGAGGAATAGAGAAGTTGAGAGGGTGAGAAGGGGACTGTGTGAGGGAGAGGAGGGGTAAAGGGTAGCTGAGATTGAGGGAGAGAGGTGTTGAGAGGGAGAGGAGGGGTAAGGGGTAGCTGAGATTGAGGGAGGGAGAGAGGTGTTGAGAGGGTGAGGAGGGGGCTGTATGAGAGAGAAGAGGGCTAAATTGGTAAGTGGTAGCTGAGAGTGAGGGAGAGAGGTGTTGAGAGCGAGGAGGGGGCTGTGTGAGAGGTGAAGGCTAAAGGGTGACCAGGGAGCTGAGAGTGAGGGAAAGCGGTGTTGAGTGTGTGAGGAGGGGGCTGTGTGAGGGGGAAGAGGGCTTAATGGGTAAGGGGGAGCTGAGAGTAAGGGAGAGAGGTGTTGAGAGGGTGAGAAGGGGGCTGTGTGAGGGAGAGGAGGGGTAAAGGGGAACTGAGAGTGAGGAATAGAGAAGTTGAGAGGGTGAGAAGGGGACTGTGTGAGGGAGAGGAGGGGTAAAGGGGAACTGAGAGTGAGGAATAGAGAAGTTGAGAGGGTGAGAAGGGGACTGTGTGAGGGAGAGGAGGGGTAAAGGGTAGCTGAGATTGAGGGAGAGAGGTGTTGAGAGGGAGAGGAGGGGTAAGGGGTAGCTGAGATTGAGGGAGGGAGAGAGGTGTTGAGAGGGTGAGGAGGGGGCTGTATGAGAGAGAAGAGGGCTAAATTGGTAAGTGGTAGCTGAGAGTGAGGGAGAGAGGTGTTGAGAGCGAGGAGGGGGCTGTGTGAGAGGTGAAGGCTAAAGGGTGACCAGGGAGCTGAGAGTGAGGGAAAGCGGTGTTGAGTGTGTGAGGAGGGGGCTGTGTGAGGGGGAAGAGGGCTTAATGGGTAAGGGGGAGCTGAGAGTAAGGGAGAGAGGTGTTGAGGGCAAGGAGGGGGCTGTGTGAGAGAGGAAGACTAAAGGGGTAAGGGGGAGCTGAGAGTGAGGGAGAGAGCTGTTGGGAGGGAGAGGAGGGCTAAAGGGGTAAGGGGGAGCTGAAAGTGAGAGAGAGAGCTGTTGGAAGGGTGAGGAGGGTGCTGTTTGAGAGAAGAGGGCTGAAGGGGTAAGGGGGAGCTGAGAGTAAGGGAGAGAGGTGTTAAAAGGGTGAGGAGGGGGCTGTGTGAGGGAAAGAAGGGTAAGGGGGAGTTGAGCATGAGGGAGAGAGAGGTGTTGAGAGGGTGAGGAGGGGACTGTGTGAGAGAGAGGAGGGTTAAAGGGGTAAGGGGGAGCTGAGAATGAGGGAGAGAGTTGTTGAGGGGGTGAGGAGGGGGGCTGTGTGAGGGAGGGGAGGGTAAGGGGGAGCTGAGCATGAGGGAGAGAGGTGTTGAGAGGGTGAGGAGGGGACTGTGTGAGGGAGGGGAGGGTAAGGGGGAGCTGAGCATGAGGGAGAGAGGTGTTGAGAGGGTGAGGAGGGGACTGTGTGAGAGAGAGGAGGGCTAAAGGGGTAAGGGGGATCTGAGAGTGAGGGAGAGAGGTGTTGAGAGGGTGAGGAGGGGGCTGTGTGAGGGAGAGGGGGGTAAGGGGGAGCTGAGCATGAGGGAGAGAGGTGTTGGGAGGGGCCTGTGTGAGTAAGAAGCGGGCAGAGAGGAGGAAACTGTGTAAGGGAAAGGGGAATTTAGAGGGTGAGGAGGGTCTGGGAGAGGGGGCTGAAAAGAGACTGTGTGTAAGGTAGACTGGTACTAAGAAGGTGATGAGAGATCTGTGTGCAAGTGAGAGAGGATCAGAGGGTAAGTAGGGGGCTGAGATGTTAAAGGGACACTGAACCCAAATTTTTTCTTTTGTGATTCAGATAGAGCAACTTTCTAATTTACTACTATTATCAAATTGTCTTCATTCTCTTGGTATCTTTATTTGAAATGCAAGAATGTAAGTTTGGATGCCGGATCATTTTTGGTGAGCAAACTGGGTTGTTCTTGCTGATTGGTGGATAAATTCACCCACCAATAAATAAGTGCTTTCCATGGGTCTGAACAAAAAAAATAGCTTAGATGCCTTCTTTTTCAAATAAAGAAAGCAAGAGAACGAAGAAAAATTAATAATAGGAGTAAATTAGAAAGTTGCTTAAAATGTCATTCTCTATCTGAATCACGAAAGAAAAAATTTGGGTTCAGTGTCCCTTTAAGAAGGGAGCTGAGAGTGTAAGTAGAGACTGTTTGCTAGTGAGTGAGGAGGGTGTATGAGGGAAAGGAGACTGAGAGAGTGAGAGGGCTGTGTTTGAGAGAGAGAGACTCTGAGAAGGTGAGGAGGGGGGTGATTGAGGGTAAGGATGGGGACTGATAGGATGAGAAGGGGCTGTGTGTGAAGGAGAGGGGACTGAGGGTGAGAATAAAGCTAGGAGAGGGAGGCTGAGAGGGTAAGGAGAGGCTGTTTGTGAGTGAGGGAGGCTGAGAGGATGAGGAGGAGCTGTATGATGGAGAGGGGGATTGAGAGGGTGAGAATGATCTGTGTGTAAGAGAGTGGGGCTGACAGGGTAAGGATGGGTGCTGAGTGAGGGAGAGGGTTGCTAAGAGAGTAAAGAGGGGGCTGTGTGAGGGAGAGGGGACAAAAAGTGTGAGAAGGGTACTGAATATGATGAAGAGAAGTTCGGAGAAGGTGAGGAGGGGGCTGAAAGTGTAAGTAGGGTGCTGGGTGTGGAGCGGGCTGTGTGAGAGAAAGGGGGGCTAAGAGGATTAGAAGGGGGGCTGTGTGTGAGGGAGAGAAATTCTGAGGTGGGGAGATGGGGTCTGTGTGTGAGGGAGAGACATTCTGAGAGGGTGAGATGGGGTATGTGTAAGGGAGAGAGAGATTCTGAGAGGTTTAGAAGGAGGCTGTGTGTTAGGGAGAGACATTCTGAGAGGGTGAGAAGGGGGCTGTGTGTGAGGGAGAGAGAGATTCTGAGAGGATTAGAAGGAGGCTGTGTGTGAGGGAGAGACATTCTGAGAGGGTGAGGAGGGGGCTGTGTGTGAGGGAGAGAGATATTCTGAGAGGATTAGAAGGAGGCTGTGTGTGAGGGAGAGACATTCTGAGAGGGTGAGAAGGGGGCTGTGTGTGAGGGAGAGAGAGATTCTGAGAGGATTAGAAGGAGGCTGTGTGTGAGGGAGAGACATTCTGAGAGGGTGAGAAGGGGGCTGTGTGTGAGGGAGAGAGAGATTCTGAGAGGATTAGAAGGAGGCTGTGTGTGAGGGAGAGACATTCTGAGAGGGTGAGATGGAGTCTGTGTGTGAGGGAGAGAGTGATTCTGAGAGGGTGAGAAGGGGTCTGTGTGTGAGGGAGAGACATTCTGAGAGGGTGAGATGAGGTATATGTGTAAGGGAGAGAGAGATTCTGAGAGGATGAGAAGGGGGCTGTGTGTGAGGGAGAGACATTCTGAGAGGGTGAGATGAGGTATATGTGTAAGGGAGAGAGAGATTCTGAGAGGATGAGAAGGGGGCTGTGTGTGAGGGAGAGACATTCTGAGAGGGTGAGATGGAGTCTGTGTGTGAGGGAGAGAGTGATTCTGAGAGGGTGAGATGAGGTATATGTGTAAGGGAGAGAGAGATTCTGAGAGGATGAGAAGGGGGCTGTGTGTGAGGGAGAGACATTCTGAGAGGGTGAGATGGAGTCTGTGTGTGAGGGAGAGAGTGATTCTGAGAGGGTGAGAAGGGGTCTGTGTGTGAGGGAGAGACATTCTGAGAGGGTGAGATGAGGTATATGTGTAAGGGAGAGAGAGATTCTGAGAGGATGAGAAGGGGGCTGTGTGTGAGGGAGAGATGCTGAGAGGGTGAGAAGGGGGCTGTGTGTGAGGAAGAGGGGACTGAGTGAGGGGGGGTAAAAGGGAGGGGGCTGTGTGTGAGATTTATTACTTACTTGCATACATACATTTTTAGGGTAATAAGGCTGGTCCTGGGCACTAATTTATAGCTTATGTCCCTGCCTTAGTTACAGTAGAGTTGAAACAAGATCTAAAGTAACAAATCCTACTTATATAAAAGAGAGCAATACAGGTAGTGGTTTCCTACAGATTGTATGAGGCAGCACGCTTATGTTAACTTTAGTTTGCTGTGCAGTTTGTGACGTATGTGAAATTGCTGTGCCCTACAATCGTCTCCTCAAGCAGGAAGGTTGAAGGGACAGACTGGTGATACAGCACTGCCTGTCACATGTGGCTAATTAGTGAGGGTCAGATACCGAAACGCAAATGAAAGAAAAGCAACAGAGGGAGGAGCTTAAGTCCAGCAGCTGAAAGCAGAACTCTCGCTCTTGTTGCTGAATTCAGTGTGGGAAGCTCCTCTGCAGGTCACTGCCAGCACGTGCACCGCTGAAGCACCATGTGGCTCTGTAATTGAATGGCTGACCTGATGCTGCTGTAACTCTCGCACCTCTCCTGGCCAAAGTGTACAGGGAATTTCACCCAGCGCTGGGGCACATTTTATTAGCGCCACTTGTGTTCTGCAATGGGGGATAATCAACCTCTGCTGTGCACATTCACCTTCTGCTTCTCATTATTTTTGCTGGCTCATTATTAAATCAGTCACCTCCATAACATTTAACAAACCTGCTGTATAAAGATTGTCACATTGTATGTTATCTGCTATACAAGCAGCTGGTCACATGTGTAGTATATTGTGCATACGTGACATAAACATGTTTATATCACATAATCATAGCTTTACCATAACTGCAGGAAGAGCTCTGACTCTTTCCCATCTCTCATTTGTTGCTTCTTCCTTCCTTCTCGCAGGGGTCACATTTCTAGCATCTGAGTCAAGATGAACAGTTACACAAAGCAGATGGCAGAGCAGTTCCTGAGTCAGGCCCTGGGCATCATCTGCCTGCTGACCGGAGAGGTGAGTGCTGCTTCTGATCACCAGACCTATATTATTAATGCTTACATCAGCTTGGCCACCTGCATACCCCCAGCTCTCAGGGTCCCCTTTACAACCCTCCCTCATCCCCCCTAGCATCTAGGGGCCACTGCACCTCTCCAGGGACCCCTACACCAACTCTCCACTGCCAAGTTTCTATTACCAGCCATTTCTCCTGCACAACTATCCACTGCACCTCTCCAGGACTCAGGGGTCCCTGCACAACCCTCCATCGACAAACCTCCCTTAGCACCCAGGGTTTTCTGCACAACTATCCATTGTAAAACCTCCCCCATCACCCATTGGCTAATACACAAACAATCAATGGAACAACCTCCCCTAGCCCCCAGGGACCCCTACACAACTATCCTCTCTAAAACCTCCACCAGCACCCAGGTTCCCCTGTACAACCTTTCATTGCAACATGCCCCCAGCACCCAGGGACCCCTGCACAGCTATCCACTGTAAAACATCCTCCAACACCCAGGGTCCCCTGCACAACCCTTGACTGCAAAACCACCTCCAGCACCCAGGGGCCCGTGTACAATGCTTCACTGTAAAACTAAATAGCCCTAGTACTCCCCTGCATGACCCTACCATTATTAACAAAAATTCCAAGCATTCAATGCCCTACTACATGACCCTGGTTGCAAAAAATTCCTCCAGAACCCAAGGGTCCCCCTACATAGCACCTAAAACAAAATATAAAGAACATTGCAGGACTACCTTACAGTACTACAGCACCCAAGGAACCTCCTATCTCAGTGCTCGCCCATGCACCAGGGCACGACTGGCCCCTGAAAATTAGGGCCTGGAACCCTGGTTTGGAACTCCCACCACTTCCTGCTGCTGGCTACCACCAGCTACACCTAAAAATTTTCCCCAGTTCGGCTGGATCATTTGGAGGCCAAGCAGTTTGTAAAATGCTCATCCTTCAGGGGCGGGTACAATCTACTATTACTGGTGGGGCTAAGAGCGAAGACAACATGTTAATTAATGTTACGGAGTGAAGGAGGAGCCAATGCTTTGGTGGCGTGGAGTGTGCGTGTCGAGGTTTAGGCTAGGAAGTGTGTAGTATGCACTGCGTTTTTCATATGGCAAATAAAAACTAGACCTGCACCTCCCCAAATGAATGAGGCAACAGCGGGGCTTATAATAGGAGGAGGAATGCCAGCTCAGTAAAAAGCTGCTCCTGGGCTAGTGTAGGTGGGGGATTGTCTGCCTACATCTGTGTTGCTCCCTCCCTGCACTATTTGTTGGTTCTTTGAGGAGCTGGTATTGCTGTTTTCCATTTCTAATGTGGTGCTTACTGCTGATGGTTTCATTGAAGAGTTGTAGTCATAGGTATTGTTGGGCTGTGCAGTTTTTCATGTCCCTGTAGTGTCAGTCTGCCTAGGAACTCGGTACTCTGCTGTACTCCTGGTTTCTATGTGCTTCTTACTGTTACAGCATAAGGGGCCTGGAACTGCACCTCACTTCGTTGTCTGCTGTAGTTGTTTCTTGTATTGCTGTGTCCAGTGTCAGAGTACACGGAGTGGCAACTCCTGTCTTCTCAACCAACGTTACATTCACTTCCTCTCCCTTTGTACCAGCTGTTTCTCCTCAGCTACGTTTTAAAACCTGATCAGAGAGAACTGCAAGTATATAGATGTACAGTACACTGGGCTAACTGCTCTGCCTTCTAGTTCTGCTTAATTCTAAAAGTGTAATGTTGGTGATATGTAATATATGGCTCTTAAAGATTGGCATTTATAGCAGACTGTTGTTTTTATTTTGCAGAAATGAGTCTCAAGCTGCCTTGATTTTTATTATTAACCCCTTAACGACCAGTGTTGTACCCTGTACGACGCTGGTCATTATGCCCTTAAAGGGACATTAAACACAAAATAAATGCTAGATAAAATGATGCATTCGAAGAAAAGATTAGTCTGAGAATAACATGTAGATGTATTTTTTAAAGTTTCATCAGTTGTTTAAATATTGACAAAATAAGTGTAAAATTTTAGTGTCTATAAAACAATGAGAGCTGCCATGTTGTAACCTAGTTTACCTTCTCTGCTGTAGCCAATTAGAGACAGTTATAAATAGGCCACTAGAGTGTGCAGCCAATGGCTGTGCAGAATATAACAGTGTTCTGCACTGCAATTTCTAACAGGAAAAGCTCACAATTTCAGAATGGAACTATAGGAAAAGGGGACAAAATAGATAATGAAAGTGTCCTGCAGTTTTTTTTACTAAATCTGATTTATCATTTTATATTACCATTTCAAAATGGTTATTGTCCCTTTAAGGACCAGCGACATACCATGTACATCGCTGCAGTCTTGGGCTTCTTTCTGCCGTGATCTCGCTAAAAATAGCGAGATCGCACTATTTCTGCATGCCCTGTAAGTGGGGCAGTGCAGAAATAGATTTACATAGTTAACGATGCAGAGAGAGCCACTCTGTAGCCCTCTCTGCATCGGACAGCGGTGGTGCCGATTGTTGGTGGGTGGGAGCCATAGCAGGGAGGCGGGTTGTGCGGCAAATCTCTGGAGCTGTTCCGGCCAGCTGGGATCTCAGTTCCGGTAATGCGCGGGAGCATGCGCGCGCCCGCTTCAGATCACAACAAGTGATCAAGTGTAGGGGAAAGTGGGAGGGGGAATAAAGGGGGAATAAAGGTTGGAAAAGGGATCTGGGAGGAAGGGGGATAGGGAGGGAGCCAACCTAAATGATGGGGATAAAAAAGGATGGGGTAAAAAAAAATTAAAAAGCCTGATTTTATTGCAAAGTGGGTACTGGCAGACAGCTGCCAGTACCCAAGATGACGGCAATTAGGTAGAGGGGGGAGGGTTAGGGAGCTGTTTGGGGAGAGAGGATCAGGCAGGTTGGGGGCTAAGGGGGGATTCAACACTGCAGAATAATATATGAAAAATAAATTATATTAAAAAAAGATGGCGGTGACAATTGTAAGCTGGGGTAGGGCAGAGACCTGTTTGAGGGGGTCAGGGAGGGATCAGGGGGTGGGATGCATCAGGTGGGAGACTGATCTCTAAACTAAAGCTAAAATGAACCCTACAAGCTACCTAATTAACACCTTCACTGCTGGGCATAATACAAGTGTGGTGCGCAGCGGCAATTAGCGGCCTTCTAATTGCCAAAAATCAATGCTAAAGCAATACATGTCTGCTAATTAGAAGGCTGCTAAATGCTGCTGCACATCACTATGGTATTATGCCCAGCAGTGAAGGGGTTAATTGGCTAGCTTGTAGGGAGCTTGTAGGGTTAATTTTAGCTGTAGTTTAGTAGACAACCCAAAGTATTGATCTAGGCCCATTTTGATATATTTCATGCCACCATTTCACTGCCAAATGCGATCAAATAAAAAAATTGTTAACTTTTTCACTAACTTTAGGTTTCTCACTGAAATTATTTACAAACAGCTTGTGCAATTATGGTACAAATGGTTGTAAATGCTTCTCTGGGATCCCCTTTGTTCAGAAATAGCAGACATATATGGCTTTGTCACTGCCTTTTGGTAATTAGAAGGCAGCTAAATGCCGCTGCGTACCACACTTGTATTATGCCCAGCAGTGAAGGGGTTAATTAGGTAGCTTGTAGGGAGCTTGAAGGGTTAATTTTATCTTCAGTTTAGAGATCAGCCTCCCATCTGGCACATCCTTGGTCCCTCCCTGACCCCCTCAAACAGCTCTCTTCCCTCCCCCACCTCACTATTGTCACCGACATCTTTAGTACTGGCAGAAAGTATACCAGTATAAAAATAAAAAATAAATGTTTACTTTTTTTTTAAAATTATATATTTTCTGCAGTGTAGGATCGATCCCCCCTTACCACCCAACCTCCCTGAGCCCCCCCAATCAGCTCTCTAACCCTCCCCCTCTCACTATTTGCTGTCATTTTGGATACTGGCAGCTGTCTGCCAGTACCCACTTTTCAATAAAATATGCCCATTTTTTTTATATATATTTATATTTTTCTGAAGTGTAGCTGCCCCCCCTCAATACACTACCCCCCTCCCAGATCACTTTCCTAACATTATTTCCCACCACCCTCTCCCAACACCCTCTCCCTCCACTTCCTATGTGCACATATGTGGGCACATACGCACACAAATGCTCACACACATGCGAGTGATTTCATACTGCTGGCCAGAAGTTTGCTAGCGATGGGCCACCCACCCGCCTCTCTGCAATGGCTCCCACCCTCCAACGATCGGCACCATCGCTGGCCGATGCAGAGAGGGCCACAGAGTGGCTCTCTCTGCAACGGTGTGCAAAAAAAGGTATTACAGCATCACAGCAATACCTTGAAAGCGGCTGGAAGCGATCAGGATCGCTTCCACCACTTGAAACCCCAGAGGAGTGTCAGGCACGTCCTTGGTCCTTAAGGGTATTTTTTTGTAGGACGTTCCTGACACGTCTTCGGTCGTTAAGGGGTTAATTAAACACCTAGCTCAGACAAGGTGTATCTGGGGGGAAGGGATTTTAAAACCAGCTATGTGAATATGCCAGGGATAAAATCTGTGAGCTATTTCACCACACCCAATTAATTTCTAATGTTTGGAAATAGCAAAGTGCTACTTGTACTTATTGCCCTATAACTTGCAAAAAAAGCAAAGAACATGTAAACATTCGGTATTTCTAAACTCAGGACAAACTTTAGAAACTATTTAGCATGGATGTTTTTGGTGTTGGAGATGTAGAACAGATTTTGGGGGTCAAAGTTAGAAAAAGTGTGCTTTTTCCATTTTTTTTTCATCATGTTTTATAAAAATTTTTTATAGTAAATTATAAGATATGATGAAAATAATGGTACCTTTAGAAAGTCCATTCAGATAAAAACGGTATATAATATGTGTGGGTACAGTAAATGAGTAAGAGGAAAAATTACAGCTAAACACAAACACCGCAGAAATTTAAAAATAGCCCTGGTCCTTAAGGGTAAGAAAATTGAAAAATGGTCTGGTCCTTAAGGGGTTAATTTATAATGGTCTAGCTGTTATTTTTTTAAAAAAAAAATTAATTGAAAATTAACAGGCAGCTCTATTGATTTGCACAGTATTCTGAAAATGGGGTGTTGTGATTATTAGTATTATTATTGTATTAATTAATGCAGGTACAACTAACAAATATATATATAATCTTATGTGCCTTGGGCTCCTAACTTTTGAGCATATTTGTCGAGCAAGGTTCCATCAACCAAAGACTCAACTCTGTTATCCCAAATTAGACCTCACCCAAAGGCTGCATCCTACATTAATCAATGGTCCTGTAATGTCTTTATTCTTGACTGAAGCTAATGTCCTCCATCTGTAACATCCTCAAACCACAAAGGTCCCTCAAAAAAGTACAGTAATTGATTCTGCTACATTACTTTGTGATGATCAAGACTGTGAAGAAAGCCCCTTAATTTAAAGAAATTTAGAAGTAAACAAGAACTGGAGAAATGTTAGTCCAGGGAAACAGAATCTGATGATTTTCTCTTACATAAATTTTATAGGAATATGCCATTGTGAAGAAGAGGTCCTCCCACAGCAGCGTTCACCGGCAGAGCAAAGAGGTAATTAATGCTGGGGAATGTAACATTATATCAGAGTCATGTTATAGTGACGCCTGTTACTGACCTATTTGCCCCTGTGTGTGTTTTCCTAACTTCTCTCTGTGAGGCCTATTTAACAAATAACACAACAAACCAAAAATCCAGCACCTGAAAGTAACAAGGTGTGCACGCTTCAGGAATACTGCACTGTACTCCACACAATATAAAGTCACAAAGAAGAAGCAGCACCAACCAGTAGATTCCAACAGATTTATTCGTGCAGTATGCACAGTGAACAGCCAGACCAACAAACAGCAACGTTTCGGACTTAGTCCTTAATCATGGATAGTTACACCTGGAGATCATGCAGCTTAAATATACCTGTAAACCACACCCATTCCTTTAAACACCTTTGACATACTGAATGTTAGCACCCTCTAGTGGTGATATAAAAAATTTTTCTCTAACAGAATATAAAAAGTCAGGTTAAACACATATTGCTCCTAACAAATCTGAAAAACAAAAATACATTTTAAACATATTGAACATATTAAAAACTTTTTAAGACAATCAATAAATCATATACTCTAGAGACATAGAGACCAATCCAGTTCTCTATTCATACCTTTTGGATGCATGGTATCTAATCTATTGATCCAATAGGCCTCCCTAATTTTTAGTCTCTTGGCTCTATTGCCCCCCCCCCCCCCCCCCCCCCCCCCGCCTACGGTGTCCTACTTGTTCTAATATCTGGAACCTCAATTGAGTCAAACTGTGACCTACAGACAAGAAATGGTTGGCCACTGGGGCATCTAACTTTTCTGTTCTGATGCTACTCTTGTGTTGGGTCATCCTTTCACGTACTGTACGGGTGGTCTCACCCACATACCCCAATCCACAAGGACATTTAATATAGTATACAGCAAAATCTGTGTTACATGTAAAGTGTCCCCTAATCTCAAATCTTTTCCCGGTTCCAGAATGGCTGAAAAAAGAGCCCTTAATCATGTTATTGCAGTGTGAACAGCCAAGGCAAGGAAAGCAGCCCAGATTTTTACCTCCAATGTACTTCTGCACCATTGTCCTAGATGGACCAATGTCAGCATGAACCAACAAATCTTTCAAATTTCTCCCCCTCTTAAATGCAGGCATAGGCGGTTCTTTGAATTCAGGTACATTAGGGTTATATGTTTTTAAAATGTGCCAATGTTTAGAAATGATCCTATTTATCTTATTACTCAACTTGGAATACTGACTTACAAAAATTAACCTGTTAGGCCTTTCTTTCTTTTTGACCTCTTCCTGTGGCAGTAAATCTTGTCTTGGGATTGCCTTTACACGTTCAATCTCCTTTTGAATTAGGGCTAATGGATAGCCCCTAACCTTAAAACGGTCACCCATCTCTTCCAATCTCTGTTCTACAGGACCTGTTTCAGAGACGATCCTTTTCACCCTAAGGAGTTGACTTCTTGGAAATGACCTAATCAAGGACGGGGGATGCATACTATTGTAATGAAGGAGGGTGTTGCAATCTGTTGCTTTCTTATGTAGATCAACTACAAGACCCTGGTTACTTTTAAGTACCCTGGTGTCAAGGAACACAACACTCTCCTCACTACAAACCAGCTTAAATTTAATGTGACAAGTAGCAGAGTTAAGTTCATTAACAAATTCCTCAAGGGTTCCAATGTCGCCCAGCCATACGCCAAAGATGTCGTCTATATAGCGCCACCAAGTGGCAGCATATTTTAAAAATAATGGATTATTATAGACAAAATACTCCTCATACATATTCATGTATATATTGGCGTATGTAGGAGCGACATTGGAACCCATGGCTGTGCCTTGGAGCTGCAAATAATAATGATCTTCAAAAAGAAAATAATTACACCTCAGGATAATACTCAATAGTTGCAAGATAAATTCCCTATGTTGGGTATTGTATCTCTCATCCTGACACATATTCTTGTTTACAGCGCCAATACCAGCTTCATATGTAATGGATGTATATAATGAAGTGACATCCAAACTAAAGAGTATTCCTTTAGTATTCTCAATTGGTACACTCTGTAGTTTTTTCAAAAAGTCCCCTGTATCTTTGATGAAGGAACTAGAGTTAACATATGGTCTTAAAGATTTATCTAAAAAAATAGATGCATTTGATAGTAACGACCCCATGCCTGCCACTATAGGACGGCCCGGAGGGGCCGTGGCACTCTTATGTACCTTGAGGAGAGTGTAAAGGACAGGGGTAATATCCTCTGTATTTAGAAGGAACTGTTCAGTATCTTTGTCCATAATGCCTAATTTAACAGCTCTCTGTACACAGAATGTAATTTCCTTTTTGATTTTAAAAAAGGGGTTATAATCCAACCTTTGGTACACATCCTTATCAGACAATTGGGAATAAATTTCATTAACATAGTACTGCTTATCAAGGAGCACTGTTGCTCCACCCTTATCGGCCCCTTTAATGACCAATGATTTATTGTTCCTAAGTTTATCTAATGCTTCTTTCTCATTTACAGACAAACTACCCCTTTTATCCTTATTCTCTTTATGCATCTGACCATGTTTACAAAGTGTCAACACATCTCTTTCTACCAATTTCATAAATGTTTGTACCCCTGCATTAACTTGTGCTGGTGTGAAAGTGCTTTTTTTTTAGTTAGCCCCAAACTTTTCAAATTTAACTTCTGATTTTGCATGCACACAGTAGAGGTCTGACCTCTGATACTACATTCAGAAATGTCTGCAAAAAAACTTTTTAATTTCACTAATCTAAAGAAGCGGTACAGATCTTTACGTATTGCAAAAGTATCAAAGTCCTGTTGTGGACAAAACGACAGTCCTTTATCGAGTAGTGACAGTTCATCATTAGTAAGGGATACCTGGCTAAGGTTCATCAAGGTTTGTTGCCCCTGCGGGTCATCACCTGCTTCTCCTCTGCCGATGTCGTTTTCTTCTTGGACTCCGCTGTTTTTCTTACCACGGTGGCGTCTGCCCCCTCTGCGGCAGCGTGTACCTCCATGTCGGAGTCCCCCGAAGCTGAACCCGATGAAGAGCCCTGAGTGCTGGAGCGACCGCTCATCCTGCGCGCACGCCTGCGCCTGTAACCGGAAGTGCCACCGGAAGTGCCCCTGGTACGTCTACCGGACTCCCCGGACCAACGATACACAGTTCCGGACACATAGTCCTCTTCATCCCTGGCAAATTTGGTCTTTTTTCTTTCCTGTATCACCCCTTTCAACTCGGTCAGCTGAAGTTCCAAAGAGGAGGTAAGTTTATCCAAATCTTCAATAGATAAACTGTTGGCCAATTCATTCTTCATACCTTCGATTTGATGTTTTTGGCTCTCAATCTCCATCTGGAGGTATTCCACTGTGAGGACAATCAAATCAAATGAACACTTATTCAGCACCCTTTCAAACTTTTGACAATACTCAAGGTTATCTTTCATGAGAGTAGGGCGAGTGCTCATGCGAAGCCCCCTGGGAATACGTTTCACTCGATGATACTCAGCCAGAGTCACAGCATATAATTCAAAGGCAACATGCTTCTTTTGCAAATATTCCAGCTTCTTACTGATAGATTGGGTGGGTGAAGATTTTAAAAAGTCTCTGGAGCCACGGATCAATGTAGTAGTCCGTGCAGCCTCCAAATCTGTATACCCAAAGGTCTTTGGCTCTGTATTTTCCACATTCTGTTCCATGGTTACTCAGTGCAAGGAAAAGTGCATTAACAAGTAACACAACAAACCAAAAATCCAGCACCTGAAAGTAACAAGGTGTGCACGCTTCAGGAATACTGCACTGTACTCCACACAATATAAAGTCACAAAGAAGAAGCAGCACCAACCAGTAGATTCCAACAGATTTATTCGTGCAGTATGCACAGTGAACAGCCAGACCAACAAACAGCAACGTTTCGGACTTAGTCCTTAATCATGCATAGTTACACCTGGAGATCATGCAGCTTAAATATACCTGTAAACCACACCCATTCCTTTAAACACCTTTGACATACTGAATGTTAGCACCCTCTAGTGGTCATATAAAAAAAAAATTCTCTAACAGAATATAAAAAGTCAGGTTAAACACATATTGCTCCTAACAAATCTGAAAAACAAAAATACATTTTAAACATATTGAACATATTAAAAACTTTTTAAGACAATCAATAAATCATATACTCTAGAGACCAATCCAGTTCTCTATTCATACCTTTTGGATGCATGGTATCTAATCTATTGATCCAATAGGCCTCCCTAATTTTTAGTCTCTTGGCTCTATTGCCCCCCCCCCGCCTAAGGTGTCCTACTTGTTCTAATATCTGGAACCTCAATTGAGTCAAACTGTGACCGACAGACAAGAAATGGTTGGCCACTGGGGCATCTAACTTTTCTGTTCTGATGCTACTCTTGTGTTGGGTCATCCTTTCACGTACTGTACGGGTGGTCTCACCCACATACCCCAATCCACAAGGACATTTAATATAGTATACAGCAAAATCTGTGTTACATGTAAAGTGTCCCCTAATCTCAAATCTTTTCCCGGTTCCAGAATGGCTGAAAAAAGAGCCCTTAATCATGTTATTGCAGTGTGAACAGCCAAGGCAAGGAAAGCAGCCCAGATTTTTACCTCCAATGTACTTCTGCACCATTGTCCTAGATGGACCAATGTCAGCATGAACCAACAAATCTTTCAAATTTCTCCCCCTCTTAAATGCAGGCATAGGCGGTTCTTTGAATTCAGGTACATTAGGGTTATATGTTTTTAAAATGTGCCAATGTTTAGAAATGATCCTATTTATCTTATTACTCAACTTGGAATACTGACTTACAAAAATTAACCTGTTAGGCCTTTCTTTCTTTTTGACCTATTTAACAAAGGTCTTGCGGACCTGATCCGACAGTGCGGATCAGGTCTGTAAGACCTCGCTGAATGCGGAGAGCAATACGCTCTCCGTATTCAGTATTGCACCAGCAGCTCACAAGAGCTGGTGGTGCAACGCCGCCCCCTGCAGACTCACGGCCAATGGGCCGCCAGCAGGGAGGTGTCAATCAACCCGATCGTACTCGATCGGGTTGAATTGTGGCAATTCCTGTCTGCCTGCTCAGAGCAGGCGTACAGGGTTATGGAGCAGCCGTCTTTAGACCGCTGCTTCATAACTGCTGTTTCTGGCGAGTCTGAAGACTCGCCAAAAAAAACGGGCCCTCAAGCTCCATTCGGAACTTGATAGATAGGCCGCTGTGTCTATTTGTATCATTATCCCCCAACAGCAGCATTCACCAGCTGAGAGGAGCATAAGCACTGCTGTGGAATGTGACTTATGCACAGTGACTCCCTTTACTGACCCATCTGACCCTGTGTGCATTTACCTATTGTACCTTCTGTCTGTGCCTCTGCATGTTCTCAGTAACATTATCCTGGCTCTGTCAGTAAAAGTGTGTGACAGAACCAGTCCCTGTGTCAGTACTGAATGA